>NW_006921645.1:5700287-5706200 GCF_000298275.1 Orycteropus afer afer | reverse complement strand
TGACTTATTTCACTCAGCATAATGTCCTCCAAGTTCATCCACGTTATGTGGTATTTTGCAGATCTACATTATTCTTTAACGTCTCATAGTATTCCATTGTGTGTATGTACCATAGTTTGGTTATCCATATCCTCAGTTGATGGACACCTTGGTTGTTTCTATCTCTTTGCTATTGTAAATAGTGCTGCAATGAACATGGGTGTGCATATGTCTGTTCTTCTCATGGCTCTCACTTCTTTAGGATATATACCTAGTAATGAAATAGCTAGGTCAAATGATATTTCTATTTCCAACTTTTGAAGGAATCACCATACTGCTATCCACAAAGGTTGTACCATTTTACAGTACTACCAGCAGTGTATTTGTTTTCTTTATACTGAGGTGTAATCCATACTAAAGACTGTGGTCTTTAGTCATCAGTAAGTGTTCCAAGTCATCCTCACTTTCAGCAAGCAAAGTTGTGTCATTTGCATATCTCAGGTTGTTAATGAGCCTTCCTCCAATCCTGATGCCATGTTCTTCTTCATATAATCCTGCTTCTCAGATTATTTGCTCAGCATACAGATTGAATAAGTATGGTGAAAGGATACAACCCCAACACACTCCCTTCTTGATTTTAAACCATGCAGTGTCTTCTTGTTCTGTTCAAACAAGAGCCTCCTAGTCTATGTATAGGTTCCTTATGAGTACAATTAAGTGTTCTGAAATTCCCATTCTCAATGTTATTCATAATTTGCTATGAACCACAAAATTGATTGCCTTTGCATAGTCAAGAAAACATATTTCTGATATGCTTTGCTTTGAGCCAAGATCCATTTGACATCAGCTATGATATCTTTCACTTCACATCCCTTTATGAATCCAGCTTGCATTTCTGGAAGTTCTCTGTCAATATACTGCTGCAACTGTTTTTGAATTATCTTCATTATGATTTTACTTGCATGTGATATCAATGATAATTGTTCGATAATTTTCACATTCTGTGGGTCACCTTTCTTTGGAATGTGTATAAATTGGGATCTTTTTCAGTCAGTTGACCAGGTGGCTGTCTTCCATATCTCTTGGCATAGCCAAGTGAGTGCTTCCAGTGTGGCATCCATCTATTGAAATATATCAATGGGTATTCCATCAATTACTGAAGTCTTGTTTTTCACCAATTCCTTCAGTGCCAGTTTGACTTGCTCCTTCAATGCCATTGATTCTTGGTCATATGCCACCTCCTGAAATGGATGATCATCTACCAATAATTTTTGATATAGTGACTCTGTGTATTCCATCCATCTTCTTTTGATGGTTCCTGCATCATTCAACATGTTGCCCATGCAAACTTTCAATGTTGCAATTTGAGGCTTAATTTTTTTCCTCAGTTCTTTCAGCTTGAGAAATGCTAAGCCATGTTCTTCTCTTTTGTTTTTCTAACTCCAGGTCTTTGCACACTTCATTATAATAATTGGCTTTGTCTTCTTGAGCTGCTCTTTGAAATCTTCTTTTCAGCTCCTTTATCATGTGGATTCTTCCATCCACTTTAGTTACTCTCCATTCAAGGGCAAGTTTCAGTCCCTTCTGACATCTATTTTGGTCTTTTCTTCCTTTCCTGTTTTTTTTAATGACCTTTTCCTTTCTTCATGAATGATGTTCTTGATGCCATCACACAATTCCTCTGGTTTTCAGTCATTGGTGCTCATTGCATCAAATCTATTCTTTAGGTGGTCTCTAAATTCAGGAAGGATATAATCAAGTTCATACTTTGACTATCATGGACTTGTTTTAATTGTCTTCAGCCTCAACTTGAACTTGCATACGAGCAGTTGATAGTCTGTTCCAAAGTCAGCTCCTGGCCTTGTTTTGGCTGAAGAGATTAAGTTTCTCCATTGCCTCTTGCCACAGGTGCAGTCAATCTGCTTCCTGTGTACTCCATCTGGTGAAGTCCATGTGTATAGCCACCATTTGTGTTGTTGAAAAAAAGAATTTTCAATGAATAAGTCGTTGGTCTTACAAAATTCTATCATGAGATCTCCAGTGTTATTTCTGTCACCAAGGCCATATTTTCCAAGTACCAGTGATTTTTCTTTGTTTCCAACTTTTGCATTCAAATCACCAGTGATAATTAACATATCTTGATTATATATCCAGTCAATTTCAGACTGTAAAAGTTGGTAAAAACTTCAATTTCCTCTTCTTTGCCTTGGTGGTTGGTGCATATATTTGAATAATAGTAGTATTAACTACTGGTCTTCCTCGTAGGCACATGGATATTTTCCTATTGCTGACAGTACTGTACTTCAGGATAGATCTTGATACATTCTTTGTATCAAGATACAAATAATGCATGAATATACTAGTCCAATACACTAGCAACCAAAAATCTATGAAAATGCACTATATCAGGTAAGATTAACAGATATTTGTTGAATAATTTCAAAATTTTAATTTTAATTTTTATGTCTCTCATCATGGAAGAGAACTTAATAACATCCTCTAGAAGGAGCTTATAATGCTTATAATGCTGTAGGTTTGAATTTCTGAAGGGAATGTCATGGTACTCGAGCTTAAGCAGGTCAGGTTCTTGAGTGCTGTGGTCTGAATTTAGCACAATGAGGTATTCCAGCACAAGATTGCTGTGGAAATGGAGGGAAATGTAGGGATAAGCAGGACTGGGCCAGCCCTCATCTGGTTTATGAATTAAATAAGCTCATCTGACATCATTTCTCCCCTCAGATGCTTCACTAGCCTTCCTCTGCTGGTCCATTGTTTCCATTAACTTCAGCCAGGCCCTGCCCACAAGGCTTTACATGCTCAATCTATTTCCATAATAGATGTCTGTAAAATAAAATTTAAATTCAATATGCAAAAGTGGAAGCAATTATCTCGTTGGAAGAAACTAGCAAGGTGAAAGAAGAAAGGAAAGAAGGAAGGAAGAAGAGAAGGCAAATAGAAAAGAAGGAAGGAATAGCACTGTGGGGATTTTCCAGATCATATATACTTAGACTAGGAAAATAAACCATGAGAAAAATTAATTTTACAACATTAAGGGCACAGCTAGAATTTTCACATAACATGGAGACCCAGCACACAAAGCAAAAGGCAAAGTGTAAAAGTCAACATTGGCCACACTGTTGTGTTGTCAAATACCATTGATACAGTTCTGACTCATGGTGACCCTACGTACAACAGAATAAAATGCTGCTTGGCCCTGAACAATCCTCACAATTCTTGGTGTGCTTGAGTCCGTTGTTGTAGGCACTATGTTATTCCATCTCATTGAAGATCTTCCTCTTTTTCTTTGACCCTCTACTGTAACAAGTTTATCTTGCCCCTAGGACTGGTGCCTTCTGATAACATGGCCAAAGTACATGAGATGAAGTCTTGCCATCCTTACTTCTAAGGAACATTCTGGTTATACTTTTTCCAAGATAGATTTGTTCATTCTTCTGGCAGTCCATGGTATTTTCAGTATTCTTCGCCAACAGCACAATTCAAAGGCATCAACTCTTCTGTCAGCTCTATTCATTGTCCAGCTTTCACACTTTCGAGGCAATTGAACTGGGTCAGGTGCATTTTAGTCTTCAAAGTGATATCTTTGCGTAATATTTTAAAGAGGTCTTTTGTAGTAGATATGTCCAATGCAGTACATTGTTTGATTTCTTGGCCACACTAGCTTTGTAAAATGTAGTAATAATATCACTATGGAGGAAAATAAGCAGAATGACAGCACATCTTTTAATTCTACAGTCACTAGTATATATTAGATATCTTTCTGTTTTGTTTTCTTGTTAGTTCACTTATTTGCTTGTTTTTGGTCAAGGGTGCCAGAAATAACCATACAAATCTTAAACATAGAAAATTAATAGTATCATGTAACTAGATTACAAAAGATCATTCTCTTATCTCCCCCCCTCAACACAGAGTACAGTGGTTAGTTTCCTACTGATAAAACAATAATTTTGAGGAGAAACTGATGCAAAATTTCAACACACTTTATTTAATCATCTCCACCCACATTATAATCTTTTATATTTGAATAGTATTTCAAATTTTACTCTATCTGATCACATAAATTATATAATTTTACTCTATTTATCATAAATTATTATAAATTTATTTATCATAAATTAAATTAATTTATCAGAAATTAAATGTGTTTATCATAAATTGTTATAAATTATCATATAATTTTATTCTATTTGATCACATAATATCTTAAAATGTAAGAGTTAGAAGCAATCTTAGAAAAAATCCTGGGGAGCCCCTTTATTTTACAAATAAAATATTTGTGTCTGCTGGTTACAGTTTTCTTAACTGAGACCTAGAGCCTCTCATTGGTATTAATAACTAGTATTACAACAAGAATCAGAATGAGGTTGTTGTAATATGATTGACTTGTATCCATTACTCTTTTTCTGTAGAACAGCAATGGGGGTGGCAATGTTCATGCAGTGACTGATTTCACCAAAGAGAAGACACAGAAATGCTACTTGAGCTTGGTCCAGTGGCTAGCGATGGTCCTGTGACAACAGCAAAAAAATGGGTAAAAAAGGCTGCAAACCAATTACCAAAAAGACAATTTAGAACAAGTGTTTTGATCAATGTACTGACTCTTACAACAAGTAATCAGAGGTTTTAAGTAAGTGTAGCTTTTGTAAGGACTGAAATGCCTATCAGTGATCCAGGAGTTTGTCCTTATAAAGAAAGAAGCCTTGTCACGCACCAAGCACCAGAATAAACTTCTTCTCTTAAATGCATTTAGTGTTGAAGCATAGTAAGTAAAATGATAATCCTTAAAGGCATACCATTTTAAAACAAAGCCATGAAAATTGCAGATTGCATTTGATTTAGAGATAAGCACATTCATATAATGTCACTGGTGTTTATCTTTTATCATGAAATACACACTAGAATGTTACCTTGTATAAGTCTGAGATGTGTGATGTTAAAATCCAGATTACTTGGCCTAACATACTAATTGTGGCACATGCAGCAGTCTTCATATTGATACAACTCAGAGCTACTTGTATCAATACAACTCCTTATCCTTTAAGAAGGATGAGAGATATTTATTTATAGGGTAGAATGAGAGAGAGAAAAAAAAGAAAGAAAGAAAGAAAAACCCGTTGTTACAGAGTCACTTCTGACTCATGACAACTCCCTGTGTGCCAGAGTAGAGCTATGCTTCATAGGATTCCAATGGCTGACTTTAAAAAAAAAACAAATCACCAGGATTTCCTTCTGAGGCACCTCTTAAAGGACTCAAGCCTCCTTTTGGTTAGCAACCAAAAGCATTAACCGTTTGCAAGAGAGAAAAACAAAGATATACCAGTCACAAGGTATACCAAGCAAAACCCCACACATTTATGAAAGTGACCCCGATTGACGGAAATGGCAAAGACTCATGAGATATAAAATGGCCAGATTAATTTGAGTAAAAGCACTCACCGGCTTTGGGAAAAGAAGCAGGTATCAAAAACACAAGGCTTTCCAATGAAAGTATTCTTTTTCTTCCAATTTTTTCTTCTTTTCAAGTTGGAAACAAAATAGTATTAAATATTTAGGGATGGCATTTCTTCCAGACATTTAAGAAACCACATTTCATCAATACAATGAAAAAGAATAATTCTTAGAAATATAAATAGGTGGTCAATTCTTTGTCTCTGTTGGTGGTGTTAAAATTATTCAAGACACAATGACTTTTTACTGAATGTCTCTCTTCTGGGAAGCATTTCAAACACTAAAAGCACATCTAAACTCTCTCACAGAGCATGGTAAGTTTCTTCTGAAAAACCCCATCATCATTATCCCATCATCTTGCTTCAGAGCTTCAGAGAGGCCCTGTGAGAGAGAGATCAAAGAACTCAAAATGACAAGACATTTTTCCATTGGTTGTTTATCTCTTGAAAAATTCAAACATAATTCAGA
>NW_006921645.1:5693509-5695927 GCF_000298275.1 Orycteropus afer afer | reverse complement strand
AGGGTCAATGAAAGAGGGGGAGGCCTTCAACGAGATGGATTGACACAGTGGCTGCAATGATGGGCTCAAGTATAGCAGGGATTGTGGGGCTGGCACGGGATCGGGCAGTGTTTTGTTCTGCTGTGCATGGGGTCACTATGAGTCAGAAATGACTCAACGGCACTTAACAACAACAACAACAGTTAGGATTTCATTATAATGAATTGACCTCTAGGGATAATGTGGATAGCAATTTACCATGGAAACTACAGTGAGATTGATTGACCAGCATTGGATAGTGGCCAGAACAGAGTATTTAGACTCTGACTACCAGAGTTAGTACCTTCTTTCAGTTTCTAACAGTTGCAATTTGAGGGCATGTTGTCTAACCAGTTGGAGCTTCTTTTTTCTCATCTGACAAAAATTTCCAATGGCCTCTGAAATGATAAAGTCAATAGACTATGTAACACACTAATCCAGTCAGTTGTGTCCTTAGCACTTCGTTTTTCTTTCTCTG
This sequence comes from Orycteropus afer afer, assembly GCF_000298275.1. Classification (NCBI taxonomy): domain Eukaryota; kingdom Metazoa; phylum Chordata; class Mammalia; order Tubulidentata; family Orycteropodidae; genus Orycteropus; species Orycteropus afer. The sequence continues at coordinate 5,695,431 of NW_006921645.1, read as the reverse complement.
GATTCTCTTAAATCGACTTATCCATCTTGTGCAGTTTTCTCTGCTATCATTATTTCTTTTTCTTTCCTTCGTTCCATTTCTCTGCCTACACTTTACATATTTGTGTAATGGATGGCTGTAACCTTCTTTTCATTTCTTTAGTCTCTCTGGGGAATCTTCTTGTCATTGATGGCTTTAACTACTGCTTATGAGAGAATGATTCTCCAATTTCTATCTACAACCTCAGACTCTTTAACCGCAGACCCTTAAATCTGACTGCCTACAGAACATCAGCATAAACCTAATAGACTAAGAAGATAGTAGATTTTATATACTTAGTCAGGCCCAGACTTCTTCCAAATGTCACTGAACCAGGTAAGCAATTAGTAGCAAAAGTTAAATAAGCCTGGGTTCACATTTTACATCAGTAAGTATGATATCTGAGATTTGCTTAAAAAAAAAAAAAATAGGAGTGAGGGAAAATGGATGAAGTATAAATGAGATGAAAATTTGCCATGAATGGTTAATTATTGAAGCTGACTTTTTTATTGTGATTTAGCTGAAGTTTTACAGAGCTGATCAGTTTCCATTCAACAATTCATACACATTTGCTTCATGTCTTTGACTGCAATCCCCACAACGTAATAGCAATCATTCCACTTCCTTCCTATACTATCCTATTTCTATTTCTCCTTCTCTCCTAACCCTTCCTGCCTTCTAAAGTTTTCCTTGGGCAAATGCTGCCCTTCTGATCTCAAATTGTTGACTGTTCTAAGGAATCCACAACTTCTTAGTGTTATTGTTCACATTATTGACTTGTCGATTCTTTGGCTGAAAGATGAGTTAAGGGAGTAAGTTCATTTCCCTGTCTGATGACCAGTAAGCCTGGTCTTTTTTTTTTTTTTTTTTTTTTTAATGATGTTGAGTTGTGTTCCACATTCTTCTACTCTTATCAGGACCTTCTGATGTGATCCCTTTCAGAGTAGTCAACTAGTAGTAGGCTGGCATCATCTAGTTCCTCTGGTGTCAGGGTAGTGGAAGCTGAGGTTTGAGTGGTTCATTAGCCTTTTGGACTAATTCTTTCCATATGTATTTGCTTTTCTTCACTCTTCTATGATCCGTATGGGGAAAAAAAACAATAGTTACACCTTAGATGGCTATTCACAAGGTTTTAAGACCCCAGTCGCTACTCACCAGAGTAGAGAGGATATAGAAAGTTTTTTTGTGGATTATGTTGTGCCAATTGACCTTGATGTCCCACAAGACTATGGTTCTGAGCCCCCAGGTACAATGATTAATTCTTTCAAGGTATTTGGTTATAACTAAGATGTATTTGTAACTTTGCCCTCTGTATGCTCTACTATATTCATGGATATATTTGCAGCATATGTGAATACCTATGTAGAAATACCCTCTGTCAAAACCCACATTTGTGGGTTTAATTTCATTAGCCTTCCCAGGCCCATCCAGCTTACAGGTCTACTTTTGTAAATGTTTGCAATTTTCCATAATAAGAAAATTTTAAATATCTGGAAAAGTTTCACTGAAGAGAGATTCTTATTCATCCAGAGGCTTGTTATGTGATGATTATTAGGCTAGGAATCAGTTCCAGGGTGTGAGCACCCCTGACTCAAAGAATTCAACAAGTAAGTTATTTCAACTAGCAGTAGTTTAACATGGATCTCTTGGTGCTCTAGAGATTATTAAGGAGGAAAGAGAATGATTACCAAGGAGGAATTGAAATATTTCTCAGCCCTTCAAGTGAACTAAATTCTTTAAGCATTCCCATACCTTAAGAATCACCTTAGGGAGTTCTGGCAAGATGGCGGACTAGGCAGAAGGAGACCCTCTTCAACAAAGAAAAGGGAAACCAATTAACACAGACACAGAAGATAATATTGGACCCCTGAGCCTTGAAGGGAAGGATACAAAAGTGGACTAAA
>NW_006921645.1:5658426-5667446 GCF_000298275.1 Orycteropus afer afer | reverse complement strand
AGATGTAATCTGAAACTGAATTGCGGAAGGATCTGCTTCAAAGCAGAATTCAGTTCCTTGTGGTTGCAAGACAGTAGTATCGGCTTCTTGCTATTGGCCAAGGGAGCAGCTGTGTTCCCCATAATGGAGAACAGACACAAGTGTTCCAAGTTTATTTCAATTATTTTATAACTCTACGGAAAGCTATGGGTGATCTGATGGTATAGTGCCTAAGGATATGCCAATGACAATGTTATTGTGAAAAGATCATCAATGAAAAGTTTTCCTTCCCATTTCTTGTTAATTGAGAAAATATGATTTCTGTACTTAGATCGCCTGGGCACACAGCAATTCCTCGAAATACGGTTATCATTGTTGTTGATAATGACTCAGGCTTATAAAAGAATGTAGCCTTTGTGCCACAGTGCTTGAGGGGAAAGGATGTGCTTCATTAAACCCAAGAGTTGTAATATTATTACTATTTTTAAAGGCTCACTCCGTTCAGTTAACTCTTGAAAAAAAATATAGACATAAGTATGGATCCTACATACTTTTCCTGTGACTTCATTTTACTAGCAATCAGTGGAAAGAACCCAATTTTGTAATTCAATATTTCTGAGTTTGATCCTAGCTCCACCATTTACAACATGTGTGGTCTTAAACTGGTTATATGACCTCTTGGAGATTTACATTACTTATCTATGAAATAGGTGTAACAATTACTTTAGCTATAAAAGACAATAATATTGCATTCATCAAAGTGTTGTTAGGAAGAATAAATGAGATCATATAAGTAAGTGTTTCTCATAAATGTCAGAACCTTTCCCTTTAAAGACAATGTTTATGTAGTGTGTTTTGGCATTTGACAATGCTCTCACATATATTTTCTTTTCATTTTAACCTTTTAAAAAATCTCATGACTAAGGTAGGACAGATATTTTGGTTTACATTTTACAACTACATAAACCAAATTTCAGTGAGTTATTTATAATATTGATGTTCTATTGCTATGTAGCAATATTAACAAAATTTAGCAACTTAAAATAGCCCACTTTAATTATCTTACAGTTTTTTTAAGTTAAGAGTCCAGGCACAGCTGATATAGGTACTCTGTGTTGGCTGCAATCAAACAGGACTGCAGTCCCATCAGAAGCTTAAATGGGGAAGGAGAGTTCTAAGCTCATTCAGATGTTGGGAGAATTCACTTCCTTGTAGTAGTGGAACTGGAAGTTTCAGTTTCTTGCTAGCTATTGCCCAAGGGCTGCCCTCAGTTACTAGACGCTGTCTCTGGTTCATTGCCTGTGGACTTAACCAATGGACGTAACCCACATGGCCACATTTTTTTTTCTCAAATTTCAGCAAGGGAAAGAGAGAGACTCCAGCAAGACAAGAATTATAATCTTTTTTAATGCAATCATGTAATCACTTAAGTACTGTCAACTTTGATAGAATTCTATTAGTTAGAAGCAAGTCACAGTCTTGCCCACATTCAAGGGGAGTAGATTAGACAAGGACATGAGCATCAAGAGGTGAGGGTCATGAAGGCCACACTCAGCAAAAGTCTCTTTGCTACACTCAACCTGAAGACATAGTGTTAGGGGCAGAATGCCCCTTCCGTGTACGTGTTCAACCAATTTTTAATAGATATTTAATGAGCATATATTATACACAATATATTATTTTGTGTAATACAGGTAAGAACTGCAATAATGAATATGACATGAAAATCACCCTTAAAAAAACAGGAGATATTGCTGCTGCTGACTCGTGCTGAACCAATGTTTCAGAGTACAATTGCTCCACAAGTTTTTCTTGGCTGTAATCTTAAAGAAAGTAGATCACCAGGCCTATCTTATTCAACCTTTATGTTACCAGTCAAGGTGAGACAGTATGTACCATCTAGGGACCAGGAGATATAACAAAACAAAAAACACCCAAAAAAACACACTGCCATTGAGTCAAATCAGACTCATAGCAACCACCATGCAACTGCCATTGGGTTTTCAAGGTGGGAAATCTTCATGGAAGTAGATTGCCCCATCTTTCTTTTGCAGAGTGTCTGGTGAGTTTGAACTGCTAACCTTCTGGTTAGCAGCCAAATACCTTAGGCACTACACCACAAGAGCTCCTTTAGGAGATATGTTGTTGTTGTTGTTATATGCCGTCGAGTCAGACCCGACTCATAGCAACCCCTCCTTGGGTTTCCGAAGCAGTATCACTACAGAAGTAGATTGCCCATCTTCCTTCTGAGGAGTTGCTGGTGGATTTGAACCACCAGCACTCTGGTTAGCCGTCCAGTGCCTTAGGCACTATGTTACCAAAGCTCTTTTTAGGAGATACAGTAAGTACTAAGATAATTATCCCGTAATGATAAAAATATTAGAAGAGGGAAAAAAGAGTTTTGACTGACTTACATAGAAGGGCCAAAACAAGAAAGGTAGTTTCACTTAGTTAAGAAAATACTGGGCCTGTAGAAATGGAGTTTAAAAAAAACCTCACGGGCATCTAGTCGATTCATAACAACCCCTCCTTGGGTTTCTGAGGTGGTATCACTATGGAAGTCGATTGCCTAATCTTCCTTCTGAGGAGTGACTGGTGGGTTTGAACTGCCAGCCTTCTGGTTAGCAGTCAAATGCCTTAGGCACTGGTGTAGGTGCTGAGAATAATCATGACTTTAGGAAACAAGGTAAAAAAGTTTTCACTTTGTTTTGTGAAGCAACAAATAACTGAATTTTTTTTTTTTTTTTTTTTTAATATTTTTACTTTCAACCATTCTGTCTCCTCATACATCTCTTAGAAGTAGCGTATAGTATTTTTTTTTTTTTAATATTTGTCTTTAAAGAAAAGTAATAAGCTCAATGTGAGTCTTTGGTTCTTCTGAAAATAATGTTGCCAAAAACGCATTGGGAGCAAATCACAGCTAACTTGGCAGTTAACATAGTTAACACTTGTCATTTCCTGTTCAGAGATACTTTCTAAATATGGAAATAGAATTTGTTAAATATTAGTTGTTTTAGTACTCTGTGATGTCCTTTAAAAAAAACAAAATGATAAACACTGGCAATGAGACAGAAGTTATTTCCCCTTACATGTCTAAGAGCAAGAACATCTTAAACTGTTATAATGTTAAGCCTTATCGGTGAAAGTATAGAATTGAAAGGCCTCAAGCTGGTGAAAGAAAAATGATTTAAGGAGTTTGGATGAATAGCACAGGCCAGTAAAACTGGTATTAAATCAGTTCTGAAAAGATCTGAAGAGGACACAACACCCGGTAAGTGTGTTACACTTTGGTATCATTAACGAATGATTGGACATCATAGAGGAGGGAAATGGGAGATGGAATATCAGAATCGCACAGGATACTTAAAGTCTTAAGAGTCATCTGAACATGATAGTTGACAACTAAGCATTACTTCTTATCACACTGATACTGATCACAGTACAAAAGCTTGTTCTCAAAGTACAACTTTCAAAGCCAGGGACTGATAGAGAAACTCAAAGACAACATTTTGTCTTTATGTCTTGGATCAACCAACTCAAGGATAGCGTGGCCATGTATATTGTGACTGTGGGAAATCAGACTGGAAATTTTAGAAATGCTAGTTTATAATTAAGAAAAAAGGCAAAGATAATATTCAGCAAAATTTATTAGGCAATTACTATTCTAGCCACAGTATCTTATGCCCTCGTGTAACCTCTTGACCACCAAAGGTATGTCTACGATGTTATTGAAGTGCAGAATTGTTTTTTGCCCCTGCATAATACATTTTTTTCTTTTCAGGAAACAGGAAAATATCTTAGCCAAAGATAAATACCATACTGTTTACCTTAACTCCTTTCTGTGCAAACCTTCTGATGACAATCAAAATGGTGCAAATGGCCACAATAGACATAGACTGATATTTTCTAAGTGTTGTCCATTCATTTAATATTCACAAGAACCCCGTGGATCCATTTTCAGATGGTGAAACTGAGACAAAATGAGAAAAGAAACTTCAAACTTATAGAGCAAAGAACCATAATTCAAACCCAGGCACTTTGCCCTGGAACCCACACTCTTCACCACCACACTCTAAAGACAGACTGTGTATGATGCTACTAAAAATGCTTTGCTTGTTAAAAGTTGGAAAGCAATGTATCACATATTCAGATTCTTAGTAAGTGGCCAGAATTTTGAGGTATGGAACTTCAGGTCCAGAAATTTTAAAAATGATCCTTTATGGTATTTGAGCAAGTCAGTTCAGGCACTGCAGCTATATTGTTATATTAGAGTATAAGCCTCTGGATTCCCTTTCTTTGCTTATTCTCAAAATGTGATTTCTGGGTAGCAATAAAATGCAGAGAACATGAAAAGCATGCTATGACCCATCTCTGCTGCCACTTGAGTTATTTCCATTAAAAGCAGTAATATACTCTTTTTTGACTTCTTTTTTTCTTAAATTGTGATTTCAGTGAAAATTTACAGAGACAATTCATTTTCCATACAGCAGTTCATAGGCACTTTGCTTCATGATATAGATAGTAATCCCCATAATGTAATAGCTCTTTTCCCATTCCCTCCCTCTGGTTACCCTTTCCCTGTGTTTTTCTTTCTTATGCATTCCTGCCCTTCTGAGCTATCTTCCTGTGCAAATACTGCCCTTCTGGTCTCCTGTGATTGGTTGTTCTAAGGAATGTAACTACCTGGTGTAAATGTTCACTCTATACGTCTGTCTATTATTTGGGTGGAAGCCAGCCTCTATCAGACAAATAAGGTTGGGTTTTTTTTATACATATATATAATTTTGAATATTGTTCCAAGTTTGTCTCCCACTTTATCCAGGATCTCCTATTTTGATCTCTTTCCTTGTGGTTGACAGTGGTATCTAGTTCTTCTGGTCTCAAGGTCATGTAGCCTGAGGTTCTCATGGTCCACTAGTCCCTTGGACTAGTTGTTTCCATGTATCTTTGGTTTTCTTCATTTTTCTTTGCTCTGGACATGGAGAAACCATTGTTGTATCTTAGATGGCAGCTTGCAAGCTAGAAACGGTAATACACTCCTCTCTAAATGGCAGAGTTCATTTTACATCACTTTTAGTTTTACAATGTCATAAGAGCAAAAACAAACTAATACAATATGTACCAGAAGGAAATGATCAAATACAAATTAATTCAGAAATGTATGGAGACAGATGCTCAACAATATAGGCCCTCCAAGGATAACTTCTTATGCCCTGGTCTTTAGTAACCCCTCCTTGGGTTTCCAAGGCAGTATTTCTATAGAAGTAGCTTGCTCAGACTTCCTTCTGAGGAGTGGCTGGTGGGTTTGAACCACCAGCCTTCTGCTTAGCAGTCAAATGCTTCAGGCACTATGCCACCAGAGGTCCCAAGCATAATTTCTTATGTCTTGGTCTTTTACCCTAATAGAGATTTACATGGTAATTGACCACTCTAGGGCTCATTTTCCGTATTTTCCTATTCAGTAACTGGAGCTATCCTAATACTTTATTAACTAAAACGTTAGTGACTATAAACCAAAAGGAAAACCTAACCCCTTGCTGTTGAGTTGATTATGACTTATAGCGACCTTACAGGACAGAGTAGAACTGACCCCATAGGGTTTCCAAAGCTATAATCTTTACAGTTAAAGATCAGATGTCTACGTAGATGATACAATCTTGCTTGTTGAAAGTGAAAATGACTTGAAGCACGTACTGATGAAGATCAAAGAATACAGCCTTCAATATGGATTACACTTCAACAAAAAAGAAAAGAAAAATCTTTACAACTGGACCAATAAGAAACACCCTGATAAATGGAGAAAAGATTGACATTGTCAGGGCTTTCATTTTACTTGGATTCACGATCAACACTCATGAAAAAAGCAGTTAAGAAATCAGATGACATATTTCACTGGGTAAGCTTGCTTCAAAAGACCTCTGTAAAGTATTCAAGAGCAAAGATGTCACTTTGAAGATTAAATTATGCCCGACCCAAGCCATGGTAATGCTGAACAATGAATAAGGAAGAATGCAGGAGAATTGATGCATTTGAATTGTGGTATTGGCAAAGAATTTTGAAAATACCATAGACTGTCAGAAGAACAAGGAGCTCTGGTAGCATAGTGCCTAAGGCACTGGACTGCTAACCAGAAGGCTGGTGGTTCAAACCCACCAGCCACCCCTCAGAAGGAAGATGGGGCAATCTACTTCAGTAGTGGTACTGCCTCGCAAACCCAAGGAGGGGTCTCTATGAGCCAGGTCCGACTCGATGGCACATAACAGCAGCAACAGCAACAGTCAGAAGAACAAACAAATCTGTCTTGGAAGAAGTACAGCTGGAATGTTCCTTAGAAGTGAGAACAGCCAGACTTCTTGACTTTGGTCATGTTGGAGAAGGATATCATGCTTTGTAAAATAGTTGTCATTAGGTGCTGTTAAGTTGGCTCCGACTCATTGTAACACTACACACAACAGAAAGAAGCACTACCTGGTCCTGCACCATCCTGACACTCCTTGCTGTAGTTGAGCTCATTGTTGCAACCATTCTGTCAGTCCGTCTTATGTAAGTTCTTCCCCTTTACTGTGGACCCTCTACTTTACCAAGTACGATATCTGAATTTGTTCTGTAGTGCAGCTCTAACAGAAAATACCACAAGTGGATGATTTTAAAGAACAGGGATTTTTTTCCTCTTCTTACAGTTTAGGAGGCTAGAAGCCCTCATTCAAAGTGCCAGCTCTAGAGATTTGGTGGCCTCTAGACTGGGCTTCAGCTCTGCCTCATGCTCCCAACCCATCGAAGCCAGAGACTTTTCTTAACTCATGCAGTTGAGACTGACAAACTCAAGGTCCAAAAATAAGATCCTACAGTCCAAGATTATCAAGCAACACAGCAGGCCACTAGTTCAAGTTCAAGTCCAGAAACAGTCCCAATATCAGCAGACAACATGACAGGCTGCTGAATGAAGACTTGGCTACATGAAAGACCCAAGCATGCTGAAAAGCTAGGGAACTTTCTCAAAGATTCATGTTATATGCGGAAGCAGACCACATCCCTAAGGCAAACCCAAGCTGATTATACATCCCTAAGGCAAACTCAGCTGGTTACAGCAGACTCTACCATATAATTTTTTGTTTTGTTTTGTTTTGTTTTTTTGTTTTTTACCAGTCTCTTCATGGAGAATCACTACATCCAGCTGCCCAGTCACTGAAAACCAGGCCCAGCCAAGTTGACACATAACCTTAACTACCAGGATATCCTTCTCTAGAGAATGGTCCCTTCTAACAATATGACGAAAGTAAATAAGACAAATTCTGGCCATTCTCACTTCCAAGGAGCATTCTGGCTACACATTTTACAGAACAGTTGTGTTTGTTCTTGTGGAAGTCAATGGAATTTTCATTATTCTTCACCAATACCATAATTCAAAGTCAGCAATGCTTCTTTGGTCTTCTATTCATTATCCAGCTTTCACATGTATATGAGGTGATTGAAAATACTAAGGCCTGGATTAGAGTCCCTAATGATATTATTGCTTTTTAACACTTTAAAGATGTCTTATGCAACAGATTTGCCCAGTGCAGTGAGATGTTGATTTCTTGACTGCTGCTTTGGTAGTGTGGGTCCAACTAAAATTAAATCCCTGATAACTTCAATCTGGTCTCCATTTAGCATGTTGTTGCCTATTGGTCACATTATGAGGACTTTTGTTTTCCTTATGTTGATGTGTAATCCATGCTGCAGACTGTAGTCTTAGACTTTCAACAGTAAGTACTTCAACTCATCTTTACCTTCAGAGAGCAAGGTTATGTCATCTGCATATTGCAGGCTGTTAATGAGTCTTCCTCCAATCCTGATGTCGTGTTCTTCATACAGTCTAGCTTCTCAGATTCTTTGCTCAGCATACAGATTGAATAAACTCACTGACTTCCATCAAGTTAGATCCGACTCATAATGACCCTTCCTTGGGCTTCTGAGGCAATATCACTACAGAAGTAGATTGCTCAACCTTCCTTCTGAGAAGTGGCTGATTGAATAAGTGTGGTGAAAGGTTACAACGCTGACACACACCCTTCTTGATTTTAAATCACGCACTATCCCCTTGTTCTGCTGGAACAACAGCCTCTTGCACTGTGTACAGGTTCCTCATGAGCAAAATTAAGTGTTCTGGCATTCCTTTTCTTTGCAATGTTATCCATAATCTGTTATGATCCACACATTCAAATGTCTTTGTATAGTCAATAAAACACAAGTAAACCTCTTTCTGATATTCTTTGCTTTCAGCCAAGATCCATCTAATATCAGCAATGAATGATATCCCTCATTCCATGTCCTCTTCTGAATCTAGATTGTATTTCTGGAAGTTCTCTGCCAATATACTGTTGCAACCATTTTTTGACTTATCTTCAGCAAAATTTTACTTGTATGTGATATAAAACATATTGTTTGATAATCCCACATTCTGTTCAATCACCTTTCTTTGGAATGGGCACAAATATGAATCTCTTCCATTCAGTTGGCCAGGTACCAATATTCCAAATGTCCTGGTATAAATTACTTAGTGAAACATCTCAGTGGATATTCCATTAATTCCATTAATGAGTTGTAGTAAACCCATTACTGATTATTAAAAACCACGAAGGGTTTTTTGCTGAAGTTCTTGGTAAGCAAAGGGTCAACCCTCTGTCTTCTATGTAGAGGAGGCATTGTGGAGAATGTTATGAATAGAGGCTCTAAAGTTAGATGATCTGAGCTCAAATAGAATTTCTATGATCTACTTATCATTTTGCCTTGGTCAAAATAATTCTTTTCTATTAATCATTCTTTCTTCAGTTGTAAAACTGAGAAAACAATACCTCTCTTGTTATATTAATAAAGATTGGCTAATCACTTTACAGAATAACTTCCAAATTTTAAGAGCTTAAAGCAATAAAACTCTATTACATGTTTTGCTAACAGTTCAATAAATGTGTTCAGCAGGCAGTTTTTTTTTCTTTTTTCTATTGTGATTTGGGTGAAGATTTACAGAGCAAATTCACTTTCCATACAGCAGTTCACATATA
>NW_006921645.1:5645009-5655976 GCF_000298275.1 Orycteropus afer afer | reverse complement strand
GATGGGATCTGGATTGGGATTGCATTGAATGTATAGATTGCTTTGGGTAGAACTGACATTTTCACAATGTTCAATCTTCCTATCCACGAGCATGACATGTTCTTCCATTTATGTATATCTCTTATGGTTTCTTGAAGTAGTCTTTTATAGTTTCTTTGTAGAGGTCTTTTGTGTTCCTGGTAAGATTTATTTCCAAGTATTTTATTTTTTGGTAGCTATTGAAAATGGTATTGATCCACTTATTTGTTTTTCAGCAATCTCTTTGCTGGTGTAGAGGAATCCAACTGATTTTTGGATGTTGATCTTATATCCTCAGCAGGCAGTTTTTGACACTGTAACTTAAGAATTAACAGTCTATTCATTTTATGGGTGAATGCCCCTCTATATCCTCAGAGTTCTTTTCATTTAGCAGAGGATAAGGAAAGAACAAGGAGTAACACATAGGAGGATTTTAGTGAGACAGGCTGAGAAGTGATGGCACACATAATTTCCATGTGTTATATTGAGTAGGAGTTAGTCGTTTGGCTTCATCTAACTTCCATGGAAGGTGAAAAATGTAGCCTATCTTTGTGTCCAGGAATAGGAGAAAGCAGGTTTGATGAAAGTCTTGCCCAGTCCTTCCTAACGAGAGAATCAAGCATTAATATCTCAAGGTATCCATGGCATATAATAAACTAATTTATCTCCTATGCAGGTAGAATGTTGCTGTGATGGTTGGAGCTGTGTGTCAACTTGGCTGGACCACGATTCTGTGTGGTTTTAGCAATTATGATGGGTATCATGGTGGGATCAGATGTATATGTTTTTAGCAGCCAATCCATTGAAGTGGAGTTTCCCTAGAGGTATGGCCTGCTTCCAGTATATTTGTGGACACCCTGAGAAAAGAGCATCTCTTCTGTGGATCGGGATTCTTTTGTGCTGCCTACAAGTGTCCATGAGTGAACAATCCATCATTCAGCCTGGATATCTTGGATTCATCATTCATTGGAGTCAACAGTATAATGCCTGCCAACCTTGAGCTCCTCAGCCCCTGCAGCTGTGAGTCAGGAAAAGCCTACAGCTTGACTTTTGATCCAAGAACTTTGGCCTTGCCAGCTTCTATAAGTGTGTGAGTCATTTTCCTAAGATAAATTTCTCTTTCTCTCTCTATATATAAGCTTTACTGGTTTTGTTTCTCTAGAGAACCCAGGCTATCACAGTTGCTTACTGTTTATCTATGTACTATTGTTAGGAGAATTGAGATACTTGTCACTCAGAGAGTTTTCTACAGTGCTTTGCCAATTATTGATATACCTGCCTAAAACAGAAGATTGTTGTAATATCATATGAGGAAGTATATGAAAATATTCTTAAGCTGCATAGGGCTATATGAATAAAAGCTACTACAGAGTAGACCAGATAAACCAGGTTGGGTTGGATGAAGGGGAAGTAATAATGGCAGAAGTATCAGGCACTTCACAAATTGGGTTCTTTCTTCTGTATTCTTTTAGCAATACTAAACTATCTGGTCTACCTCTGACATCTTAATCCTTCCAGAAGTCTTAACTCCAATATTGTTTTTGTTTGTTTGTTCTCAAACTTTACTGAACCCTTCCCTCAAGCCGAATGTTTCACTTATTTCTCTATAACCCTCTAGCAACATGCTGCATGACTCAAAAGGCATATTTCATTCAGTGCAATTATGTATTTATATACTTGCCTCCCATTTTTAAGTTCCTAAGAAAAGAATTCACTGCATTCTCCTCTCTTTGCTTGGCATATAGTATTAGGCATATAATTCATATGTTCAAAGAGCTTTGTTTTTTTTTTTTGGTAGATGGAAGTATTATTGTCTGCCTGTAGTAAGTGGAAGCTCCACTGCATATGGCAATCCTTTGAGGTTCCAGGGAAATTTCCCCAAGAGCTATCTTATCTTTCTTATCTTCATACACTTCTTTCATGGGTAAGAATTCACCAACTGCTTAAGTGAGGAGCTCTGGTAGCACAGTGCCTAAGGCAGTTTAGCAGTTCAAACCCACCAGCCACTCTGTGGAAAGAAGATGAGGCAATATACTTCTGTAAAGATTTACCACCTTGGAAACCCAATGAGGGTTGCCATGAGTCAGGATAAACTAGATGGCAGAGTGGCTTTTTTTTTTTTCTTTCTTTCTTTCTTTCTTTCTTTTTTTCTCTTTTCTGATTTGGTCCTTAAGTGCATCCTTAAACTAGACCAGGGGATAAAGTAATTCATGGAAATTTAGTCCATATAATTGGCAAGTATAGTGATAAATTCAAAAACTAGGGTAAGCTGTTAGAAATGACCCCTAAGAGCAAAAGAGGTTTTATCATTACTCCCAAAATTGTGCTACATAGATACCTATATAAAGCACTAAATTTAGGCATAACATAGCTTAATATGAAGGAGGACTACATTTTTCCATTACTTACTGTTATGGATTGAATTATGTTACCTTCAAAATATGTGTAGTAATCCTAAACTCTATGAGTATGGTTATAATTCCATTTGGGAATGGGTTATTTTTGTATGTTAATGAAGTAGGATTAGTGTGTGGAGTGTCTTGAGTCAATCTAGTTTTTGAAATGTAAAAGAGATTAAACAAGCAAGCAAGAAACAGAGAAGGGATAAAGAGATGTCGTGCCACATGTAGATCATCTAGGAGCAGAAGCTAAAAGAGACAAGGATCTTTCTCAGAGTTGACCATGAGAGTAAATCTTCTCTTAGAGTCATTGCCCTGAATATGGATTTCTAGCCTCCTAAACTGTGAAAAAGTAATTAACTGTCTGTTAAACACACCCATTTGTGGTATTTCTGTTATAGCAGCATGAGATAATGAAGAAGAATTTGGTATCAACCATAGTGTGCTACTCTAACAAATACTCACTACATAAAAGGTATTTTGGAATTGAGTAATGGGTAGAGATTGGAAGGCTTGTACAATGCCTAATAGTAAAAGCTTAGATTGCCTTGAAGAGACTGTTGGTAGAATCATGGACATCAAAGGTAATTCTGGTGAGGGCTCAGAAGGAAGTGAAGAGGGCCATAGAGAAAGTCTCTTATCATCTTTAAGAATACATATAGCTCCAGCAACAGAATGTTGCTAGACATGTGGACATTAAATGTGTTTCTTGTGAGGCTTTAGAAGGAAATGATGAACATGTGAATGGGCAATGGAGGAAGGGTAATGCTTTATATGCAGTGTCAAAGAACTTGCCTGAATTTTATTCAAATGTTTGGTGGAAGGTTGAACTTCTAAGTGATAAACTTAGATATCTGGTTGAGGAGTTTCCTGAGGAAGATCTTAATGGGGCCATGGGGTTTCTTCTTGCTGCTTATAGTAAAATGCAAAAGGAAGGGTATGGAATTAAAAAGGAACTATGCAAAATGAAAACAAAACTTCAAGATTTGGAAAATTCTGCTGTACAAACTAAAGACATGTAATTTAGAATTTTTCACCAAGGTTACTATACAGTTTTTTGTTAAAGAGATTAATCCTATGGCCGATGGGTTTAACTAACGACCAAAGCAGAAAAACCATCAGCTTAGAGGGAAGGGGAAAGAAAATGAATGAAAGGAAAGCATACTGTTTTCCTATTGGAAGTCTACAGGAAGGAAACAGGCCAAAGGAACTATATCTGTTATCTTTCAAAAAAAGAAAAAAGCCATCCCTGGAACAACTCATAAATCAACAGAACTATGGGAAGAAGCATGGGAAGCAGAGCTGCTTAGGTCTTAAAGGATGAGGCCCTGACCTCTGGGGACTCAAAAATTGGAACTGTGACCTCTGGGATCTCAAAGGGTAGAGCCACGGTCTCCTAGGTTTTGAAGAGTCAGATCTACACCAACTTGGCTCTGGAGTTTAGATATGCCAATTTGGCCAAGAGGATGGAGATGCTGCTTAAAGCTGAAGAGTTGGGGCTGTCATGCCCAAGAGGCAGAAGAATGGGGCCTGCTAGGGCCAAGGGGGTGGAATTGGCACTCAGATAGACAAGGAGAATGGGGCTGCTCAAAACTGAGGGAGCAGAATTATCATCCCAGTGGTGTCTGGAAGGAAATTTTGAAACCCAGGGCCAAGGGGCCTCCAAACAGAATCCAGAGAGAATGCCCAATACCTAGAATGTAGAAGGCAGGGTCAATGCTCAGATGGTCTCAGAAAAACAGAGGCTTATTGCCAAGCCTTAAGAACTGACATAATTTGTTCTGGTGGGTTTTGGACTTGCTTGTTGCCTATTCTCCTTTCTCTTCCTCCAATTTCTCCCATTTGTAATGGATATTGGGCCTGTTCTACCTTGTGCCTATTCCACCATTGCAATTTGGAAACAGATAACTGGTAGTATTCTAGATTTTGCAGGTTCACAGATAAAGAGGAATTTGCCTCAGGATGGAATTCAATCTAAAGTCTTACCATACTTGATTTAGGTAATCCAGAAGATGAGATGTGAGACTTGGCATTGATTTAAGACTTTTGTGATAATGTCATGAGGTGAATGTGTTTTGTATGTGGCTAGGACATGAGTATTTTTTGGGGGAGGGGCAAAAGGTGGGATGTTATGCATTGAATTATGTCCCCAAAAAATATGTGTTGTAAATCCTTATCTCCATGCCTGTGGTTACAGTCTCATTTGAGGATGTGTTATCTTTGTTATGTTAATAAGATAGGATTAGGACAATGTGTGTCTTTTGAGATATAAAAGAAATTAAGCAAGAAACAAAAAAGCAGAGATGATGGGGAAGAGAGATGCCAAGTCACATGAAGATCATCTAGGATCAGAAGCTAAAAGAGATAAGGACCTTCCTCCAGAGCCAATAGGAAGAGAGCCTTCCTCTAAAGCCAGAACCCTGAATTCAGACTTCTAGTCTCCTAAATCCCCAAACAAAAACTCATTGCCATCCAGTCTATTCCAATTCATATCAACCCAATAGGACAGAATAGAACAGCTCTATATGGTTTCCAAGGCTCTCTCTCATCTTTATGAAAGCAGACTGTCACAGCTTTCTCCCATACAGCAGCTGTGGCTTTGAACCTCCAACCTGGTTTGTATCTTAGTTCTTAATGACTGTGCCATCAGAACTCCTCTTCTAGCCTCCTAAACTGTGAGAAAGTAAATTTCTGTTTGTTAAAGCCACCCATTTGTGCTATTTCTGTTAAAGCAGCACTAGATAACTAAGATACCCTTCCTTGTCAGAGAAGATAAAATCTTGTTTTCCAGTATGGTTTGAAGCGATGTTTCATGTGTGGAAAGGCTCTCTGTGGAAAAGGTGGAGATACAGGACAGCTTTCTTTATCATTCACTGCTGAATTAAAGAGATGAGAAATCTGTCTTTCACAACCAGCTCTCTCAATTTAGTTGCATCTGAAAATCAAATGAATGTGTGTTTTATCTACTTAATCTCATGAATTCTATGCAAGCCTAGCATAGTGACTGACTGTGATGAGCCATCAGAAATCTCTTCTTAATTTTATATTTCCTCATTTCACAATTACCAGGTAAATGATTGCATCTGACAGCCTTTAATCCATGTAAGAGTGATCTTTGTTGATGGGGGCTTTGGAAGAATTGTATGCATATCCTCCCTTCACACATCCCTTTACCTGCTTTTTAATCAGTGCATATGCCACACACTGACAAAGTCTTCCATTACATACTCTATTTGAGGCAACAGTATTTTTTACTGCTGATACATTATAAGCAGAAAAAATGCACCCCATCTACAAAAACAGATTTATTAATAAATAGCTGACACTTTGTACTTTTGCAGAATACCAAAGCAATTAGTGATAACAGAAGAATGATTTTCAATACCTACAGAGCAAAATATCATATTGATTCAAGCTCAAAGCTTTTTCTAAATAACAGCCAAAGGAATTGTCTCCTGTACTTGGTCAATCTCTTTAAATAACAGGTGGGGGAAAAATACATCAGTAAGTTGCTTTGAATGTCTTTCCCTTTGGTTTGACTGGATATATTAGTCAATTTGCCAATAGAAAATAACTGATTTACAAGTTCAAAAATCATTTTGGTTTCTTTTTAATTAATTTTTTTGCTACCAAAAACTTCATACCTGGGTTATATGTAAAATTGAGATAGTCACTTGATTTAAAAGCAAAATCTTCATTAGGGGAGAAAATGGGACATTTAGATTATGAAATGAAATTTTAGAATCATAAAGTCATAGGATGATGGACTTGAAGAAATTTAAAAAGATGGACTAGTTCCACTCCTTCCCAGGGAAAATATGATGTTATTCTACTACTACTACCTGCTCCTAACTCACACAATATTACAGATGTTGCATTGAAGTCAGTGAAGAGAACCTGGTTTTCCAGCAAAGAAGAATTTGTAATGGATCAAGAGATTTGCCTTCCACGATTTTCAGTGCCTTTCTATCTTGGTTTTCTAGTGCTGTTATAACAGAAATTCCACAAATGGATGTCTTTAATAAACAGGTATTTATTCTCTTACAGTTTAGAAGTACGAGTTCAAAGTGCCAGCTCTAGGGTCTGGATGAAGGTCCCTCAACCTTGGGTTTCAGCTCTGCCTCTTGTTCCAGGCCCGCTAGAGATGGAGGCTTTTTCTGATTCATGCAACTGCTGGCTGCTAAGGCTGATGAACACAAGATTAAAATGGCACAGTCCCAAAATCAACAGGCACATGACAGGTTGGTTCAAGACTAGGGACAATCGCAATATTGGCAGGCAACATGGCAGACCACTCAGATGAAGACTTGGCCAAATGCAGGATCCAGATGTGTCAAAAGGTTGAGAACTTCCACAATCTTCCTCATATATACTGGAAGCTGGCCACACCCTGAAGCAAGCTACCTAGCTGCTCATAGTACATTCCACCACAGAGCTGATTGACAGTTCCATCATGGAGAATAACCACATCCAGCTGCCTAGCCAATCAACATCATGACCCACCCAAGGTGACACACAACCTTAAGTACCTTTCTGTCAGGAAATGTGCCTTCATTCATCCATCTACTCATTCATTCATTCATTCATTGAATATGCATTAAGTCCTCTACAGTGTGGTAAGCACTAGGGAGGTAGCATTGAACAAGAACAGACAACACCCTTCCCTTCATGGAGCTTCCATTATACTGGAAAGAGGTAGAGAGAGAAAAAAAAAAAAGCAAACCCACTGCCATTGAGTCAGATCTGACTCATAGTGACCCTTCCTTGGGTTTCCAAGGCAGTATCACTATGCAAGTAGATTGCCCAACCTTCCTTCCAAGGAGTGGCTGGTGGGTTTGAACCACCAGCCTTCAGGTTAGCAGTCAAATGCTTTAGGCACTACACTACCAGAGCTTCTGGAAAGAGGTAGAGAGCAGCTGTAAATAAATATTCCAGAAAGTGATAAACATTATGCAGAATAGCAGAGTAAGCAGAATAGCATGTGTAAAAAGGAGAAACAAAAACAGTTACTATTGAGTCAATTCTGACTTACGGTGACCCCATGAGTTTTAGGGTAGAATTGTACTCCATAGAGTTTTCAAGGCTGAGAACTTTCAGAAGTAGATTGCCAGGCATTTGTTATGAGGTGCCTTGGGAGGATCTGAACTAACCACATTTTGGATACAACCCAATTCTCAAGCATTTTTGACACTCAGCGATCCCATAGGATATTCAGAAAAGGAGGGAAATGGACTGCTGTATTTTGAATAGCATGGTCAAGGAAACCTCACCGATTATAAAGTGATGAATGAGCAGGAATCTGAAAGAAGGAAGAAGAGAGTCATGCGGCTCTCCTGAGAGATAGTATTCTAGAAAGTGACCCTAATGGGAGAGGGGTGTCATACTTAACTATACTTACATTGTACTTGCTATATATTCATCTTTCCCCTGATTTATTTTACCATATTATTTCACTTTCAAATTTTTCAGCAAAACTACCTTTCTTGTTTTTGTAAGAGACAAAGATTGTTCCTCAAATCATCATCTGCTTCCGTCATGGCTCCTGAAATTTGGATTTGTGCCATTTTCAAGTAACTGTCTTCATTTCTATTCCACTCACTCAGCATAATTGTCAAACTTTCCCTCCTATGCCCAGTTCATCTCAGGACACCTCTCAGTCCTTCAGTGTGAAGAGTTATACATATTCTCTGCTGTCACACTTAACACTTGAGGCTTATTTGACCCAATTTCTCCTCTCAAGTTTTAGTTCTGTCTTATGCTTTGAGAGAATGATGAGTTAAAAGGGCTGTAAAAATGCAGGTTACAAAGTCACTATGTACCTTAAGCAGAATCACAAACAAAATACGCCTACTTATTTTGCCAATTATTGGGCACCAACACTGTGGCAAACATCATGCAACATCTTGGGGTTGCTGAGAAGCACAGTCTTTAACATGTTTGAAGAACAGTTTCCATTCCCATAAGCTAAGCAATCCCCATTTACCTGTGGGCAACACTATGGAGGCTGTTCAACCTCAAGGACCAATCAAGTCTTTGCCATAAGTACTTTTTCTGTTTTTGGTGAGGGGTGTTTTACATATGCATATGTGTTTTAAAGTAGCCAGCATTGCATTAGATGGTCTATGACAGAATGAAAATAAAATACAGAATTTCTCATAAGGAGTTGGCTATTTAGTTGAGGTGGCAAGATATAAAGGTATACATAGGAAGTTGCAAAACAATGCACACTAAAAACCAGAATTCAAAACCATAATAAAGAATCACAGACAAAAATCACTGATTCTTGTCCTCCAGTCATTTGCCTTAATTACAGGTACTTCCCAACATACAACATATTAGATTTGTCACAAGCAGCACTTATTACCCTTTTCCTTTCTTTTTGTTTTTTGGTAAATCTTATCATTATTAATATTGATTGATACTAATATCATATCAATTATATTAAATTGTAATTAATTACTATTAATATAATATTGCAGCACATAATTTGGTGTTATCATTCTCAGATATTCATTCACAGATGCTCAGTTTTATAAATTACCATTGAAAACTCTGACACATAGCAATATTTATGAAAATTAAAACACACCCAAAAAATGAGGTATTCAACTTATGTCAGAACTGACAACAGAGTCATAAATTGTAAATCAGGGAGTACCTGTATAATTATCTACTCTAAGGTGATGAGTTCCGGGGTGGTGCAAACATTTAAAGTGCTTGGATGCTGATCGAAAGAGGGAGGTTGGAATCGGAGTCTACAGAGAGGTACCTCAGAAGAAAAGCCTGGCAATCTACTTCCAAAATATCAACTGTTAGAAACCCTATGGAAAATAGTTTAAAATGACAAATATGGGTCATCATGAGTCAGCATTAACTAGACAGCAACTGGCAACTAGTACTTTAAGGTATACTGAAAACATGCTAAGAATTCAGTAATACTACTGTGCAGATGGGGAGGGTCTGACTCAATGGCAAAATGGATGTCAGAAGAGACTCTGAAACTTGTTCTTCAATGGAGAGTAGCTAAAGCAAATGGAAGAAATGACAAGATAAAAGAGTTGAACAGAAGATTTCAAAGAGTAGCTCAAGAAGTTGAAGTCAATTTTATTAAAAAAAAAAAAAAATGTGAAAAGAGCTGGATTTAGATAACCAAAAGAGAAGAATATGTCCAGCATTTCTTAAGAAGAAAGAACTGAAGAAAAATTTACATCCTTGAGCTGCAATATTGAAAGATCTATGGGCCAAATATTGAATGATGCAGAAAGCATGAAAGGAAGACAGAAGGAATACACAGAGTCACTATACAAAAAAAGAATTTATCAATGTTCAACTACTTCAGGAGTTGACATATGATCAAGAAACAATGGTATTGAAGGAAGAGGTCAAAGCTGTACTGAAGGAGCTGGTGAAAAATAAGGTTCCAGGAATTGATGGACTATCCATTGAAATGTTCCAACAAATAGATGCTGTGCTGGTGGCATTTACTTGTCTATGCCAAGAAATTTGGAAGACAGCTACCTGGCCAACTGACTGGAAGAGATCCATATTTGTATCTATTTGATCCAAAAGAATATGGAAATTATCAAACAATATCATTAATATCACACACAAGTAAAATTTTGCTGAAGATAATTCAAAAACAGTTGCATTGCTATATTGATAGGGAACTTAGAGAAATGCAACATGGATTCAGAAGAGGATGTGGAATGAGGGATATCATTGCTAATGTCAGATGGACGTTGGCTGAAAGTAAAGAATCCCAGAAAGATGTTTACTAGTGTTTTGTTTTTAAAGGCATTCAGCTGTGAGGATTGTAACAAATTATGTATAACATTGAGAAGAATGGGAATTCCAGAAGACTTAACTGTGCTGCTCATGAGGAACCAGTATATAGACTGTTGTTAGAACAGAACAAGGGGATACTATATGGTTTAAATACAGGAAGGGAATGTGTTAGGGTTGGATCCTTTCACCATACTTATTCAACATGTATGCTGAACACATAATCCAAGAAGCTGGACTATATGAAGAAGAATACGGCATCAGGTTTGGGGAAAGACTCAGTTACAACCTGTGAAATGCAGATGATACAAGCTTGCTTGCTGAAAGAGCAGATAACATGAGGCACTTACTGATGAGATTAAACACTACAGTCTGAAGTATGGATTACATCTCAACATAAAGAAAACAAAAGTCCCCACAACTGAACCAATAAGGAGCATCACAATAAATGGAGAAAAGATTGAAGTTGTCAAAGATCTCCTATTACTTGGATCCACTATCAGCACCAATGGAAGCAGCAGTCAAGATAATAAGACATAGTATTGCACTGGGAAAATCTGCTGCAAAAGCCCTCTTTAAAGTGTTGAAGAGCAAATATGTCACTTAGAAGAGTGAGGTGCTTCTAACCCAAACCATGGTATTTTCAATAGCCTCATGTTGTTGTTGTTATGTGCTGTTGAGTCGGCCCGACTCATAGCAACCCCTCCTTGGGTTTCCGAGGCAGTATCACTACGGAAGTAGGATTGCCCAACCTTCCTTCCGAGGAGT
>NW_006921645.1:5615786-5644909 GCF_000298275.1 Orycteropus afer afer | reverse complement strand
AGCAACCCCTCCTTGGGTTTCCGAGGCAGTATCACTACGGAAGTAGGATTGCCCAACCTTCCTTCCGAGGAGTGGCTGGTGGGTTTGAATCGCCAGCCTTCTGGTTAGCAGTCAAGTGCTTTAGCCACTATGCTACCAGAGCTCCAATAGCCTCATATGTATATGAAATCTGGACAATGAATAAGGAAGACTAAAGAAGAGTTGATGCTTTTGAGTTGTGGTGTTAAGGAAGAATGCTGAAAGTATCATGGACTGCCAAAAGAACTAACAAATCTGTCTTGGAAGAAATGCAGCCAGCATGCTCCTTGGAAGTGAGAATGGCCAGACTTTGTCTTATCTACTTTGGTCATGTTATGAGAAGAGACCATTCACTTGAGAAGAATCATGCTTGGTAAAGTGGATGGTCAGTGAAAACGGGCAAGACTCCCAATGAGATAGATTGCCACAGTGGCTGCAACATTGGGCTTAGAGCTATAGCAAGGATTGTGAGGATGGCAAACAACTGGGCAGTGTTTCATTCTGTTGTACATAGGGTCACTATGAGTCAGAACCAACTTGATGCCACCTAACAACAATATAATTATAGACCATTAGATGCATCAGAATCCATTAGTCAATTTTCATTTCTAATAATAACTTAGCAGTTTCCCCATATTTGTGTGTCCCCCCACCTGCTCACTATTTGAGAAATGTAGTGAAAAATGTATATGATCCAGGCTTTTTGCAATTTTTAAAAATCTTTCCCAAAATATTTTGTTTCTGACTAGCTTTACTCTCAGAGAATCTTGCTTTGCT
The DNA here is from genome assembly GCF_000298275.1 of Orycteropus afer afer. Classification (NCBI taxonomy): domain Eukaryota; kingdom Metazoa; phylum Chordata; class Mammalia; order Tubulidentata; family Orycteropodidae; genus Orycteropus; species Orycteropus afer. Next base: position 5,644,114 of record NW_006921645.1, on the reverse strand, counting down.
TTTTAAATTACTCTTATATATGGGGCCCTGTCACTGCCCATGCTATTTCTGTTTCTTTCCTTCCAGTACTCTGCTCACTCTTGTTAGTATTCCATGCATGTAAACTGCTTCACCAAGTTTCAGTTCTGTTAAGTTTGAAGTAAATATGTAGAATAATGTATTCAGATATTAGCTTTTCTGGTTGAGAAGCTCTAATGAAAAAGGAATACTGGTGCCAAAGCAGGAATATTAAAGTTAGAAATGGAGAAGCAGCTCTGCCTATAGGGTGAGCCCAATTTTGCTCATAAAGATAGGATTCAAACCAGTAGTTTTCCAAGTCATCATTTATTTGCAGGCTAACTAGTAGATGTATTATTTATTTATCCTCATGCCAAATTATTCTCTCTGATGTGATTTTCAACAGTCCGAGCAACATTAAGTGTGAAATCTTATCTGCTAAAACCCAGGATTCTGTGTGCACAGCCATTATTAGGTTGTCTCTGAAGCAGCAGATATGACATAGGATTGATCATCAGGGGACTAGGTCTTTCTAATGGTTATCCCATGCAAATCTCTGGATCATCAGTCACATCCTGGAGCAGGTGATAAAAAGTTTCTGTCAAAATATGGAGAAATTCTGATTCCTTCAGGTCATGATTCTATATTAACAGACATTGTTGCTCATATACCAAAAACAAACAAATAAAAAATAAATAACTCAAACCCATTGCTGTTGAGTCAATTCTGGCTCATAGGAACACTTTAGGAAAGATTAGAACTACCTCTTAAGGTTTCCAAGGCTGTAATCTTCATGGAAGCAGATTGCTGCATGGTTCTCCCATGGAGTGGCAGGTGGGTTTAAAGCACAGATCTGTTGATTTGTAGCCCACTCTTTAGCCACAGCACCACCAGGGATCTATTTTGCTTCTTATAGGAGGGACCAATAAGGGCTTTGGACCTCAGCTTATGAAAAGGTATAGTCCACTTAACATTATGTTTTTTGTTTTGTTGTGTTCTATTTTGTTTGTGGTAAGTGTATATGTTACAAACATTTGCCGCTTCAGCATTTCTTACATGTACAATTCACTGACATTAGTTACATTAATCATAGTTTGACCATATTCATTACCTACTTGTGGAACATCATTCCCTGAGTATTGTTGTTGTTATGTGCCGTTGAGTTGGACCAAACTCATAGTGACCCCTCCTTGGGTTTCTGAGGTGGTATCACTACAGAAGTAGATTGCCCAACCTTCCTTCCAAGGAGTGGCTGGTGGGTTTGAACCACCAGTCTTCTGGTTAGCAGTCAAGTGCCTCAGGCACTTTGCTACCAGAGCTCCCCTCCCTGATTTTTACGCACTGCTTATAAGTGGATAAGTAAGCAGCCCTTTAATTTCCCATTACATGCTATTTTTTTTTTCTTTAAATCACCTTTTCCTATTTTGCCTTCACTAAACTTATTCAATTGTGTGGATCATAACAAATTATTTATAACATTGCAAAGAATGGGAATTCCAGAACACTTAATTGTGCTCATGAAGAAATTGGACAGATCAAGAGGCAGTTGTTCAAAGAGAACAAGGGGGATACTGCATGGTTTAAAATCAGGAAGAGTGTGCATAAGGGTTGTATCCTTTCACCATACTTATCTGAACTGTATGCTGAGCAAATAACCTGAGAATCTGGACTGTGTGAAGAAGAACACAGCATCAGGATTAGAGGAAGACTCATTAACAATCTGTGATAGACAATCTGTGCTTGTGGAAAGTGAAGATGACTTGAAGCACTTACTGATGAAGACCAAAGACCACAGTCTTCAATATGGATTACTCCTCAACATAAAGAAAATGAAAATCCTTACATCGGGACCAATAAGCAACATCACGATAAATGGAGAAAACATTGAAATTGTCAAGGATTTTGTTTAACTTGAGCCCACAATCAGTGCCTATGGAAGCCAAGCATGAGTTTGAGGTCACTTCTGTTTTATGAGATATAGCTAGCTCCTCGAATGTAAATTATGTTTCAAGTGTTCCTGTCTACATCTATAAGAGTGTTTCCCTAATCTCCTCAAATGATTCTTTGAATTTGTGGGGCAGTTACAAATATCGGTCACTCATTCAGTGGGAACATTGATGAATTTTGCAGACTTGAATGAGGAAGCAGAGGTAGTGGTATACTTTTTACCTGTATATAAATGGTTTTGTTAGGTGCCATAGAATCAGTTTTGACTCCTATTGACCCTATGTACATCAGAACAAAGCACTGCCTGGCCTGCACCATCTTTACAATTGTTGCCGTGCTTGAACCCATAGTTGTGGCCACTGGGTCAGTCCATCTCTTTGAAGGTCTTCCATTCTTCCACTGACCTTCCACTTTCTCTAGCATGATATCCTTTTCCAGGAACTGCTCCCTTCTGACAACGTGACCAAAGTATGAGAGACAAAATCTGTCCATTCTCACTTCTAAGGTGCATTCTGGCTATAATTCTTCCAAGACAGATTTGTTTGCACATCTAGCAGTCTCTGATGCATTCAATTCTTTGCCAACACCATACTTCAAATGCATCAATTCTTCTTCCTTATTTATTGTCCACCTTTCACATGCATATGAGGTTATTGAAAATGTCATAGTTGGGCCAGGTACACTTTAGTCTCTAAAGAGACATTTTTCCTCTAAAACACTTTAAAGAGCTCATTTTGAGCACATTTACCAAATACAGTAAGTTATTTTATTTCTTGGCCACTGCCTCATAGGCATTGATTATGGATCCCAGTAAAATGAAATCCTTGACAACTTCAGTCTTTCCTCCATTTATAATGATGTTGACTACTGGTCCAGTTGTGAGGATTTTTGTTTTCTTTATGTTGAGGTGTAATCCATACTGAAGGCTATAGTCTTTGATCTTTGTCCATAAGTGCTTCAAGCCTTCACTTTCATCAAGCAAGGTTGTGTCATCTGCATATTGCAGGTTGTTAATGAGTCTTTCTCCAATCCTGATGTTCTGTTCTTCTTCATATAGTCCAGCTTCTTGGATAATTTGCTCAATTGAAAAAGTATGATGAAAGGATACAGCCTTAACACATACCTTTACAGATTACAAAGCATGTAGTATTCACTTATTCTGTTTGGATAATTGACTGTTGTTCTATGTAGAGGTCCTTCATCGAGTACAATGAAATGTTCTGGCATTCCTATTCTTCAAAATATTATCCATAATTTGTTAAGATCCACACAGTTGAATGACTTTGCATATTCAATAAAGCACAGATAAACATTTTTCCGGTATTCTTTGCTTTCAGCCAAGATTCATTAAAATTGGCAATTATATCGTTCTTTCCATGCCCTCTTCTGAATCAGGCTTGAATTTCTGCTAGTTCCCTGTTGATGTACTTCTGCAAATGTTTTTTAATTATCTTCAGCAAAATTTTACTTGCACATGATATTAATGATATTGTTCATTTCTGCATTCTATTGGACCACATTTTTTAAAAAATTTGCACATATTTGGATCTTTTCTTGTCCACTGGCCACGTAACTGTCTTCCAAATTTCATGGCATAGACAAGTAAGCATCTCCAGCACTGCATCCATTTGTTGAAACATCTCAATGAGTATCCTGTCAATTCCTGGAGCCATTTTATTTTATTTTATTTTATTTTTTTTGCCAGTTCCTTCAGTGCAGCTTGGCCTTCTTCCTTCACTAGCATTGGTTTTTGACCATATGCTACCTGCTGAAATGATTGAACATCAACCAATTATTTTTGGTACAGTGACTCTATGTATTCCTTCCATAATCTTTTGAGGTTTCCTGCATTACTCAATATTTTGACAATAGTATCCTTCAGTATCATAACTATAGGCATGATTTTTTTCTTTAATTCTTTCAGCTTGAGGAATGTTGAGTGTGTACTTTTCATTTGATTGTCCACCCCTAGGTAGTTGCACATTTCATTATAATACTTTACTTTGTCCCCTTGAGTTGCCGTTTGAAATCTTCCATTCAGATCTTTTACTTCATCATTTCTTCTGATCACTTTAGCTATTCTCCATTCAATAGCAAGTTTCAGAGTCTCCTCTAACATCCATTTTGGTCTTCTGTTCCTTTCCTGTCTTTTTTAATGATCTTTTGCTCTCTGCATATTTGATGTCATCCCACAACTCATCTGGTCTTTAGTCACTGGTGTTCATTGCATCAAATTTATTCTTCAGATTATTTCTAAATTCTGGTGGGACATAATCAAGGTTATATTTTGGCTCTTGTGAATTTCTTTTAATTTTCTTCAGCTTCAAATTAAACTTGCATACAAGTAATTGATGGTCTATTCCCCAGTCAACCCTGGACTTTTTCTGACTGATGGCATCAAGCTTCTCCATTGTCTCTTTCCACAGATGTAGTTTATTTGATTCCTATGTATTTCATCTGGTGACATACATGTGTATAGCTCTCATATTAATTAGGTTGACAAACATTCAATGAGTGTACAATCTTTACTGTGCATGTAGTAAACTCCATGAGTATATTGGAATCTAATGTATATATATTTATGTGAAGATACCATATAAGCTCAGTCACATCTACTGTTATCCCAACTATGTAACCTATATTCACAAACTCCTTTCCCTCAATTTTTCCATAATTATTGCTCCTTTTTGTATATTCTCATGTATTCTAAGCCACAGATATAATATTGTATCTCTATGGACGGCTGACAAATGTAGCATATGATCTGTTTATTTAGATTAGATTATATAACCAAAAATGGTCCCTTGATGGTACTAGTGTACAAGTGGTTCACAATTGGCTACAAATCTAAAGGTTAGTAGTTCAAGACCACCCAATAGCATCATGGAAAAAAGGCTTGGCAACAGATTTCTATAAAGATTATAGAAAAGCCTGGGAAACAGCCTTACTCTGTAACATATGGGGTCATCATGTGTGGGAATCAATTCATTGGCAGTGGGTACAGACATTCATTCAAAAACATGTATTAAGTATCTAATAGGATGTGAGGGAAATAAAAAGAAGCTCAGGTATTCTCCTTTTACTCAAAGTGCTCATCATTTTGTTGTGGGGACAAAAAAGATACACATGAAAAATGTGGTGAATATGTGCTATATAATGTAATAATAGAGCTAAGTCCCATAGGAGATCAGAGAAGGTAGAATGAATGTGTATTGAAGAGGCAAATGAGGGTACTGGGCAGAGTCAGGACCTGAGAACTCAATTGAAGAAACTTTCAGAGCAAAATAGACGCCATAAACTTGACTGTGTCAGATAATGTAAGATCTTACTGTGATATCTATCATTATTGCTTAATGAGATACCTATTTATGATCTTTCCCCATGATTTCTCACACTCATCTCAAAATGTGCTCTAGATAACATGATAAAAGTACAATCACATAATACAAGATATTTAAACTGAAAATGTTATGTTCCAAGTTGTAATCTTTTCTCTCAATGTTTTTCCAGATGTTATAATTGGCTAACAAATGAGAGCAATAAGCATACTTGAGTTGATTCTGTTATCTCTAAGGATTAAACATTTGTTAACAAGAATTACCTTAAAATGTATGCTTTCTCAATGCTGTTCTAGGCAGAATTGGACGAATAAGAAAAGAAGACATAGGCATCACAATGCTATTGAAAGAAGACTTATCCAGGTGTTCTGAAGGTTGAGTTTGGTCCTGGTTCTTCCAGTTGCTAATGTCTTCACCTTACACAAATCATTTAAACCCTCCCTGCCTCACTTTTGTTATCTACAAATGGGGGTCATTACATTAGCCTCACCTTCATGGCAAGGTTTCTGCACACATAAGATAAACATCAATTGTATAACAGATATGGAAGCATCTTGTAAATATTCAAGTAATTGCAAAATCCTTATGAATTCAAAATCTACTTCAATGAGAATTAAAATTACAAAAAAAAAAAAAAAACACTTTTACCTCTCTCATGGATCAACTCTCTAATTTGAATATATGTATGCATAAATAACTCATCTGCCAGTTTGTCGTACTGTGGTGATTTGCATATTGCTGTGAGACTGAAGGATATGTTACTGGTATTTCAAATACCAGAAGGGTCACCCATGGTAAGCAGGTTCCAATAGAGCTTCCAGATTAAGACAGACTGGAAGGATGGACAGGGCCATATACTTCTGAAATAATTGGCCATTGAAAATATATGAAAAGCACTGTCTGATATATTACTGGAAACTTTACTAAGAGCAATGAAACAATGTCTGATATACTGCTGGATGGTGAACCCCTCATTGGTAAGTCACACAAAATATGACTGGGGAAGAGCTGCCTCCTCAAAGTAGGGTTGAACTTATGTTGTGGTTGGAGTAAAGCTTTCAGTACCTTCATTTGCTGATGAGACACAACTCAAGATGGGAAGAAACAGTTGTAAACATTCATTAATAATAGAAATGTGGAACATGAAAAGTATGAACCAGTGAAAATTATAAGTTGTCAAAAATGAAATGGAACACATAAAGATCAATATCCAAGACATTAGTGAGCTGAAATGGAGTGGTATTGGACATTTTGAATCAGACAATTGTATGGTCTACTGTGCCAGAAATGACAAATTGAAGAGGAATGGCATCACATTCATGTCAAAAAGAACATTTTAAGATCTATCCTGAAGTACAATGTCAGTGAAAGGATAATATTCCTATGCCTACAAGGAAGACCAGTTAATACAACTATTATTCAAATTTATGCGCCAACCACCGAAACCAAAGATAAAGAAATTGAAGATTTTTACCAACTTCTGCACTCTGAAATTGACCAAACATGCAATCATGATATATTGATTATTGCTGGTGATTGGAATGCAAAAGTTGAAACAAAGAAGAAGCACAGGTAGTTGGAAAATATGGCCTTGGTGATAGAATTGACACTGGAGGTCTCATATAATAGAACTTTGCAAGACTGACTTATTCATTGCAAATACCTTTTGACAATAACATAAACAGGGACTGTACACATAGACTCATCAGATGGAATATATAAATATCAAATTTACTATGTCTGTGAAGAGAGGCAATGAAGAAGCTCAATATCATCAGTCAAAACAAGTTTGGGAGCTGACTGTGGAACAGAATATCAATTGCTCATAGGCAAGTTTAAGTTGAAGTTAAATAAAATTAAAAACAGATCCACAAACACCCAAATATGACCTTGAATAAACCACACTTGAATTTAGAGACCACTTGAAGAATAGGTTTGACACACTGAGTGCAAGTGACCAAAGACCAGATGAGTAGTGGCATAACATCAAGAACATCAAATATGAAGAAAACAAAAGGTCATGAAAAAGACAGAAAAGGAGGGAATGACCAAAATGGATGTCAGAAGAGACTCGAAATATGCTTTTGAATAGAGAGTAGCTAAAGCTAAAGGAAGAAATGTTGAAATAAAAGAGCTAAACAGGGATTTCAAAGGGCAATTTGAGAAGACAAAGTAAAGTATTATAAAGAAATGTGCAAAGATCTGGAATTAGAAAAACAAAAGGGAAGAACACACCCAGCATTTCTCAAGCTGAAAGAACTAAAGAAAAAATCACAGTTTCCAATTGCAATATTGAAGGAATCGGTGGGCAAAATATCGAACAATGCAGGAAACATCAAAACAACGTGGAAAGAGTACACAGTCAGTACATGAAAATGAAATGGTCAATGTTCAATCATTTCAGGAGGTAACTTATGATCAAGAAGAAGCATACTAGTGTTGAAGGAAGAAGTTCAAGCTGGACTGAAGGAATGGGTGAAAAACAAAGCTCCAGGAATTGACAGGATACCTAATGAGATGTTTCAACAACTGGATGCAGCTCTGAAAGTGCTTACTCGTTGTTCTGGTTACTTAGTACCACTCTGACAGGAATATACCACAAATGGGATGGCTTGAACAAACAGTAGTTTATTCCCTTACAGTTGGGAGGCTAGAAGTCTGAATTCAATGTGCCTGGCTTTAGGGGCTGGGTGAAAGCCCCTCAACCTTGGAGTCCAGCTCTGCCTCCTGCTCCCAGCCCACTGGAGCTAGAGGTGTTTCTTCAGTCAGACAGCTGCTGGTTGCTGAGGCTGGCAAACCCAAGGCTGACAAGTAAAAAGGCACAGTCCCAATGTTACCAAAGCACACAGCAGGCTATTAATCTAAGTCCATTGTAAGTCCCAAGGTCAGCAGAGCATGGTAGGCTGCTGAACAATGACACGGCTACATCCAGGGTCCAAGAATGCCATAAGCTAGAGATCATTCCTCAAGTCTTCTGCTTATATACAGGAAGCAGGCCACATTCCCTGAGGCAGCTACTCAGCTGCTCACAGTAGATTCCACCATGGACTTGGTTACCAGTCTCATCATGGAGAATAAGTATCACCAGCTGCCCAGCCACTCAACCAGACCCAATCAAGTTGACACACAAACTGAACTACCACACTCATCTATGCCAAGAAATTTGGAAGACAGCTACCTGGCTAACCAACTGAAAAAGATCAATATCTATACCCATTCCAAAGAAAGGTGATCCAACTGAATGTAGAAATTATTGAACAATATCATTAATGTCACATGCAAGCATAATTTTGCTGAAGATAATTAAAAAATAACCACAACAGTATTTGACAGGGAACTTTCAGAAATGCAAGCTGGATTCATAAGAGGACATGAAATGAGACATATCATGGCTGATGTCAGATGGATCTTAGCTGAAAGAAAAGAATACCAGAAGGATGTTTACCTATTTTTATTGACTATGCAAAGGCATTTGACTGTGGATCATAACAAATTATGGATAACATTGAAAAGAACAGGAATTCCAGAACACCTATTTGTGCTCATGAGGAACCTGTATATACATAGACCAGGAGGCTGTTGTTAGAACAGAACAAGGGAATATTACATGGTTTAAAATAAGGAAGGATGTGTGTCAGGGTTGTATCCTTTAACTGTATTCATTCAATCTGTATGCTGAGCAAATAATTTAAGAAACTGGACTGTATGAAGAAGAATGTGGCATCAGGACTGGAAGAGGACTCATTAACAACCTATGATATGCAGATGACACAACATTGCTTGCTGTTAGTGAAGATAACTTGAAGTACTTATTGATGAACACCAAAGAATAGTCTTCACTATGGATTACACCTCAACATAAAGAAAACAAAAATCCTCACAATTGGACCAATAAGCAACATCATGATAAATGATAAAAAGACTGAAGTTGTCAGGGATTTCATTTGAGTTGGATCCTTAATCAACATTCATGAAAGCAGCAGTCAAGAAATCAGACATCATTTTACACTGAGGAAATATGCTCCAAAAAACCTCTTTAAAGTGGTGAAGAGCAAAAATGTCACTTTGAAGACTAACATGTCCTAACCCAGGCCATGATATTTTCCATCACTGTATATGCATATGAAAGCTGGACATTGAATAAAGAAGATTGAAGAAAAATTTATGTTTTTGAATTGTGGTTGGTGAAGAATTCTGAAAATACCAGGGACTGCCACAAGAACAAATAAATCTGTCCTGGAAGCAGTGTAGCCAGAATGCCCCTTAGAAGCGAAAATGGCCAGACTTTGCCTCACCTGCTTTGGTGACGTGGTAAGAAGGGACCATTCCCTGGAGAAGGACATAATGCTTGGTAAAGTGGAGGGTCAGAGAAAATAGTGAAGGCCCTCAGTGAGAAGAATTGACATAGTCATTGCAAGGATGGTCTCGAGTATAGTAAGAATTGTGAGGATTTCAAAGGACTGAGCAGTATTTCATTATGTTGGACATACAGTCACTATCAGTTGGAATCAATTCAACAGGACTTAACAAGAACAACAACATGCATATATATATATAATTATATATTTTGTACATATTTCATATATATTCCATATATGTATTCATGTATATATGGAATTAAACACCCAAATATATGTATGCATGTATGTGTGTGACTGCATATGAATAAAACAACTACAAATAAATTCTAACTTTAATTACTTGTAAAGATAATAACAGATTCTGGAAATGATAACAAATGTGAAAATATAAAAATGATATGTGGGGAGAATGAGGCAAGGAATGCTTCATGACACAAATACAAATCCATGTGGTCCTGGAAGGATGTAAGTGATGACAACTTCCCTACCCATCTTGCCTGGACCTATACATCCTACCTTGACCTGGGAGCTGGGGTCCCGTGTTCCTGACTTAGTTATCCTCTGAGTGCTTATTGAAAAGACCTTTTTCCAACCTAGGATATAGAGAAGTTATCAGGCATTTAAAAGGTATCTGTTTTATATGTTCAAGATGGTTGCATTCTTATATAAACAAGGAAAAGTAAGCTTCCTGCAGAGTGATTTTGTAACAGCAGTGTCACATGAGTTCCTGACTTGAGATTTAACTATCTTGGGTGAATTCATTATAACTCTATTCACTTAGAAACAAAATGTCCTTTCTCATGACCCAATAAATGAAGGGTAATTACTGAAAGTACATAAAAGATAGAACTGAAAATTCTCTTCTCCTGATCATGCTCATGACAAGAAGTGATTTCATAGATCTAAATAACTAAGAACTGGAGGTGGGAGGAGAGACTGAGACTGACCGAACACTGTGGACAGAAAGGAGACATTAAAGATCATGTTGAATAATCAGTCTTTTGAGAGATCTTGGACTCTTTGACAGCTGCTACAATCCTAATGTGCATTTCCCTGTTCCTTAGGAAATGTTTAACTCACTTTGAAATTTATTTGAAGAGACAGAATCCTAGGGAAGGACTAAAATGTACCCAATGTGGCCTTTTGCCTTCTAAGCCAAGAGCTTTGACCCTTTTCAAGTTTACCAATGACTTCCTACCACTCCTTCTTTTCAAGGATTTTGATTTCTGTGGTACAGAGATAAATAGTCTTCTGATTTATTTTAATGTAAGTATTTATTAAATTCTCAATATAGTAAGTATAATCTAGTAAAGTCCAGTGTGTGGAAAGGTATCATTTGTTTCGCTGCTTCTCTACGAACCATCACATCAGTTGTTTACTCCTTTCTGCTTTGGACTATTGAAAAAGTGAGCAATTTTTAGGCATTATTAGGAAGAAAAATTGTTCTGTCAAGTACTTCTCCCAGAGAAAATTTGCCTAAATGACTTCTTTTCCTTGAAATGATGCATATTCTTTTTCTAAAACAGTATGTACCACTCAATGACATATGATTAGAAATTATGAGGCCAATTTTCCAAAGGTATTTCTTCATTTGCATCAGCAAAAAAAAAAAGGAGTACTTATAATTGTCCATGCAAATCAAGGACTTTCATATGCAAATGATTATGTGTGGATGTAATTATGCTGCTCCAATACATGGATTGAGGTTTTAATTTGTTATACAAATAAGTGTGTAAATATGCGTTTGTATTTTTACTTCCATTAGAAAAATTAAATAGTTCATATGTGAAACTAGTGATAGGAACAGAAATGGAAAAAAAAAAAAAAAACCCAGTAAGAGTCACCTGTAATATTCCAGATAAAGTTATTTCACCAATCAACACATTGGAGACAGAACTGCTTCTCTTTTTTCATCTCCAAGCCCAAAATTTTGTTCATTGAACCAGACTTCATCCTCTATTATGATGAATTCACTATGTGGAACATAGTCACTCTTTCTTCACACTTTGGTTCCCATAGAATCTACCTATTCTCCTGGCTGTCAGACATCCCTGAGCTCCTTTATTACTTGAATTAGTTTCTCAGTAGGTACCTCAACCACATATAAATCAGATTATGCAATTGATGCTGGGAAGGGAGTGCCACTAGCTCTACCAATTACAAGCTCAGTTGCAGTCCAAGTGGAATGCATGTTATATAAATGTTTGCACAAAGCTGTCTCATCTGCCATATACATTCTGAGAAATCACAGTTTCCCAAGGGGAAATAGTTTTGAAAGAGTTGGTCTTTTGTTCTAGAAATCTGAATCAATCAGTCAATACAAACTAAAGAAACATATACCACAATGAACTAATAACTCACTCTGGGGAAGATTTTTTCCTTGCACAATAAAGCAGTACAGAGAGACAGATCTATTTACTAGATAGAATGCTGGTACTAATTGACAAGGTGGCTCATTTCAGTTTGACCCAGAGAGGATATTTCTCTGGATGAATAAATTATGCAGTGTTGTCAAATCATGAACCTTTCTTCTACCTTCCCCCATTCCCCAATGGACAGTAAAACTAATGACTGGAATAGATTTGCTTCATTTGAATACAGATTATATCCTGTTTTATACAAAATCTAAAAAAGAGGAAGATTTACAAGTAACAGCTAGTGATACTCTTACTAGAAAACCTGATGATATAAACTGTGGCAATATTTTCCATCTGAAAGTGAAGTTCATGGTCTGAATAATTATATTTGTCTTGCTTCCAGGGGCAAGAAAAAGCTGGGGTGATGTGACCTAGATGAAAAATATTAATATTTCTAGAACACTTAAATGGTTTAACGGGGACAGCAAGGCAGAATATTGAAATAGCTGACATCATTAGAGCAAGCCAAATCATAAGAGGAGAAAAATAGCTAATCTAATTTCATGAGTTTGTTATGAATACTCACTGGTCTATGGGTCACATAAGAGATTCTCAAGTCTCCCAGAACTATTTGGGAGAAGTGAGAGAAAGAACCAGTGAGTCTGTGATTGTTATTGTAATTGTTATTGAAATGCCATTCTTATCTTCATCCCGGTGTAACTTCTAGCATGTGAATTACAGTAACAATATTACCAGTGTGGTTAAAACTTCAAAACATTTTTGTGAAAAAGCAGTATTATTAAATTTGCTGAAATCTAAAGTGGTCATTGGACATTCAGACCTGGTTTTACTTCAACTAAATATAACCCTAAGCAACAGAGTGAAGAGTTATAATTGGTTATTGCTAAAAGAGCCAAAAGGATTTAATGAAATTTAATAAATATAAAAATTCATTAAAAATATTGGGGAAATAAAAACATTAAAAAGTTTTTTCATTGTAATTTGGGTGAAAGTTTACAGAGCAAATTGTTTTTCCACTCAATAACACATACACATTCTGTTTGGCATTTAAAAATTTGATTGGATCAAAACTTTAATTGCTGCATTGTGTCCTTTTAGCATCAGTTTACTGGAAATTAAAGGTCTTGTGTGGATGGTAAGGAGAGATTTAGAATAAAATGAAGATCAGATGGTAAATCAAATGAATGTTTGCTCTTTTAGACAAGCATGTTGAAGAAACACAAACACAGTGTTGACTCAGATATCATTCCAAGTAGAGATATATATTTTCATCACAGTGAAGACTGCCTGTATCATGGTATCTTGAAGGTAATATACAGCAAATAGAGAATTTTGTGTTCCTGACACTGTGATATACTTGCTCTCTGTGGAACTAGGGAAAGCCATCAGCTCTACTTTACTAATTTAAGATGAAGAAATAATATAATTATAAAAATACAGACTAAAGCCTACTCTCTGGTGACTAATTACAGAATCCTCCCTCTTAAAGACAGCTATGGAATATAATTTATCATCCTTTCTTGTCATTTAAGTAGATGTGTTCAGATAATTTCTGAAGATTGTTCTTAATGGAACTATTTAAGTATCAGACAAAATACTGCAAAATCCAATGTTAATCCCCTGTCTGAGTTAAAAGAGAGTTTGATTTTACATGCTGCCAACCAGCCCCCAGCTTTGCATTGTGTTGTTCCTCTGATTTCCATCATAGACAATTTTATCTCTCAGAAGAGCCTGAGTGTAATCACATTGTAATCCAACAGGGGTTCTGTGTACATGTAAGCAAATCTTCCTCTTTGGGAAACACCTCTCTTGGTCTTATATCCTACTGGGACTGACAGGCCCACCAGGTCCTGCCACTCAGCACAAATACATCTCAGCATCAAGCAGTTAATAGATACTGACACATGAAGTACTTTGCCTTAATAGATCTGTATTTATATCTAGCTTGTTTCAAGTTCAATTTGCAAGGAAACTTTATCTTGGTTGCTATCAAATATACTACTTACCCTGCCATTTCCACCTGACAGCACCTGATGGTACAGTTCTCATTTCAAGGAAGCCACAGCTGCCTTCCCCACTTGGACTAACCTTCTGGGCTTTCACCTCATCATGCCTATATTCACACTGTTTCCTGTGTCCTTCTCCTTTTCTCCATAGCTAACCTTATTTATCTTCAAGGTTCACCTCAAAGGTCATCACCACTACCAAGCATTTCTCAAACTCTAGATTCACTGTGCAATTGCTCACATTTTCCCTTGGAACACTGCTTCCAAACTTCCCCAACACCTTGCACATATCTCAAACAGAGCAACTTTTTGCCTGTATTTATGTGTAGCCTTGTCTCCAATTAGGCTTTAAGACTTTTGAGGATAGGAATAAGGCTGTGTCTATGTTTATATTTCCACCACATAGCACTATGCCTGTCCCATAATGAGTGCTCAAAACATGCATGTTCATGGAATAATTCCTGTAAATATATTGCATGATTGTATAGTTTAACTGGTTAAAAATGAAGACTCTTCAGGGAAATAAGATATCTTTGCCTATACAAAAGCTAAGTCTTAAAAGAAACTCCCCGATTAAAATCGGTTCACATTACAACCATTCTTCTGTTACTTTTCTATCTGTATTTTTTGGTCCTATATCCATTTCTATGATATTTGATCTCAATGTTTTTCCAGGTCCTAAAGTGAGACCACTTTAGGATGTGTCTATTAATTATCTACTAACAATCAACCTAGAAAGGTAGATAAGTGAACTCTGAAGTCTTCCATTTAGGAACAATAATAAGGCTTGTGCGAAGTCATTCTACATCTATCCAAGAAGTGCAATTTAAAAACTTTTTTAATCCAAGAAGCTCAGGTGGCACAGTGCCTTAGACATTTGACTGCTAACCAGAGGTTGTTGGTTCAAACCCACCAGCTGTTCTGTGAAAGAAAGATGGGGCAATCTACTTCCATAAAGATTTGCCACTCAGAAACCTAATGGGGACCATGTGAGTCAGAATTGACTTGATAGCAGTGAATTTTTTTTTTTTTTTTTTAAATTTTCAGTGCAATAAGAATCTGATCATTAATGAGCAGAGTATGTGTGGGGATGTGGTCTCACTTCCCTTCCTTATTCCCTTTGTTTTTTCCTTAAGTCAGCAAACATTTGAGAGTCTACAGTGTATCATAAGGAGCTCTGGTGACATAGTGGGTAAGGCATTTGGCTGCTAACCAGAAGGTTGGTGGTTCAAACCCACCAGCTACTCCACAGGAGGAAGGTAAAGCAATCTAATTCTGTAAAGATTTACAGCCTTGGAAACCCAAAGGGGTCACTATGAGTTGGATAAGTACTCAAAAAAAAAAAAAAAAAACAAAAATCACTGCCATTGAGTCTATTTCAACTCAGTAACCACCACTGATTTCTAAGACTATAATCATTACAGAAGCAGACTGCTTCATCTTTCTTCCATGGAGCAGCTAGTGAGTTCAAAACACCAACCTTTTGGTTAGTAGCCAAATGCCTTAACCACTACACTACCAGAGCTCCTTATGTGAAAAGCACTAAAGATTTGAAAATTGGTGTGCCTGTCCTAAAGGAGCTGATTGTTTGGAAAGAGAGTTCATCAATACAAAAATTTACCATTATGCTCTATAGCAATTCTTCTTCAATCTTCCTTTTTCATTGTCCAGCTATCACATACATATGAAACTACTGAAAATACCATGACTTAGGTCAGATAAACCTTAATCCTCAAGGGACATATTGAGTTTTTAACACTTTAAGAGGTTTTTTTGTAGCAGATTTGACTGATGCGATGCATTATTTGATTTCTTAACTGCTGTTTCCAAGCACATTGATTGTGGATCCAAATAAGATGTAATCTTTACAATTGTAATATTTTCTCTGTCAAATATGTATGCTGAGAAAATAACCTTAGACACTGAACTATATGATGAAGAACACTACATCAAGATTGGAGGAAGACTCATTAATGATCTTTGATCTGTAAATGACACAACTTTGTTTGCTGAAATGAAGAGTACTTGAAGCATTTACTGATGAAGATCAAAGACTACAGTCTTTGGATTACAGTTCCACATAATGAAAACAAAAGTCCTCACAAATGGACCAATAAGCAACACCATGATAAACTGAGAAAATATTGAAGTTGCCAAGGATTTCATTTTACTTCAGTCAACAATCAATGACCATTTAAGAAGTAACCAAGAAATGAAAAGACATTGCATTGAGAATATCTGCTGTAAAAGGTATCTTTAAAGTGTCAAGAAAGCATAGATATCACCTTGAAGACTAATGTGTATCTGACCAAAGCTATGGTATTTTCAACAACCTCATGTATGCAAAAGCTGAAAAATGAATAAGGAAGACTGAAGAAGAATTAATGCCTTTGAACTATGGTATTAGCCAACAATAATGAATATACCATGGAATGCCACAAGAACAAACAAGTCTGTCTTGGAAGAAGTAAACCCAGAATCTTCCTTAGAAGTGAAGATGGTGAGCCTTTGTCTCACATACTTTGGACATGTTATCAGGAGGAACCAGTCTCTAGAGGGGACATGCTTGGAAAAGTAGAAGGTCAGCAGAAAAAGAAGATCCTCAATGAGTTGGACTGACATAGTGGTTGCAACAATGTACTCAAATGCCACAATGATTGTGAGGATGGCACAGGACCTGGCAGTGTCTCTTTTTGTTGTATGTAGGGTCGCTATGAGTCAGAACTGAATCTATGACACCTAACAACAATTATGATGTGGCCTATTGGTCCAGTTGTGAGGATTTTTGTTTTCTTTATGTTGAGGTTTAATCCATACTAAAGGCTATAGTCTTCCATCTTCATCAGTAAGTGCTTCAGGTCCTTTTCACTTTCAGCAAGATTGTGTCATCTGCATATTGCAGGTTGTTAATGAGTCTTCCTCCAATCCTGATGCCATGTTCTTCTTCACATAGTCTAGTTTCTGTGATTATTTGCTCAGCATACAGATTGAATAAGTATGATGAATGGACACAACTTTTATTAATTTTATTTAATTTCAAATCACACAGTGTTCTCTTGTGTTTTTTTACATGACCACCTCTTAGTCTATGTACAGCTTCCATGTGATCACAACTAAGTGTTCTGGAATCCCCATTCTTTGCAATGTTATCCACAATTGTTATGATACATGATAGTTACAAATGTCTTTGAGTAGTCAATAAAGCACGGGTAAACATCTTTCTGATATTTTCTGCCTTCAGCCAAGATTCATCTGACATATTCAATGATATCTCTCCTTCCATATCCTCTACTGTATCTGCCTTGAATTTATGGAAGTTCTCTATTGATATACTGCTGCAACAGTTTTTGAATTATCTTCAGCAAAATTTTACTTGCATGTGATATTAGTGATATTGTTTGATAATTTCTTCATCCCATTGGATTGCCTTTCTTTGGAATGGGCACATATATGAATCTCTTCCATTTGGTTGGCCAGATAGCTATCTTCCATACTTCTTGACAAAGATAAGGGAGTACTTCCAGCATTGCATCCATTTGTTGAAACATCTCAATCGGCATTCCACCAATTCCTAGAGCTTTCTTTTTTTTACTAATGCTCTAAGTGCATCTTGTACTTCTTCCTTTAATACCACTGTTTATGATCCTAAAATGGTTGACAAATTCTTTTTGGTACAGTGACTCTGTGTATCACTTCCATCTTCTTTTGAAACTTAACATTGTTCAAATTTTGCCTATAGAATTCTTCAACATGGCAATTTGAGGTTTAATTGTTTTCTTCAGTTCTTTCAGTTTGATAAAGGCTGAGTGTGTTCTCTTTTAGTTTTTTAACTCTAGGTCATTATACATTTCATTATCATACTTTACTTTGTCTTCTCAAACACCTTTGCAATCTTCTGTACAGCTGTTTTACATAATTTCTTCCATTCTCTTTAGATACTCAATGTTTAAGATCAAGTTTCAGAGTCTCTTCTGACATCTATCTTCGTGGTTTTTTTTTTTTTTTTTCTTTCCTGTGTTTGTAATGATCTGGTGTATTTGAATTATGGTGTTGGTGAAGAATATTGAATATACCATGAACTGCCAGAATAATGAATAAATCTTTCCTGAAAGAAGTACAGCCAGAATGCTCTTTAGAAGTGAATATGGCAAGACTAGGGAGCTCTGGTAGTGTAGTGCCTAAGGCACTTGACTGCTAACCAGAAGGCTGGTGGCTCAAACCCACCATCCACTCCTCAGAAGGAAGATGGGACAATCTACTTCTGTAGTGATACTGACTCTGAAACCCAAGAAGGGGTCACTATGAGTTGGGTCCAACTTGACAGCTAACAACAACAACACAACATGGCAAGACTAGTTCTACATACTTTAGATTTGTTATCAAAAGGCACTGGTGCTTGGAGAAGGACATAATACTTGCAAAAGTAGAGAGTGAGGAAAAAAAGAGGAAGACCCTCAACAAGATGTAGTAACACAGTGACTGCAACAATGGGCTCAAACATAGTAATGGTTGTTAGGATGGCACAAGACTGGGCCACATTTCATTTTATTGTTACCGGTAGTTGTAACTGACTTGATAGCACTTAACAACAATAGCAATATTATCTGCATGATAATAGTTAAGATGGAGACAAACCCAGAAATGAAAAGGCAAGAAGGAAAGTAACATTAGGGAAATTTTCATTTATAATCCTCTGTAGAATACTTATAATAACTTTTATGTGAACAATTGTATCGATATCCTTTGGTTCTTAAATTCTAACTTTCAATTGACTCCAAAATATCTGTTATTTTGAGTAAAATACTAATTTAAATAAAACAAAAAACAGTTGTCATTGAGATAATTATGACTCACGACAATCCCATATGTTTTAGAGTAGAACAAGGAGCTTTCAATGACTGTGACCTTGTATCACTAGATTGCCATGTCTGTCTTCTGTGGCTAATCTGGGGGAATTTAAACTGCCAAACTTTCAATTAGTAGTTGAGCACCCAACTCTATATGCCACCAAACCATCTAATTTGTGAATAGTATTGTTGTCTATTTTATTGGATATCAGGCACTTTTTCTGATTCCTTTTCATCCCTGAGTTCTTACCCAGTATTATTTTAGTTAATGAATGAGATACTTTTACTCCATTTTGTTGTTGTTGAATTGGATTGATCATGAAGAAATTCACCTAAATGTTTAGTGATCAGCCATATCATAAAATACTGTTCAACATTTGTATTAGAAGTCTTAGTTAAAGGGACACTGTCACTATATTGTTGTCATGTGTTGTTGAGTTGATTTTTTACTCATAGCAGCCCCATATGACAGAGCAAAACTTCCCCCAAACGTTATCTAGGCTGTAATTTTTATGCCCTTGTGACACAGAGTTTAAGGCGCTCAGCTCCTAACTGGAAGGTTTGGAGTTCAAGCTTACCAGCCATTCTGTGGGAGAAAGATGTGGCAATCTGATTCCATAAAGATTTATAGCCTTGGGAGTAGTGACTAGGATCTTAAAAGTTTGCAAGCAGTCATCTACATGCAATGATGGGTCTCTCCTCATCCAAAGTAAAGAAGAATGAAGAAAACCAAAGATTCATGGAAACAGTCCTCGCAACTGATACACCATGCGATCCTCAGCCTATATAACTATGAGACCAGAAGAACTAGATGGTGCCCGGCTATCACCGTCAACCACTCAGAGGGGGATCTATGTAAGATCCTGGATAGAGTGGGAGAACAATGTGGAATAAAACTCAAAATCATTTGGGAAAAAAAAAAAATGGGGGTTGGGGGGACCAGGTTTGCTGGCTTGATAGAGCCTGGTGGAACCCCTGAGACTATGGTCCCTAGCTGTCCTTCTGGTCTGGAATTGAACCCACACCTGTGACTTCCAGCCAAACAAAAGACAGGCATATGAGTTGAACATGTACCTGAGGTAGATACACTCCTTGGAGAGAACAATCATTGAGAAAGAAGGGCTGCCTATGCACAGAGAGACAGTTCAGGGGGCTGGAGTGCATGGAGGGATGACACTGGGGAGAGGTAACTATCAGGACAGAATGGGAGGGGAGCTGTTGCATTGGACTAAATTGTAGTCAATGTCATGAGACAACGTGTGTGTGAACTGCTGTATGGAAAGTGAATTTTCTCTGTAAACTTTCACCCAAATAACAATTAAAAAAATAAATAATAATTTTAAAAAAATATTTATAGCCTTGGAAACCCCATGGGACCATTCTATTCTGTCCTAAAGAATAACTGTGAGTTGGAATCTACTCCACAGCAATGGATTTAATTTTTGGTTTAATCATCATAGGGTCAGATCGTCTGGTCTTTCTCCTCCAGAGCTACACAGTGTATTTCAACAACCAACCTTTCAGTTAGTAGTGAAACACTTAATCATTGCAGCACCAAGATGCTATCACTACACTAGTGGCATGCAGAAGAGTCCTGGTGGTGTAATAGTTAAGCACTCAGCTGTGAACCAATAGATAGGCTGTTCAAAACTACCAG
This sequence comes from Orycteropus afer afer, assembly GCF_000298275.1. Lineage (NCBI taxonomy): Eukaryota > Metazoa > Chordata > Mammalia > Tubulidentata > Orycteropodidae > Orycteropus > Orycteropus afer. The sequence continues at coordinate 5,623,583 of NW_006921645.1, read as the reverse complement.
TGGCTCCACAGGAGAAAAAGTATGGTAATCTGCTCCTGGAAAGATTTACAGCCTAGGAAACTCCAGTTCTACTCTGTCCTAGAGGGTCACTATGAGTCAGAATTGACTCAATGGTTGTGGGGTTTTGCTATTTACATATTCATTTTAATTTTGGGAATTTTAATTTTAATTTTGGAAAAGATCTATAAAATTTAAACTGTCAGAGTAGGTAATGTAAACCTAAATGGAACAATTTTATTTCATCTATTTGACCTCTTATGGTGCCAAAATTTCATTTCAGTCCTTTCTTGTTCAGAAATATTTATTAGCATTATAAGCATGTTAAAATGGTTTAGCTAAGTCTGCTTCCCTGGTATGAAATAAGAAATTCATGGTTGCCTATGAAACCTAAAATTTCAAGTGCTTCCTTGACATCTTTGAGCCTCAAGATCCTAAAGGCCTAACTGTGAGTACTTCTGCTCTCAGCAGATATGGCACCCACCCAGTAAGAAAAGTTCTCCAACTTACTAGTTTCTTTATCAGATAGACTTCCTGCACTTCACCCAATCCTCTACCTAATGGGTTTTACTTTCTTCGTAATTTTTCAAACAAGTCAATTATATCCTCTGATGGGAACCAGGGACATCCTACCCTCTTGTTAGTGTAAAACTTGCTTCAAACTGTACCTCTGGTTCACTCTATTCCCAAGTACACTCTCTGATTGACCATCCATGGTGTGCAATGCCCACCTTATCAATGTTGTGAGTATAGTGACTAATTAATTAATGTTAATCCTCATCTGTCTACTTCTAGGTGTTATGTATTTGGTCATGTCACATTATTTAGGTCAAGGATCTCACTCCTTCACCAACAGGAAGATTAGAAAGTGGTAGGAACAATGGTGTGCTATAAATATCCTGAATTACTAATCTTCACTCAACAACTAATATTGGGTTCTAAAGTCAAAATGGAAATGCTTATTAATTATTAACCACATTTTCTTACTTTGATAACAGCAGGAGACTGTCTTAAGCAACATGAGATCTACAGATATATCTAGAAACTGTCAGAAATTGGTATGTATATACAACTTGTTCTACTTTATCTTTAGACACTTCTAAGTCTTAGTTAACCATTCCATTTTGAAGACTAATTGTGTTTAGATTAAGTCTCTTAAACACACTTAGAAAAAAAAAGCAAAAGCATCAAATTATATTTGGAAATAACAAACTGAGTGAGATTATACTCTTCTTTCATATTCCTCTAATTCATTTATGAAATCCGCAAAATTTAGAAGTCAATTATGAGGCAAGAACTGCGGAATCAGTATAACAAAAATGAATGAAAATCCATCATGACAGAATGAGTCAAATATTCCTTCAAATAAGTAACTATGGATCTGTAAAAACTGCCAAAACAATAATCTTAAAACCCAAAGAAAAAACAAACTCACTGCCATTGAGTCAATTCAACTCACAGCGACCCCTCATGGGTTTCCTAGATTGCCCAAATCTTCCTTCTGAGGAGTGGCTGGTGGGTTTGAACTGCTAGCCTTCTGGTTAGCAGTCAAATGCCTTAGGCACTACATCACAATAATCTTAGTACTCTAGAAATTGACCAAAGGAATAGAAAATCAAGAAGTAATTACTTACAAAAACTATTAAACTTCGGGTAGTTGGGGGGTCAATAGTATTAAGATGCAATTTTCTCCAAGCTGATCTATACATTTAATGCTATCCTTCTCAAAAACACAGCAGAAATTTTCTGTATATAGGTAAATTAAGCTTAACTTTTATACGAAAATGCAGAATACCTAGAATAGCCAAAACAATTTTGCAAAAGAAGGACAAATATAGAGGATTTACACTATGATTTCAAAATTTACTATAAAGAGACAGCAAATAAGATAGTGTGGTACTGACACAAGGATAAGCACATGGATCAATGGAACAGAATTGAAAGAGCCAAAAGAAACCTTTACATGTATGGTCAATTATTTGTGACAAAGGCAATTCAATGAGGAAATGATTTTCCTTTCAACAAAACCAAAAACCAAATCCTCTGCCATTGAGTAGGTACTGACTCATACCAACCCTAAAGGACAGAGTAGAACTGCCTCATAGGATTCCCAAAGCTATAAATCTTTACAGAAGCAGACTGCCTCATCTTTCGGCCATGAAGCAGCTGGTGTGCTCAAACCTCTGATCTTTTGGTTAACAGCCTAATCCTGGCACTTTTGACAATACTGAACTGTTTTTTCTTTCTTTCTTTCTTCCTTGCTTTTTAATATTTTCTTTCTTCTCAGTTCTTCCCATTTCTCCTACACACACCTTGTTTTCCTCAGTTTTATTTTCATTTCATTCTTCTTCACTCTCTTTTTTGCTCTTTTCTATTTTTATCACTGCCCGCCAACCATGGTCAGTAACACTTGCCCCCACTTCTCCATGTATGGCAGTCTGAGCTCTCCGAGAATGAACTCTGTTCCTTCTGCACTTATGCAGAAGGATGCAGTTGCATCAGTCTTTTGCTTTTTCTGTCTTCACTTCTTCTCAGCCCTTCCTTTTCCCCCCTTGTTTTTCCTTTTTCTTTTTCTCCCAATTCCCCCACCATATTTTGTTTGTTTTTCTTTACTTCCTTCTTACTTTTGCTCTTCTTTCCTTTTTTTTTTTTTTTCTTAATCTGTTTGAATTACTACCTTGCCCCCAACCACCTCTGGGTTCAGGAGTATCACTCCTTACCCTCCATATTCAATGGTGTGTGCTCCTGTAGTGTGAATGCCACATTTTCATTGCAGTCATTATTGCTGGCTATCACTTGCACCAATACTGTGCCACATTTGTTTCCTGCCTTTTGTTGCTCTTTTTGTTATTCCTTTTGTCTTTTTTATTTTTAAAATGTTATTCTATACACTCTTGTTATATTGCCATTCTCTTTACCCAAATCAACACCTATCTCTTAACTAGCAAGCAATTTTTTCCTCCCCATCCCTCTCATCCCAGGTAACCAACAAAGTAAATGTCTTTCCTTGTGTAAAAATTTCCTTGACTTTTTATAATAATGGGCTCATACAATATTTGTCCTGTGATTGACTTATTTCACTCAGCATAATATCTTTGAAGTTCATCCATATTAGGAGGTTATTCACAGATTCTTCATTATTCATTAATGTTGTATAGTATCTGATTGTGTGCATGTACCATTGTTTGGTTACCAATTCATCTGTTGAAGAGCACAGACTGTTGAATGATCACAAGCATTTTTTCATGTGTTTGTTGGCTGCCTAAATGTCTTCTTTGGTCAAGTGTCTGTTCATGTATTTTGCCCTTTTTTGAACTTGATTGTCTTTTTGATAATGAGGAATTGAAGTTTTCTATAAATTTTAGAGATAAGTCCTTTGTTGGATATGCCATTGATTTTTTTTTTTTTTTCACCTAAAACTGTGGGTTCTCTTTTTACACTTCTGGAGAAGTCTTTTGATACACATAAGAATTTTTAGAAGACCCCAGTCATGTAGTTTGTTTTCTGCTATTTGTTCATTTTGGGTTATGCTTGATAATAAATGTATGCCATAAAAACACCCATTGCCATCAAATTGATTTTGAGTCATAGGGACCACTATCAGATATCCAAGACTGTAAATCTTTGAAGTATATTGCCTCATCTTCCTCCCACAGAACAGCTGGTGGACATGATTTTCAACTGCTGACATGATTAGCAGCTTAATGTCTTACTCACAATGCCACCAGAACTCCTTTATGCCATAAATAAGTCCCTAAAATTACCCTTATTTTATTTTCGATGATCTTAAAGTTTCCTTTTATCTTTTCACTTTTCCTTTTTCCTGTTCTTCTTTCTTTTCAGTTCTCCCCTCTCTACCATCACCCCCAGTTTTTATTTTCTTTTCCCTTTTTCTCCCTCCTCCTACAAGCACATATCATTTTCCTTCTTTCTATCTTTGCCCAGCAATTTTTCCCTACCCAACTATATCCAGCCACACCTTCTGCCTTCTACCTCTGGATAAGGACCACCACCTGCTTCAACAACAGAACAACAAATTCCAGACAAGTGTCCAGCCTAACCTCAGCTGCTTTGTGTGATCAGTGATCAGAGACATATGCTCACATTCCCACCTACTACAGGTGGTGAGTGCCCCTAACTAGTGCTGCCAAACTAGCAACCACATTAACATGACTGTCCTGTTGCTTGGATGTTTTAAAACATAATAATAATTATTATTATAAAATTAGGGAGAAGAAAACCAACACACAATCAACAAATTAATAGGATAACACTACATGTCTCAGAGACAACAGACAATTTTAAAGCACATACAAAAAACAACAGGAATAAATGCCTCAAACAAGTGACCAAAGTATAGGACCAGAAAATCTCCTGGAAGAAGAAATGCTAGTGGAACTATCTGATAAGGAATTCAAAGAAATTATATTCATGTACCTGTAATGGATTGAGAGAAAAGTTTGAGGAAACCAAAGACAAAATCAAGGAAAACACACACAAAAAAAAACCTCTAGAAGAATTCAAAAAACAATACAAGAACAAACTGACAAAACTAATGGGAAATTAGAAACCGTATAAAAACAGAAAATAGAAGTCCAGAAGGTTAATACTACAATTTCAGAAATAAATAATGCATTAGAGGAACATATGAATAGAATGAAATCAATGGAATTCAGAATTAGTGAGATTGAAGACAAATCTCTCATCACTAATCTGTTGGAGGAACAATCAAAATAATAATTACAATAATAATAATAAATTAAAAAAAAGAAAGCTTAAGATTTATTTGCAACACCATCAAAAGGAATAGCTTACTAATCTACATGGGATTTGAATTTCACAACAAGAAGGGTCAAAAAAATAAAGAAGTGTTGAAGATTTTCTGGAAGAAAACTTTCCTAATATAATGAACAATGAGAAGATATGCATTCAAGAAGTCCAAAGAACCTCAGATAAGATAGTCCCCAAAGAAAGTCACCAACATATATCATAATCACACTTTCCAAAATGAAAGACAAAGAACAAACCCTGAAATCATCTGCAGAAAAATGAAAAGTCACCTATGAAGAAGAATCAAGACTAAGCTCTGATTTCTCAGCAGAAACCATGCAGCTAAGAAGACAGTGAGATGACATTTGTAAAACACTGAAAGAAAAACAATTGCCAACCAAGAATTATACATCTAGCAAAACTGTCTCTCAAACATGATGTGAAATTAGGATATTCCCAGAAAAGAACAAATTAAAAGAATTTGCAAAAAACAGACTAAGCTTACAAGAAATGCTAAGGGAGTTCTCCAGACAGAGAACTACCAATGACAGACAACCACTGGAGATTAAGACATATGGCAAGATCACCTGGAAACCAACCCATATATAGAAGTATGAAAAATAAAAGAAACTTACAAGATGGAAATAGGGAATCAGAGAAGCCAGTTTGTAAACAATAGTAGTTATAATGCAAAAATGTGGAAAAAATAATATAGATATAAGACTTCCCAATATAGAGGACATCGAGACGATACCAAGATAGAATAAAGGAATGAACTGCATTAAACTTTGGAAGGCAACAATCAATTACAGTGTAATATGAAAAAAAATTAAATTAATAAATCTTCAGAACAAAATTGAAAAAAAGAGAAATTTATAAAGTCTCAGTAAACACTAAAGCAATAGCACTGAAGGAAATGATAGGAAAATCCATAAACAGAATGAGCTCAGCACAGAAAAACATATGAAATGAAGAAGCCATCAACACCAAAAGAACAAGAAAGAAAGAAAGAAAAAGAAATCCAGCAAAATGGCAGCAGTAAATGCATACCTATTGATAACTATATTAAATGTAAATTGACTAAATGCACCAGTCAAGAGACAAAGAGTAGCAGAATGGATAAGAAAATATGATCCATCAATATGCTGTCTACAAGAGTGACATCTTAGACACAAAGACAAAAATAAGCTAAAAATCAAAGGATGGAAAACATATATCAAGCAAATGACAACCAAAAAAGAGCAGGAGTGGTAATGTTAATTTCTGATGGAATACACTTCAAGGCAAAAATCAGCAGAAAAGAAAAGGAAGGATATAATATAATGATTCAAGCATCAACAGAGGAAATAAACATAATAAATATCTACTCATCCAATGAAAGCCCCAAAAGTACATAAATTTAAAGTACATAAATCAAACTTTAAAAGTATTGAATACTCCAAAATAGTAGTAAATCAATGCCACTGAGTCGATTCCAACACATAGTGACCCACATTGTGTTTCCAAGGCTGTAAATCATTATGGAAGTAGACTGTCATGTCTTCTTCCTGTGGAGCAGCTGGTGAGTTTGAACCACCAACCTTCTGGTTGGCAGTCAAATCTCTTACCCTTTACATCACCAGAGCTTCTTCATACTTTGATACACCATTTTTGATGAAGTACAGAATGACTAGAAGGAAGCTTAACAAATTTACCGAAGATCTAAACACAATGAACCATTTAGACCTCGTAGATGCATACAGAACACACTAACCAATAACAGCACAATATACATTCTTTGCCAGTACACATAGAACTTTCTCCACAATAGACCAATGTTAGGCCACAAAGCAAGCTTCAATAAATTTTAAAATATGAAAATACTACAAATCATCTTTTCAGATCATAATTGCATAAAATTAGAAATCAACAATAGGAATATGAGTGAAAAAAATCAAGTGCATGGAAATTGAATACCACTCTGTTTAAAAAAATACTGGTAAATAAAAAATTAAAAAAAAATATTTGAATCAAATGAGAATGAAAATGCAACATACCAAAATCTTTAGAACACAGCACAAGCTCTAGAGGATATTTTATAGCAATAAATACATACATCAAAAGTGAAGGAAAAACCTAAATGCAACATCTCCAGCTATTAGAAGGTGAACAACAAAAAAGCCTATGGTCACCAGAAGAAAATAAATAAAAAAAGATTTATCTGATATAAATGAAACAGAAAAACAAAGAATTAATAAGACATTGAAAGGATTAACAAAATTATCAAAGCACTGGCAAATTTAACAAAGGAAAGGAGAAGATACAAATAAGAAATGAAATCGGTGATGTCACAACAGAACATATTGAAATAAAAAGGATAATGGAATATTATGAAGAACTGTACTCCAACAAATTTGTAAGCCTAGGAGAAATGGGAAAATTTCTAGAAACACAATACCTACCCAAACTAACACAATCTGAGGTAGAAAATTTAAACAGACCCATCACAAAAGAAGAAATTAAACAAGTCATTAATAAAACTCTCAACAAAATAAGTTCTGACTCAGACTGCTTCACTGTTAATTCTACCAAACATTGAGAGAAGAGCTGACACCAATACTACTTAAAGGATGGTATAATACCAAACTCATTCTATGAAGCAAGGATAAACCTGCTATCAAAACCAAGCAGAGGCATCACTAAAAAAGAAAATTAAGATCTATATAACTCATTAACATTGACATAAAAATTCTCAACAAAATACTATTGATAGACTCCAAAATGTCAAAAAAGCAATATAGTATGACTGAGTGAGATTCATACCATTTATGCAAGGATGGTTCAGCATTGGAAAAATAACCAACATCATGCACAATATAAATAAAACAAAGGAAAAGAAACACCTTGTTATATCAATCAAAACAAAAAAGTCACTTAAAAAAACCCAACATCCACCTTCTAAAAATTAAATGTTTATGTGCTTCCAAAGACTTCTCCAAAAGAGTCAAAAGAGAACCTACAGATTGGGAAAAAATATTTGGTAATAACATA
>NW_006921645.1:5607340-5614621 GCF_000298275.1 Orycteropus afer afer | reverse complement strand
AGCAAAATAGGAATAGAAGGGAAATTCCTCAACATAATGAAGGGCAGATACACGAAACCAATGGCCAATATTATTCTCAAAGGAGAGACACTGAAAATATTCCCCTGGTGAATGGGAACCACACAAAGATGACATTCATCATCACTCTAATTCAATATTGTACTGGAAGTTCTAGTCAGAGCAATAAGGTAAGACAGGGAAATGAAAGGAATCCAAATGGTCAAAGAAGAAGAAAAACTATCTCTATTAGTAGATGATATGACCTTGTTATGTGCCATCGAGTCGGGCCCGACTCATAGTGACCCCTCCTTGGGTTTCTGAGGCAGTATCACTACGAAAGTAGATTGCCCAACCTTCCTTCCAAGGAGTGGCTGGTGGGTTTGAACCACTAGCCTTCTGATTAGCAGTCAAATGTCTTAGGCACTATGCTACCAGAGCTCCTTTATAGATAGAGAATTATAAAGAGTCAACAAGAAAACTACTGGAACTAATAGAAGGCTTTAGCAAAGTAGAAGGGTACAAGATCAAAATACAAAAATCCAGAGGATTCCTCTACTCTAACAAAGAGAACTCTGAAAAGGAAGTCAGGAAAACAATATCATTTTTAATATCTACCAAAAAGATGAAGTACATAGGAATAAATATAACCAGAGACACAAAAAAACCTATACAAAGAAAATTACAAAACATTACTACAAGAAAGCAAAAAAGAATATGCCATACTCATAAATATAAGAAGACTTATTGTAAAAATGACAATACTACCCAAAACAATCTACAGATACAACGCAATCCCAATCCAAATTCCATCATCATTATTTAAAGAGATGGAAAAACTGATTACCATCTTTATATGGAGAGGAAAGAGACCCAGGATAAGCAAAACACTACTAAAGGAGAAGACCAAAGTTGGGGGCCTCACATTTTACAATCTCAAAATGTACTATACAGCCACAGTAATAAAAACAGCCTGGTTTTGGTACAATGACAGAAATAAAGACCAAAGGAACAGAATTGAGGACCCAGACATTGATCCAAGCAACTGGGACAGCTGATCTTTGACAGGGGCAAAATGCATTAAATGGGGAAGAGAATGTTTGTTTAATAAATGGTGCTGGCAAAACTGGAGATCCATTTGCCAAGAAATGAAACCCCATATACAAAACTAACTGTAATGGTTACCTCTGTGTTGCTCTAACAAAAAATACACCACAACTGGGATGGCTTTAACAAACAGGAGTTTATTGTCTTACAGTTTGAAAGCTTTATGTCTGAGTTCAAACTGCCAGGCTCTAGAGGCTGGGTGAAAGCCCCTCAAACTTGGGCTTCAGCTTTGCCTCCTGCTCCCGGCCCACTGAAGCTGGAGGCTTTTCTTCACTCAGACAGCTGCTGGCTGCTGAGGCTGACAAACTTAAGGTTGACAAGTAAAAAAGCACAGTCCCAGTGTTACCAAACAACATGGGAGGCCACTAATTTAAGTCCATCAAAAGTCCCAAGATCAATAGAGCATGGCAGGTTGTTGATCAACAACTTGCCTACATGCAGGGTTCAAGCATGCCATAAAATACTGACCATTCCCAAAGCTGCTTCTTATATACGGGAATCAGACCATATCCCTAAAGCAGCTACTCAGCTGACTGTGGTAGATCCCACCACAGAGCTGTTTGCCAGTCTCATCATGGGGAATAACTACCAACAGCTGCTCAGCCACTCAACCAGGCCCAGCCAAGTTAACACACACTTAATTATGACACTAACTCAAAATGGATCAAAGTCATAAATGTAAAATCTAAAATCATAAAGACAATTGAAGAAAAAATAAGGACAAATTTAGGGGACATAAGGAGCTCTGGTAGCACAGTGCCTAAGGCATCTGACTGCTAACCAGAAGGTTGGTGGCTCACACCCACCAGCCACTCCACAGAAGGAAGACTGGGCAATCTATTTCTGTCAAGATTTACTGCTTCAGAAACCCAAAGGGGGTGACTATGAGTCAAAATTGACTTGATGGCAGTGAGAATATACGACATAAAACACTATGAAAAATAACTAAATGTACACAAATGACAGGAGACAAACTAGATGACTGAGATCTAAAAATTAAATATTTATATTAAATATTAAGTCAAAAGACTTCCTAAACAGAGTGAAAAGAGAACCTACAGACTAGGAGAAAATGTTGACAACCATATATTGGACAAAGGACTAATCTATAAAATGTACAGAAAACTTCAACACTTCAATTACAAAAAGACAATCAAATTAAAAAGTGTCAGAGGATCTGAACAAACACTTCACCAAAGAAGGCATTAAGCAGCTAAGAAAAATATGAAGAAATGCTTGTGATCATTAGCCATCAGAGAGACACAAATCAAAGCAACAATGAGATATCATGTCACCCCAGAATTAATAGTAAAGTTAAAAAATAAATAAATACATAACAAGGGATGATGAGGTTGTGGAGAGACTGTAACACAATAGAGTGTGGTGGGATTGTATTATGATGCAACCACTGTGGAGAATGGTATGACATTTCCTTAAGAAGTGGGAAAGAGAAATGCCATAGGATCCAGCAATCTCACTACTAGTTAAACATCCTAGAGAAATAAGAGCCATGAATCAAATAGATATATACACATCCATATGCATCACAGAACTGTTCATGATAGCAAAAAGATGGAAACAACCTAATGGATGAATGGATAAACAAACTATGGTACACACACAAAATTGGAATACTAAATGTTAAAGAATACTGATGAATTTGTGAAACCTCTTAATCCCATAATATGCATGAACCTACAAAACATTATGATGAATGAAATTAGTCAATCACAAAAGAAAATTAATTGCATGAGACCACTACCACAAATGGTTAAGAAAAAGTTTACATACAGAAAGAATCATTCTTTGAAGTTTACCAGGGGTGGGAGGGTAAGGGAAGGAAAATTACCAACCAGAAGGTAGACACATGTTAACTTGGGTGAAGGGAAATGCAATATGTGATAATAGGGATGTCAGTAAAAATGATTAAGACGATGGAAGACAAAAAAAAAAAAAAAAAGGAGCACAAGTGTTAAAGGCAACAGTGGTGAATACTATTATACACAATCCTGCAATAACATAATAACAATCTATGGACAGATACATAGATAGACAGTTTGAACAGGGATGGGACTATACCATGAATATATAGAGATAAATTTGACAGAGGATATCTCTACCTACATATTTATATGTATTGCAAATATATCCATGAATGCAGTAGAGCACATAGGTGGAAAAAATGAAAATGTCTCAGTCATAATCAAGGACCTTGAAGGAAGAAGTCACTGGCCATGGAGGCTCAGGTCATAGTCTTAGGGGACACTAAGGTCAACTGGCATAAATAAGCCCACAAAGAAAAAGTGTTCTACATCCTATTTTGATGAGTAGTAACTGGGGTCTTAAAAGCTTGTGAGCTGATATCTAAGGTACAACTATTGATCTCCCCCCATCTGAAGCAAAGAAGATTGAAGAAAATCAAAGATGCAAGGGAACAACTAGTCCAAAGGACTAACAATCCATGTGAACTCCAGCCTCCATAACACTGAGAAAAGAGCTAGATGGTGCCCAGCTACAAATGCTGAGCTCTGAAAGAGATTACGCTAGGAGGTCCAAGATAGAGTGGGAGAAAGTGTGGAACAAAACTCAAAATCATAAAAAAAAAAAAAAAAAAAACAGGCTTAATGAGCTTATGAAGCCTGGTGGAACCCCAAAGACTATGGCCCTTACACACCCTTCTAGCTGGGAACTGAACTTAACCCCTCTGACTCAACTAGCAGCCAAACCATAAGAAGACCTGTAAGATGAACAGTAATACCAGGAGGGTATGCAATCATTAGAACAATTAAGCATATCAGATCAAGAGGATAGCATAGAGCAAGGGATGGAACTAAAAAGGTAGGAAGTGAAGGAAGGATTAAGAGAAGGGGTGAGTGCAGGGAAGAAATGGGAAAAATGCTGTTACACTGAGTGGACTGAAGTAAATATCCAAAAAGAGTATCTCTATGGATTGTTGAATGGAAAACCAACTGGCTCTGTGAATTTTCACCCAAATAATCAGTATCATAATAAATGGAAAAGAATGTATAAAGATCAATATCCTAGGCATTAGTTAGCTGAAATGAACTGGAATTTACCATTTCAAATCTGACAGCTTTATGGTCTACCATGCTTAAAATGACAAACTGAAGAAGAATGATGTATCATTCACCATCAAAAAGAATATTTCGAGATATAGCCTGAAGTACAATATTGTCAGTGATAGGATAATTTCCATATGCCTACAAGGAGGCCCACTTAATAGGCTATTATTCAAATTATGCACCAAGTAATCCCCAAGATGAAGAAACTGAGACTTTTACCAACTTCTTCAGTCTGAAATTGACCAAACATGCAATCAAGATGCTTTCATTGAGGATTGGATCACAAACTATGGTAAATGTGTACAACGGAGTACTACAGACCGTTAAAGAACAATGATGAATTTGTGTGAAACATAATATGAATGAATATAGAGGACACTATGCTGAGTAAAACCATTCAATCACAAAGTGACAAATATTGAATGAGACCACTGTTATAAAAAGTCAAGAAAAGGGGTTCGCTAAAAAATATTATTTGATGGTTAGCAAGCTTGGATGGGGAAGGGAGGGTAAACCACTAACTATAAGATAGACACATATTAACTTGGGTGAAGGAAAATGAATGAATGAAAGAAAGAAAAGGGAGAGAGAAACAAAGTGGTATTTTGCCCAAACCAGTAAGTCATTTTATTTCATGACTACTGCTTTCATGGGTGTTGATTGCGGATACAAGTAAAATGAAATCCTTACCAACTTCAATCTTTTCTCATTTTGTCATGATGTTACTTGCTGGCCCAGCTGTGAGGATTTTTGTTTTCTTCATGTTGAGATTTAACCCATACTGAAGACTATAGTCTTTGGTCACCATTAGTAAGTGATTCAAGTATCCTTCACTTTCAGCAATCAAGGTTGTGTCATCTGCATATTACAAGTTTTAATGATCCTCCCTCCCATCCTGATGCCTTATTCTTCATATAGTCCAGTTTCTTGGACTATTTCCTCAGCATACAGATTGAATAAGTATGGTGCAAACATATGACCCTGATGCACACTTTTCCTTATTTTAAACCATGCAGTAATCCCTTGTTCTCTTTGAATTACTACCACTTGGTCTATGTACAGGTTCTGCATGAGCATAATTAACTATTCTGGAATTCTCATTCTTCTCAATGTTATTCATAATTCATTATGATCCACACAACCCTAGTCAATGACACACAGATAAACATTTTTCTGGTATTCTTGTTTCAGCAAAGTAACATCTGACATCAGCAATTCTACATTCTTTTCTGAATCTAGATTTAATTCTTGGCAATTCGTTATTGCTCCAATCGTTTTTTAATTATCTTCATCAAAATTTACTTGTGTGTAATATTAATGATATTGTTTGATAGCTTCTGCATTCCATTGGATCACTTTTCTTTGGATTGGGCACTGTGTTGGTTACTTCATGATGCTCTAACAGAAAAATACCACAGATGGGTAACTTTAACAAACAGGAGTTTATTCTCTTACAGTTTTGGAGGCTAGAAGTTCGAGTTCAAAGTGCTAAGCTCCAGAGCTTGGGTAAGAGCACCTCCACCTAGGGCCTCAGCTTTGTTTCATGCTCCTGGCCCCCTGAAGCTGGAGGCTTTTCTTAACTTAGGCAGCAGCTGGCTGCTGAGTCTGACAAACCCAAAGATGACAAGTAAGAGGGCACAATCCCAGTATTATCAAACCACACAGCAGATCATTGATTCAAGTCCATTCACAGTTCCAAGATCAGCAGACAATGTGGCAGGCTGCTAAACAAAGTCTCAGCTAGATGCAGGATTCAAGCGTGCCAAAAGATGCAAACCATTCCTAAAGCTTCTCCTATATATGGGAAGCTGACCACATCCCCAAGGCAGGTACTCAACTGCTCACAGTAGATTCCACCATGGAGTTGATTACCATTATTATCATGGGGAATACTACATCCAGCTGCCTAACCACTCAAAAACAGGCCCAGCCAAGTTGAAACATAGTCTTGCCTACCTTCAGCACAAATATGAATCTAGATCTTCCAAATTTCTTGACATATATGAGAGAGTATATTCAGCATTGCATCTGTTTGTTGAAACACATAAATTGGTATTCTGAGAATTCCTGGAGCCTTGTTTTTTGCCACTTTCTTCAGTGCAGCTTGGACTTCTTCCTTTAGTACCCCAGGTGGATAACTTTAACAATCAGGAGCTACTCAATTGCTCATGTCAAATTCCACCATGGAGTTTACAAAGACTTATGGCTAGAAAAGCCTCACTATGTAATTTACCACACCACAGTAGCTCTGTGTCAAACTAGTTAAGCTCACTTTGGCATTATTCATGGAAAACCTAATAGGTGACAAAAGGATAGTGGACATTCTGGGGATTCAAAGTTGACAAAGTTCACCTTTCCTAGAAAACTATCATATATTGAGCAAAATACTTGCCCCTGAGAGTACCAGTTGCTATCTTGGTAAATGAGAGGACATGTGAACTATACAGAAGACACTTATCAAATGTGCCATTTCAATACATTTCAAAAATAACTGGGGAGTGGAGGAAATATTGTCTTGTGGTTTTAATAATCTGTGTATGTGTGTGTGTGTTTTATGAGAATTGCAACTGAATGTTGGCTTCTTTACATGGATTTGGAAAAAAATAACAAATGTTCTTTGAGTATAAACCTGCTAGGATAAAACTACCAAAGTGTCAACCAGATAAATGGAATGAATCATGATTGACGTTATTTCTCATCTGTGAAGTTTCACTGTGGCTTTCCAAATTTGGAGCTTTGTTTCTAAAGAGAGACACAACAGATTGTCAAAAAACTATTCCTCCCAAATCCACAAAGCTCTCTGGGTTTTTTGGAAGTTCCTTAGAGTCATAGATCCCAAGATGTGAAATAGAATAATAGGCAAAGCCTACAGTGGATAGAGGAGAAGTGAAAGACGCTAGGAAGAGGAAAAAGAGAATTGCCTGGCAATTCACATTAAGACACAGCAAAGATCCTGTGTCACAGGAAAGATGCTGATGATTCATTAAACACAGTTGAACAATAGTGTTTTTTTTTTTTTTTTTAATTGTGATTTGGGTGAAGATTTACAAAGCAAATTCACTTTACATACAGCAGTTAACATATACTTTGTCTC
>NW_006921645.1:5596931-5597644 GCF_000298275.1 Orycteropus afer afer | reverse complement strand
GAGGTTACCCTATGATTTATAATTTTATCCCCGAGTTTAGAACAGTCCATTCTATCTTGCAACTCTCTTAACTTCCTCACCATTTAGAAGTTCTAAGACTACACAGTCTTTTCCTTCTTTTTGTTTGTAGTTATCCTCACTTGCCAATTGATGTCTCTGGTTCCCTGTTACAATCTTGTAAGCTCATTTAATTTTGGATATATCCATAGCTATAGTTTCTGGGTTATTTCATCTTCTGTAGTAATGGTCTGTTTTTATTTGCTATTTTTGGTTCTCTGTTCAAAGAACTCCCTTTAGCATATCTTGTAAGGTTGGCCTTGTTTTAGCAAATTCCCTTAGTTTATGCTTATCTGGAAATCTCCTAATTTCACCAACATATTTTAGGGAAAATTTTGTCAGCTATATGATTCTTGGTTGAAAATTTTTCTCTTTCAGAGTTTTATATATACCATCCCATTGCCTTCTTGCTTGCATTGTTTCTGCTGAGAAATCCGAGCTTATTCTTACAGGCTGTCCTTTGTAGATGACTTTTTGTTTTTCCCATGCTGCTTTCAGGATTCTGTCTTTGTCTTTGGTTTTGATAAGTTTGATGATGTGTCTTGGTGATTTTCTTTTAGGGTCTATCCTGTTTGGGGTTCGTTGCACTTCCTGAATGGATATATTCTCATCTTTCATCATTTCAGGGAAGTTCTCCTCCAGCAAATCTTGGACAA
>NW_006921645.1:5588371-5596455 GCF_000298275.1 Orycteropus afer afer | reverse complement strand
TCCCTTGTTTCTACCACTTTATCCTGATTCTTTGTGTGGACTGTGATGTTCTGTTGTTTCCAAGGCATCATGCATTGTTGTTTTTAGATCTCTGTTAACAGTTTATAAAGAGCATCCAAGGGTGATCCAGGCTTTTATTGGTGTTTTTTATTGCTTGCCTGTTTGTGGAGAAGGAGGTAGTGGCTCTCGCTTAGTAAGTGAAGTTGCAGGAGGTTTTGGTGTAGTTGTGTCTATGGGGACTTTTGTTGTCTCCCACTTAGCTAGACACAAATTACAATTGAATCACCATCAAAAAACTAAAAGCCCATGGATGAAAAACATGCCATGTAATCACACAGGAACAGTAACCGAAAAAAAGAAGAAAAAATAAGAAAACCTGCAATATCTGGGGATCGGGCACTAAGAATAAAAAAAGTAGGGAATAATAATAATAAATGAAGAAAAGAATGGGAAGAAGAAAAACAAGGAATGGGGTTAATCATGAGAAAAAAGGGAAGAAAGAAAAAAAAAACCCTTAAATTTAAAAAAAAAAAAAAAAAAAAAAAAGATTACAACCAGGAACACAGAAAAGAAAAAATGCTGAAAACTAGGACCTGGTAGGAGGTCCCTGTTTATTATTATAAGAATAATAATAAAAGGGACAAAAGTATTAATAATATTATTTGTTTAAAAACAGACAAATACAAGCAAACTAATCACCAGAAAAAAGAAAGCGAAAAAGAAAAAAATAAAAAAGGAGGAAAATAAAAATCTGTGGAGGACAGGGCAGGGCACCCAGGCTCTGTCTGAGCACACAGAATGTGATGGAGTTCCTGTGGGCCCAGAAGGTAGGTGGGAATGGGGCATGGCCACACCTCCATTCACCAAGAGTGTGTGGGATATAAGAGTAACAAGAGGAATGTTGTACCTTTTCAGTCTTGCAGGTCCCAAGTGTCCTTGGGGTTGCTGGAAAGCAGAACAGGTGCTTAAGCCCCAGGGATCTGTGAGAGCACTGTCTCTTTAAATATCCAAAATAGTCAAGCGGCTTTTTAAACCTTCAAAATGGCGGCACCCTCTGGACCGGGCAAAAGTCCACAGCTCAGGCCACCTTTCTCTTCACCTTCTTCGTTTGTTCCCCAGCCACCATGCACAGTCCTCCATGCATCCCCTGGATAGCAGGGTGATTTTTAGGTTAATTCTTAGGTCCTACCACCACTCGGAACTCTCTAAGCTATCTGTGCCATCAAGATCGCTCAGGATCGCTGCCAGACGGCAGCTCCGTCTGTCTCCCTTTTTGGTATTTTCACACAAATTCTTCTGCTAGTTGAAGTTTAGTCCACTTCTATATCCTTCCCTTCAAGGCTCAGGGGTCCAAGATTATCTTCTGTGTCTGTGTTAATTGGTTTCCCTTCTCTTTGTTGAAGAAGGTCTGTGCAGTCTTTCTGCCCCATCCTCCATCTTGCCTGACAGTGAACAAATAGTTTTTGAAACTTAAATTGTGGTTCAATGATACAAAGTCAAAAATAAGATTTGGTTCTTGCTTTTAAGTGATTCTCAGATGTGTAAAAGGATAGACAGGTGTTTAAAAAAAGAGAAAGAGAGAGAGAGATAACCACCTGAGTAAGAAATACAATAATGGGAATAAGTATAGGAAGGAACTGTCATTATTTCTTTATTGTTGTTGTTAGAAGCCATAGAATCAAGTTTGAATAATAGTGACCCCATGTGGCAGAATAAATCTCACAGAGTTTCCTGTAATTTTTACAGGAGCAGATAAATGGGAGCTCTGGTGGTGTAGTGCCTAAGGCATTTGACTGCTAACCAGAAGCCTGGAGGTTCAAACCCACCAGCCACTCCTCAGAAGGAAGATTGGGCAATCCACTTCTGTAGAGGTTTGAATAATAGTGACCCCATGTGACAGAATGGAACTCTTCACAGAATTTCCTGGGCTGTAACCTTTACAGGAGCAGATAGCCAGGTCTTTCTACCATGGATTTGCTGGGTGGATTCAAACCTCCAACTTTTCAGTGAGCAGCTGAGTGCTTAACCATTGTGGTACCCAGTTCTCCTTAGGCCACCCAATTCTTAGAAATCCCAGCAATAAAAATAATTTTTATGAATCAAGGAAAACCCTCAAACCCTTGTAAGATGGCAAAACTTTGAACTGATTTATGGATGCAGTTTCTAGGAAAAAAATTTAATTTTGTGTGACTAGTAAGGACTTTTGGGCTGAAAGTTCTAGAAATACAAAACAAACTAGTTTCAGCAAAATAGACACACTCTGAGACAGGAACGGTACTGTTGAGCCTCAGAGAGGACTACCAAAAGTGTTTTAAATACCACCGAGGCTTGCTTTCTACCTGCACCTTTCTTCTCTCCTTTTCTTTATATGTCAGCTTCTTTCTCTCAAACAAGGACAACCCATGCATCAGAAACCATGCCTATCAGTTGCTCTCAAGTTTGTATGTTTCATATTCTCTACACAGGAAATGATTGACATTTGTATCCTCTAAACTTGATTAAAAAATCTGAAGTTGCATTGTTACAACTGTGGCCAGGGATGTGAGGTCAATGGAAATGTAGTCCCCACACCAGTACTACATGACTGGACAGGAAGAAGAGGATTTCTTAGAAGTAAGAGGATGTATTTCCTAGAGAAAGCCCAGCTATATGAAAGCAGAAAAAGTAATAACTTCCTACTACCTGTTTTTCCTTTTATTTCTGAACCATCTTGTTCACATTTCTTGAATCCTATCTTCACCCCCTTTTGTATTCAATCATATTGCAAGTCTACTCTCTCCTCTCACCCACATTGCATGTATCTGTTTTCTAAAATCTGGTTGTGACATAAAACCATCTAGATTCTGTGTACTTTTGGAGTATATTTTTAAGAAAGAGATCTCAGATTGAATTGCTTCTAGAGGAGAGAGGCCAAAGAGACAATGCTGAAGGAGTTTAACAAACATTAAAGAAATCCAGTAAATTGACACATTCTGTAATAAGAGAGGCATTTGAACTGATCTAAAGAACAAAAAAATACTCTCTTGACAAATATTTTGAGTAATCAACTTTCTTTACCAAGTATAAGCTCTGAGTGTTTCTGATAACACATTACATTTAATCATTTTTTTCCTTTTATATTAGCCACAAATAAAGAATAGTAGTGATTATCTTCCCAAAGAAACATGGAGTAAAAATAATTTCTGTAATCCCAATGTCTTGTTTGTCTATAATAAGACAAGCGCATGTGTAGGCATGTGTTTTGAGGAGGGGCAACAGGCAATGTCAATCAATTTTATTCATAAACAGATTAGAGGCAGACCCTGCATAATTTAGACTCTCCCCTGGCTTACTACCTTTGCAAGCAGGCATGCTTTCTGTTGAATTACCATTTTGATTGAATGAACAGGGTCAATAATGTCACTTTTTCTCATCCAAGAAAAGAAAATTATTCTGAATCCAATCATCAGTCAATGTATGTAATCAGCCTGTTTAAAAATACTTATGGCTCTCACACAACTGGTATTCCAAAGTCTGGTATTGCTTGTTAATCCTACTGCCTCCCAACTAAAGTGTTAAAAGATCAGTTAGTACTCAACATGCACTACACTATTAACAAGATTATGGCAAGGGATTCATTTGAGAAGTTACAGAGGCTGCACTCTGAGACCTCTAGTATCTGCATTCATTTGCATATAATTGTTTATCCATCACTTTGCCATACCATACAGCTCCATTTTTCTATAATTTCTGGAGGTTAATGGCTTTTTTTTCCCCCTGTAAATTCAAAGTCAACACAAACTGACACTAAAGTCAAGAAAATGTGCTTTTCAGAGTTCTGTAACAACAGTTGGCAGTCTGTGCATTATGAAAAATGTATTTGATCAAGGAGTTTTTGCTACCAGCATGCCAATAGATCCACACTGATTTCCTCAAGAAATAAAGGAATTAATCCTCATTTTCCATTTATGGGTGGAAAACAGCATAAAACATCTTACACCACACAAATCTCTCTGACTTACTCTTCACTCAGCCTTTTGTGCAAGCAAATATAATTACTGAATAACAGGAAGAGCAGAAGAGCAGATTTTGAATCCTGTCTGAACAGCCAGAATAATCAACAGGCAGTTGGAGACAAGCAGATCTCAATTGTAGCCATCACATTCCTGAATCCCCTCACTAGGCACAAGTGGTTGAAGATTTGGCATGTAGGGCACATTGGAGGGATGTGGTTAGCTGAATCACTCAATGTGCTATTTCTATTGTTATCCCTAGTACAAACAATAGCCATTTCCTTCCCTTGCTTTCAACCATTATGTGTCTGTTGCCTGTTTCTTAAGTTTATCCAGCAATATATTATATCCAAAATGTTTCAACTAAATATCTAGATACTGGAGAAAACAGACACTTATTAACATTTATATTTAAAGCATGGCTAAAACAAGTAATATCATGATAAATTAAGAAACTACTAAAGTTGTCAAAGATTTCATTTTACTTGTATTCACAATCAACACATGTAGAAGCAGCAGTCAAGAAATCAAACAACATATTGCACTAGGCAAATCTGCTAAAAAGACCTCTTTGTTTAAAATCAAAGATGTCCCTGAGTACTAAGGTGGGCCTGACCCAAGCCATGATATTTTCAATGTTCTCATATGCATGTGAAAGGTAGACAATTAATAAAGAAGACAAAAGGAAAATGGATGCATTTGAATTATGATATTGGTGAAAAATATTGGATATACCATGGAATCCCACAAGAACGAAAAAATCTGTCTTGAAAGAAGACAGAAAGAAGACAGTTCTAAGAATGCTTAGAACTGAGAATAGTGAGACTTTATTTTTCTTACTTTGGACATATTATGAGGAGGAACCAGTCCTTAGAGAAGGACATCATGCTTAGTAGAGAGTCTTCAATAAAGAAGGTCCTCATTGAGGGATTAATACAGTGGCTGCAATGATGTGCTCAAACATAACAATGGTTTGTGAGGATGGCACAGGACCAGGCAGTGTTTCATTCTGTTGTGCATAGGGGTCACTATGAGTCAGAAATGACTCAATAGCCCCTGACAAAAAACTTTTTTTAAAAATTTTTTGTTATGTGCCATCGAGTCAGACCAACTCATAGCGACCACTCCTTGGGTTGCCGAGGCAGTATCACTAGAGAAATATCCTTCCAAGGAGTGGCTGGTAGATTTGAACCGCCAGCCTGGTTAGCAGTCAAGTGCCTTAGGCACTATGCTACCAGAGTTCCTAGTCTATCATTAAAGCAACATGAAAATAAGTCAGGGGAGAGCACAAACACAGTCCCCTTTATAAAACCTTTTATGCTACAAACCCAAAACAAACCAAACTCACTGACACTGACTCATAATGACCCCCCTTGGGTTTCTGAGGCTGTAAATTTTTACTGAACTAGATTGCCCCATCTTCCTTCCATGGAGCAGCTGGTGGGTTTGAAACACTGATCTTCTGGTTAGCAGCCAAATTACCTTACCCACTGCACCACCAGAGCTCCTTTTTATACTATAGTTCTGCAAAATTATACCATTGGGAGAGACTGGACAAACAGTACACAGGCATCTCTCTATATTATTCTTATAACTGCATGTGAATCTACATTTCATTCAGTAAAAATTTCTATTAAAAAAAAAAAATCTGATGACAGAAATGGTGAGCTAGCACTGGACCCAGAGAATGCTCTGAGGATAGCTGTTAATATGTGAGGGTCTCAATTTAGAGTTTTAATACATTACATCACATCAGAAGGAAGGAGATGTGACTTGAAGTCCCAGTACAGAGGTAAGTTGGATCATGGAGCTCCTAAAGAGCCTGGGATCACTTCAGGGCAGCACCCTTAGTGAATGAAATAACAACAAAGCAATTTGTTCCTACCCAAAGAAGACTTGCCTGTATAGGCACTGATTGTGTATATATGAAAGGAAAGATAAATGAAAAGTAATTCAGAGAATTCCTAAACCAGAAGACTCAATCACATAGTTTTGTGGCTACAATTTACACCACTTACTGTCGCCTGAAAATTTTAAGTGAAGTGATCTCAGTTTTGTTGGATTTTATGCCACACAAAAACAAATACCAACACTTTTTGTCAAACATATTGTTTTCAAGAGACATGAACTAAAAAGAAAAAAAAACACTAAGAAAATGTAAAAACAACCTATATACGCAAAGATCCAGCACAAAAATATAAATAAACTAAAAAATCAACCCCAGAAGGCTGCAGATATTAAACTAATTAAGTATTTTGCAGATAACCTGGAAAATAGAATTGAATAAATTATCTGAAAACTAGTAGAGAGAAATGAAGAAAGAAAAAGCATAAATCTGAGCCAAAGTGTCAGAGAGCACAGAGTAGCAAGACTCATTAGATCTAGTCAGACATTCAGGAAAGAATACAAAAGAAAAAAAAAAAAATGAGTAGGCAATATTTAAAGCTATAATGACATAATGGATTCTTACCTATTCTTCAACTTCCTTCTGGAGTTGATGAAAAACAATATTTAAATTCTAGACAATTAACTGATCCCAAGCAAAATAAAGAACAATAAATTAGTACCAAAACAAATTTTAATGAAAGTGGACAACCTCAAAAGAGGCAAAGCATGTTAAAAAAAAATAAATAGCTTATATTTAGAGAGAGGACAATTGGACTGACGGCCAACTTTATAATATCAAAAAATGGAAGTCAATATTGCTGTAAGGGGAAAAAAAAACTTTCAATGAAGGTTTATATGCCAGTAACACTATCATACAAATGGGATGAAATAAAGAAATTTTCAGACAAATAGATATTGAGAGATTTTACTAACAGACCCTCACTACCAGAATATGTAAAGAAGGGGGAAAAAAAAAAAGGATATCAGAACTGATCCCAGAAAAATGATCTAAGATGGAAGAGGGAATTGTAAACAAAGAAAATGGCATGCTATATGTAAGTTTAAATAGCAATTTTTCTCTTAAGAAAATAGTAACATTAACTTCTATCTTGCATGTTCAAAAAATAAAGAGCAGGAAAAAGTAAAAACAGGGCAAGTAGAAACACCAAAATAAGATAATAGAAAGAATCCATACATATAATATATACACTTAATGTTTATGTGTTATTCTCAACCTGTTGAACTGGATTTGAAGAAAATACAATTATATTTTGTCTTCAAAAGATATATTCAAAGCTAAAGTTCTTTGAAAAAATAAAATTGAAAACTTCTGGCAAAACTGATTCTGAAAGAAAAAAAAAGAAAAGATACACAAATGACTAATACTAGGATTGAAATCATGGAAAAAATAAAGATTATAATAGATTATTGTGGTAGTTAAGTTTATATGTCAACTTGGCTGGGCCAGATTGAGTGGCTAGGCATATGGATGTAGTTATTCCCCGTAGTGAGATTGGTAATTAACTCCATAATGGAATCTACTGGAGCATCTGAGTAGATGCTTTTGGGATGTGGGCTGCTTCCAGTATGTAAGAAGCAACTTTGAGGAAGGTCTCCAGCTTATGGCACTCTTGAACTCTGCATGTAGCCAAGTTGTTGGTCAACAGCCTGCCATGTCCTGCTGATCTTGAGATTTATTTTGGACTGGAATTAGTGGCCTGCCATGTTGTTTGGTAACATTGGGACTGTTCCTTTTTACTTGTCAACCTTGGGCTTGTCAGCCTCAGCAGCCAGCAGCTGTCTGTGTGAAGAAAAGCTTCCAGCTTCAGTGAGCTGGTGCAGGAGGCAGAGATGAAGCCCAAGGTTGAGGGACTTTCAACCAGCCTGTAGAGCCTAGCACTTTTAACTCAGAATTAAAGCCTCCAAAATTGTAAGAGAATGAACTCCTGTTTGTTCAAGCCATCCCATTTGTGGTATCTTCTGTTAGAGCAACACAAAGGTAACCAAAACAATGACAGTCTATTTAAAATTTGTGTGCCAAAAAAATTAAAAACTTACAACAAACAAGAAATCTAGAAAAAGAAATATGTGATAGTTGAAGATGTGTCAACTTGGCTGGACTCCAGTTGTGAGTGGTGATTCCCATGATGGGATCAGATGACTGAGTTCTGAGCGGCCGGTCTGCCCAAGGGGAGTTTCCCCAGG
>NW_006921645.1:5579469-5581086 GCF_000298275.1 Orycteropus afer afer | reverse complement strand
GTTTCGTTCTGCTGTGCATGGGGTCGCTATGAGTCGGAAATGACTCAACGGCACTTAACAACAACAACAACAAAGGTAAATATCACCTAAGCACATTAAAGGAGAAAATACACTTATAATTATCTCAGTAAGTTCATAAAGGGTATTTAGGACAACTAGTCTTGATTTAAGAACAAAGAGACAAACAAAAAACCTCTTACCATACTAAAAAAAAAATGTAAAAAAGAAAGGCAATGTCTAGATACTGATAAAGAATATCTACAAACAAAAATTTTGAAAAGACATAATTCTTAACAAAGAAACACTGTAGCATTCTCTTTAAAAATTAAGAAGAAAGCAAGAATATCCATTACTGCCTTGTCTTTTCAACATGGTACTATAAGAGGTAGACAAGGAAAAGAAACTAAAAATATAAGGATTTGAAGACAAGAGAAAAAAATGTCATTACTGGAAATCATATCTTCATAGAAAACCCCAAAGTTCAACAGATATATTATTAATATTAAAAATAGAGTTTATCAGTGTTGCTATGAGTCGGGTCCGACTTGACAGCACATAACAACAACAACAACAACAAACTAAAGATACTGTTAGATGTTGTCAAGGCAGTTCCAACTCATAGCAACACTATGTACAAAAATATGAAACACTGCCTAGTACTGCACTATCCTCACAACCACTGCCACAGCTACTATGTCAATCCCCCTTGTTCAGGGTCTTCATTTTTTTGCTCCCATCCCTTTCAGCAGGTCACTGAGTGGGATTGGGTCAGCCTAGGAGACATCGTGCTTTTCATCGTCATGGATATTGGAACCAGTTTACTAGCAGGTACTCTGCCAACTCGAACACAGCTGAAATTGTGCACATCTTTGGCGCCACAGGTGCGTGGCATCACAGACAAACTCTAGAGCCACTAGCGTTCTGGGGGGATTGTGCCAGTGCCATGGACAGACGGGGCAGGGAGAGAGAGGAAGCTGTGGCTGAGTGCAGTCCCAGGAATTTGCCTTGGATAGGCTCTTTGGCACTGAGGGGCCTCAGAAATGGGGTCTTTGAGTGTGCCTGAGCCTGGCAGAAAGTGGCGACTCCTTAACAACAGGAATCTTTCCTGAGATTGAGCCGCAGTCTTGTAAATAACTACGTCATCAATAATAGCCTTGCAAAGCCCTAGAAATCAACGATAGCAACACCAAACTTTCCTTCTTCTGCTCCCACCTTCTGCACCAATAACTTCACTCATTCAATAGAAGAAACCACATTCAACCAATTACCATAAAAACTCCTGCTTCGAACTCTAAACCCTCTTTACAACAAACAGAAACACATATCCACACTCCACACAGTGATTTCACAATCACAAAGAAAACAGCAGAGCAACCCAACACAGCTGAATCAATAATAAAATAAAATATACCAGCTTCACCTTTTCAAAATATTAAACCATAAAACCAAGACAAAACAAATAAGCATGTAGTCAGCAGCTGGAGACAACTTAAACAGACAGTTCTCTACCAGATTCCAGGGGCTTAAGAAGAGGTTCTGCTTTCCAGTAACTCAAAGAAATCTCCAGACCTGCACAATTGAAAAGGTCCTAGTATACATCTTTTTTTTTTTTTTTTT
>NW_006921645.1:5577200-5578343 GCF_000298275.1 Orycteropus afer afer | reverse complement strand
GACCCCAAAAGAAAATCACCAAGACGCATCATCATCAAACTCATCAAAACCAAGGACAAAGACAGAATCCTGGAAGCAGTATGGGGGAAAAAAAAAAAAAAGTACCTACAAAGGATAGCCAGTAAGAATAAGCTCTGATTTCTCAGCAGAGATCATGCAAGCTAGAAGGCAACGAGATTGTATATATTAAACCTTGAAAGAGAAAATTTTTCAACCAAGAATTATGTACCCAGCAAAATTGTCCCTCAAATATGATGGTGAAGTTAGGAGATTTCCAGATAAGAAGAAACTAAGGGAATTTGTTAAAAGCACACCAACCTTACAAGAGATGCTAAGGGAGTCTTTGAACAGAGAACAAAAAATAGCAAATAACAACTGACCATTAATGTACAAGATGACATATCCCAGAAACCACAAGTATGGGTATAGCCAAAGTAAAATGAGCTTACAAGACTGTAAACAGGGAACCAGAGACATCAATTCTCAAGTGAGGACAACTACAAACAAAAAGAGGGAAAAGACTGTGCAGTCACAGGACTTCTAAATGGTGAGGAAGTTAAGAGAGATGCAGGACAGAATGGACTGTTCTAAACTCGGGGGTAAAATTATAAATTGTAGGGTAACCTCAAAGAAAAATGATAATCCTTCACATCACAATAAAAAAGAAGACAAATACAAATACTCAGCAAATACTAAAACAACAGCAACAAAGGAGATGATAACAGGATTCATAAACATAATGAGCTCAGCACAGAAAATAATATGGAACAAAGAAACCAGGGACACCATGAAAAAACCTATACCAAAATGACAGCAACCAATTCATACTTGTCAATAATTACACTGAATGTTAATGGATTAAATGCACCACTCAAGAGACAGAGAGTTGCACATTGGATAACAAAACAAAACCCATGAAGATGCTGCCTACAAGAGACACACCTTAGAGATAAAGACAAAAATAGACTGAAAATCAAAGGTTACAGATATATCAAGCAAATGGCAACTGTAAGAGAGAAGGAGTGGCAATATTAATTTCTGATCAAATTGACTTTAAGACAAAAACCACCACACGAGACAAGGAAGGACATTATATAATGATTAAAGGATCAATTGAACATGAAATATAACCATAATAAATAT
>NW_006921645.1:5564313-5575681 GCF_000298275.1 Orycteropus afer afer | reverse complement strand
CCATTTACAATAGCTACCAAAAAAATAAAATACTTGGGAATAAATCTTACCAGGGACACAAAAGACCTGTACAAAGAAAATTATAAAAAACTACTTCAAGAAACCATAAGAGATCTACATAAATGGAAAAACATCCCATGCTCATGGATAAGAAGATTGAACATTGTGAAAATGTCAATTCTACCCAATGCAATCTATACATTTAATGCAATTCCAATCCAGATCCCATCAACATTCTTTAGGGATATGGAAAAACCAGTCATTGACTTTATATGGAAAGGAAAGAGACCTCAGATAAGCAAAACACTTTTGAAGAAGAACAAAGTAGGAGGTCTCACACTGCCAGATCTCAAAATGTACTATACAGCCACAGTAGTCAAAACTGCCTGGTGCTAGTTTAGTGACAGATCCATAGACTAATGGAGTAGAATTGAGAACCCAGCAATAGATCCATCAACCTATGGTGAGCTGATCTTTGACAAAGTGCCAAAATCCGTTAAAAGGGAAAGAGAATGTTTAATAAATGGTGCTGGCAAAACTGGAGATCCATTTGCAGAAAAGTGAAACAAGACTTGTACCTCACACCATATACAAAAACGAACTCCAGATGGATCAAAGACTTAAATGTGAAACCCAAAACTATAGAGTTCCTCAAGGAAAAACTAGGGGCAAATTTATGGCCCTAATATGTGGCATAAATAGACTATCAAGCATAACTGAAAATGCACAAACAGCAGAAGAGAAACCAGATGATTGGGACCTTCTAAGAATTAAATTTTTATGTGCTTCCAAAAACTTCTCCCAAAGAGTCAAAAGAGAACCTACAGATTGGGAAAAAATACTTGGTAATGACATATCTGACAAGGGACTTATCTCTAGAATTTATAGAAAACTCCAACACTTCAATAGCAAAAAGACAAACAATCCAATTAAAAAATGTGCAGAAGACATGAATAGACACTTCCCCAAGGCGATATTCAAGTGGCCAACAAACATATGAAGAAATTTTCACGATCATTAGCTATTAGGGAGATGCAAATCAAAACAACAATGTGATACCATCTTGCTCCAGCAAAGTTCAACAAGAAAGACAGAAAATAATAAATGCTGACGAGGATGTGGAGAGATTGGGACTCGCATATACTGCTGGTGGGACTGTAAAATGGTACAACCATTGTGGAAAGAAATATAGTGATTCCTTCAAAAGTTGGAACTAGAAATAGGATTTGACCCAACTATTGCATTACTAGGTATATATCCTAAAGAAGTGAGACACATGAAAAGAACAGACATATGGACACCCATGTTAATCTTGGCACTATTTACAATAGCCAAAAGATGGAAACAAACTAGGTGTCCATCAACTGAGGAATGGATATCCAGACTATGGTATATACACACAATAGAATACTATGCAACCCTAAAGAATAATGTAGAATTTGCAAAACACCGCCTAATGTGGATGAACTTGGAGGACATTATGCTCAGTGAAATAAGTCAATCACAAAAGGACAAATACTGTATTAGTTCCTTACTGTAAAAGTCAAGGAAACTCTTATCTATGGAAGGACATTTTCTTTCTTGGTTACAAGGGGTGGGAGGGGAGGGGAGGGGAGGGAACACTACTAGATAGATAGAGATAAGTATTGATTTGGGTGAAGAGAAGGGCAATGTACCAAATGTGAGTGATCAATATAGTGGCACTGAGGAAGAAAGAGACACAGAGAGGTGCATGGGAAGTACAGACAATAAAGATGAACCCTTTTGCACATATAGTATGGCAAGGTCAGTGAAGGCAAACACGGGTATATGGGTGGATAGATAGGTGGGCAGGCTGAAATATTAGGTATGTCTATGAAGTGGGGAGTGTACCCAAGAACATGTATAGGGTTGGCAAACAATGGTCCTATAACTTTATGTGTATGATCTGAATTCTCAGGTATATAATGGAGCTGACAAGAGGCAAGGTTGTAGTCACTGCTTGGTCATAGCCAGCTACCCAGAGGGACCGAGTAGTTGAACCTGTGGGCTTGGGACCATAGTTGCAGAAGACATCAAGCTCAATTGGCATAACTTACTACACAAAACGTTTTTCCACCTCCTACTGTGGCAAGCAGCGATGGAGATCTTAAAAGCTTACAAGCTGCCATCTAGATGCAATGATGGGTCTCTCCTTGTCCAGAGCCAAGAAGAATGAAGAAAACCAAAAATTCATGGAAACAATTAGTGCTAGCAACTGGTACACCATCTGATCTGCAGTCTATATGACTATGAGACCAGAGGAACTAGATGGTGCCTGGCTTCTACTGTCAACCACTCGGAAGAGGATCTATGTAAGAGATCCTGGATAGAGAGGGAGAACAATGTGAAACAAAAGTCAAAATTATTTGGAAATAAAAAGGGGAGGGGACCAGGTTTGCTCTCCTGATAGAGCCTGGTGGAACCACTGAGACTATGACCCCTAGCTGCCCTTCAGGTCTGGAATTGAATACATGCCTGTGGCTTCCAGCCAAACAATAGATAGGCATATGAGTTGAACATTTACCTGAGGTAGATACACTCCTTGGAGAGAACAATCATCGGAGAAAGAAGGCCTGCTTTTATGCACAGGGAGACAACTCAGGGGGCAGGAATGCATGGAGGGATGGATACAGGGAAGAAGCAATTATAGGGAGGAAGTAGGAGGGGAGATGTTGCATTGTGGTAAATTGTGGTCAATGTCATGAGACAAAAAGTATGTGAACTGCTGTATGGAAAGTGAATTTGCTCTGCAAATTTTCACCCAAATCACAAAAAAAAAAGAAAAAGAAAAAGAAAAAAAAGTACATAAGATGAAGTCTCTCCATGCCTAATTCTATGGAGGAATTTGGCTGTACATTCTGTACAGTTGTATTGGTTCTCCTTGCAATCCATAGTATATTCAATATTCTTCACCCACACCATGATTCAAATGCATCAATTCTTCTTTGGTCTTCCTTATTCATTGTACAGCTTTCATATGAGGTGACTGGACATACTATGGTTTGGCTCAGATGCACCTTAGTCCTCAAGGTTGCATCTTTGCCCTTTAATACTTTAAAGAGGTCTTTTGCAGCAGAATTGCACAATGCAATATGTCACTTACTTTCTTGACTGCTGCTTCCATGATGTAGAACCTAGTAAAATTAAATCATTGAGAACGTCTATCTTTTCTCCCCTTACCATGATACTTATTGGTCCATTTGTGAGGACTTCTATTTTTATTACAATGATGTGTATTCCATACTGAAGGTATTGTCTTTAGTCTTCATCATTAAGTGCTTCAGCTCCTCCTCACTTTCAGGAAGCAATATTGTGTCATCAGTATATCTCAGGTAGTTAATAGTCTTCCTTCAATTCTGATGCCACATTCTTCTTCATATAGTCCAGCTTCTTGGATTATTTGCTTAGCAAACAGATTGAACTTTGTCAGGTGACATTGATTTGATTTTGATTCAGACCAACCCTATATACAGCAGAATGAAGTACTGCTTAATCCTGCACCATCCTCAAGTTCTATGTTTGAGCCCACTCTTACAACTACTGTGTCAATCCATCTCATTGAGAGTCTTCCCCTTCTTCACTGACCCTCTAATTTGTCAAGCCTGATAGCTTTGTCCAGGAACTGGTCCCTCCTCATAACAAGACCAAAATATGAGAGATGATGTCTGGCCATTCTCAGTTCTAAGGAGCATTCCAATTGGACTTCCTCCAAGATAGATTTGTTCATTCTTCTAGGAGTCAATTTTTCTGTTGTTAGGGGCCATTGAGTTAATTCTAACACATAGTGACCCTATGTACAATAAAATGAACCACTACCTGGTCCTGCACTATCCCCAGAATTGTTACTATGCTTGAGCCCATTATTGCAACCACTGTGTCTGTCAATCCATCTCATCGAGGATCTTCCTCTTTTTTTCTGACCCTCCACTTTACAAAGAATGATATGCTTCTCCTGGGACTGGTCCTTACTGACAACACGATGAAAGAATGTAAGATGAAATATGACTGTTGTCACTTCTAAGCAACATTCTGGCTGTATTTCTTGCAAGACAGATTTGTTCATTCTTCTGGCATTGTGTAGTATTTTCAATATTCTTCACCAGCACCACAATTCAGATGGATCAAGTTTTCTTCAGTCTTTTTTTATTCATTGAGCACCTTTCACTTGCATATGAGGCTATTGATAAAACTATGGCTTGGATTAGGTGATCCTTAAACTTTAAAGTGACATCACTGCTCTTTAACATTTTGAGGTCTTTTGCAGCAGATTTGCCTGATGCAATACATCATTTGTTTTTTTGATTGCTTCTCCCTTGGGCACTGACTGTGCATCCAAGTACAATGAAATCCTTGATAACTTCAATCTTTTCTCTGTTTATCATGATGTTGCTTATTGGTCCAGTTGTGAGGATTTTTGTTTTCCTTCTATTGATGTGCAAAGGCTGTAGTCTTTGATTTTCCTCAGTAAGTGTTTCAAGTCTTCACTTTCAGTAAGCAGTGTTGTATTATATGCATAATCATAGGTTGTTAATGAGTCTTCCTCCAATCATGATGCCACACTGTTCTTCATATAGTCCAGCTTCTCAGGTTGTTTGCTCAGCATACAGATTTAATACGTATGGTGAAAGGACAAAACACCGATGCACACACTTCCTGATTTGAAACCATGCAGTATCCCTTGTTCTATTTGAATGACAGCCTCCTGGTCTATGTACAAATTTCTCAGGAGCCCTATTAAGTATCTGTAATTCTCATTCTTCTTAATGTTATCCATAATTTGTTATGATCTATGCAGTTAAATTTTTTTCACATAGTCAATGAAACACAGATAAACATTCTTCTGGTATGTTTTGTTTCCAGACAAGATTCACCTGACATCAGTAATGATATCTTTTGCTCCATGTTCTCTTCAGAATACAGCTCACATTTCTGGAAGTTCCCTGTCAATATACTGCTGCAACCATTTTTAGATTATATTCAGCATAATTTTACTTATATGTGATATTAAATATATTGTTTGATAATTTCTGAATTCTTCTTGATCATATCTTTGGAATGGGAAAATATATGGATATTTTCTAGTGAGTTGGAAGCTATCTTCCAAAATTATTAGCATAAATAAGGAAGCTACTCCAGTGCTCCTTCACTTGTTTGTCAGCTTGTTGTATTGTGGAGGCTTGCATATTGCTGTGAGTCTGGAGGCTATGCCACCAGAATTTCAAATACTAGCAAGGTCACCCTCATTGGAGCTTCCAGACTAAAACAAACTTGGTAGAAGGAAAAGGTCATTTATTTCTCAAAGCACTGGCCAGTAAAAACCTTATGAATTACAATGAAACATTTTATGACATATTTCTGCAAAACTTTATGAATGACCCTGAAACGTTGTCTGATACAGTGCTGGAATATAATCTGCTCAGATCTGGAGGCACTCAGATACAACTGGGAACAGCTGCCTCTTAAAAGTACAATCAACCTTAGTGAAATGAATGGAATAAAGCTTAAGGGATCTCTATTTGCTGATGGGATACAACTTAAAATGGGAAGAAACAGCTGTAAACATCTATTAATAATAAAAACATGGAAAGTACGAAGTTTGAATGTAGGAAAATTTGAAGCTGTCAAAAATGGAACACAATGCATAAAGATCAATATCCTCAGCATCAGTCAGCTAAAATGGACTGGATTTGGTCAGTTTGAATCAGACAACCATATGATCTACTATGCTGGGAATGACAAATTGAGGAGGAATGGCATAGCATTCATTATCACAAAAAATGTTGAAAGATCTATCCTGTGGTAGAATGCTGTCAGTGATAGGATAACATCCATATGCCTTCAGGGAAGATCAGTTAAAACTACTATTATTCAAATTTTCACACAAAACACTAAAGCAAAAGATGAGGAAAATGAAGACTTTTTCCAACTTTTGCTGTCTGAAATTGACCAAATATATTATCAAGATGTGTTGATTATTACTGGTGATTGGACCACAAAAGTTGGTAACAAAGAATCACAGTAGTTGGAAAATATGGCCTTGGTAATAGAAATAATGCTGGAGATCACATGACAGAATTTTGCAAGACCAATGACTTATTCATTGAAAATACCTTTTCTCAACAACACAAATGGTGGCTATATACATGGACCTTGCCAGACAGAATACACAGGAATTGCATTGACTACATCTGTGGCAAGGGACAATGGAGAAGCTCAATATCTTCAGCCAAGACCAGGCCAGGAGCTGATTGTGGAGCAGACCATCAATTGTTGATATGAAAGTTCAAGTTTTAGCTGAAGACAATTAAAAGAAGGGCAGGAGAGCCAAAATATGACCTTAATTATATTCCGCCTGAATTTAGAGACCATTTAAAGAATAAATTTGATGCATTGAATACCCATGACCGAAAACCAGAGGAATTCTGGGAGGACATCAAGAACATCATTCATGAAGAAAGCAAGAGGTCATTAAAAAGATAGGAAAGGAAGAAAAGACCAAAATGGATGACAGAAGAGACTCTGAAACTTGCCATTGAACAGAGAGTACTTAAGCAAATGGAAGAAATGACAAGATAAAAGAGCTGAACAGAAGATTTCAAACAGCAGCTCGAGCAGACAAAGCCAATTATTATAATGAAATGTGTAAAGACCTGGAGTTGGAAAACCAAAAGGAAAGAACACATTCAGCATTGCTCAAGCTTAAAGAACCAAAGAAAAAATTTAAGCCTCAAGTTCCAATACTGAAAGATTCTGTGGGCAATATATTGAATGACACAGGAAGGAATATACAGAGTCACTGCACCAAAAAGAACTTGTAGATCTTCTTCCATTTCAAGAGGTGCCATATGATCAAGAAGCAATAATATTGAAAGAAGAAGTTGAAGTGTCACTGAAGGAACTGGCAAAGAACAAGGCTCCAGGAATTGATGGAATACCGATTGAGATGTTTCAATAAAAGGATGCTGTGCTGGAGACATTCACTCAGCTATGCCAAGAGATTTGGAAAACAGCTACCTGGCCAACTGACTGGAAGAGACCCATATTTGTACCCACTCCAAACAAAGGTGATCCCACAAATTTGAACAATATCTTTAATATTACATGCAATTCATCACATGCAAGTAAAATCTTACTGAAGATAATTCAAAATTGGTTGCATCAAGGAGTTCCAGTAAGATGACAGAATAGGCAGACAAACTACACTGACCCTCTTCAACAAAGAAAAAGGGAACCAATTTATACAGATACAGAAGATAATTCTGGAGCCCTAAGCTTTGAAAGGAAGAATACAGAAGTGGACTAAACTCCAACTAGAAGAAGAACCTGCTTGAAAACACCAAAGAAGGAGACATATAGAGCTGTGGTCTGGCAGTGATCCTGATGGCACAGACAGCTTGGATATTGCCAAGTAGTATAAGGACCAAAGAATTAATCTAAAAATTGGCCCTGCTAGCCAGGGGCTGCAAGGAGAACTGCACTGGTGTTTGATGATTCAAAGGGGAAGCAGTGAAAAGGCAGACGGGCTGAGCTGTGGACTTTTGCATCTGGGGAGTGCAGCCATTTTGAATGTTTACAAGCAGTTCAATCATTTTGGATATTTAAAACGGCAGGGTTCTCTCAGTTTCCAGGGACATAAGAATAGACTCCACTTGCTGGAAACTGAAAGGACATTCTAGAAATAAACCACTGGAAAGATGAGATATTCTCCTTGTTACTCTTATACTCCACACCCTTTGGTAAATGGAAGAACTTGTAGATCCCTCACTCCCACCCACTTTATGTGCCAGCAGGAATTCCATCCCGGTCTGTGTGCTCTGAAGGAGGCTGGGTGCCCTGTCCTGCTCTGCTCAGTTTTTTTTTTTCTTAAGATTTTCTTTTTTTTTTTTTTTTTTGGTTACTTTGTTTTTGTCTGTTTTAAAATTATTACTATTATTATTATTCTTTTTTTGTCCTTTTTATTGTTATTAATTATTCTTCCCTAACCAAGTTCTAGTTTTCAGCTTTTTCTCTCTTCCCTGCTCTTGACTCTCATTTTTTTTTTCTTTCTCATGGTTAACCCCATTTCTTGGTTTCCTTTTTCCATTGATACTATTTTTTTATTCATTATTCTCTTATTCCACCTCTTTTCTCTTATTGCCCCCTCTCAGATATTATGAGGTTTTTATTTTTTTTCTTTTCTTTTCTTTTTAGTTTTTTTGGTGATTGTTCCTGTGTGTTTATGCAGTGTGTTTTTGTCTGCTTGCTTATAATATGTTGATTTTTTTTGATCATTGTTCTTGTGTAACTGAGTGGGAGAGAGCAATTGTGGCTATATGATGCAACCACACCAGCACCTCCTGCAGCTCCACTTACTGAGTGAGAGAAATCACTTCTTTCTCCATCAACTGGCCAATGATAAACAACCACCAAGAAGAGTCTGACTCACACTTAACTGCTCTTCACAAACACTTAACAGATATCTAAATACAACAACATCACAATGTCTTGGAGAAAACAGATAATCACAGTCCAACAAAAAAGCAAGATAAAATGGTAGAAACAAGGGAGCAGAATATAGATCCAGAAAACATCCCTGAGGAAAGAGCAGTATTGGAACTTCCTGACATGAAGTTCAAGAGAATTATACTTAGATATCTTCCAAGGATTGAGAGATGGATCAAGGAACACACTGATAAAAATTAAAGAAAACGAAGGTAAAATCCTAGAACAATTTTGGAAGAAAATACAATAACAAAATGACAAAATAAATGAAAAATTAGAAATGATACCAAATCTACAGAGAGAAATCCAGAAGATTAATACTAAATATTCAGAAATAGATAACACATTGAAAGGGCAAAGGAGTAGAATCAAAACAATGGAAGACAGAACAATAAGATTGAAGACAAATACCTGAATATTTCTTTGAAAAGGGATCAATCAGAAAAAACAAAATGAAGAAAGCCTGTTTCAAAACGGATCCCATCAAAAGGAATAACCTACATGTAATTGGAATTCCAGAACAGGAAGAGAAAAAGAAAACCGATGAGAAAATTGTCCAAGGTTTGTTGGAAGAGAACTTCCCTGATGATAATATACCCATTTAGGAAGTCCAATGAACCCCAAACAGGACAGATCTCAAGAAAATTACCAAGACATATCATCATCAAACTCAGCAAAACCAAAGACAAAGAAAGAATCCTGAAAGCTGCATGGGAAAAACTAAAAGTTACCTACAAAGAACAACCAATAAGAATAAGTTTTGATTTATCAGCAGAAGCCATGCAAGTGAAAATGCAATGGATGGTATATATAAAAACCTGAAAGAGAAAAATTTCCAACCAATAATCATATTCAGGCAAGCAGCTCACTGGCTTCCAGTCAGATCTGACTCATAGTGACCCCTCTTTGGGTTTCTGAGGCAGTATCTCTATGGAAGTAGATTGTCCAGTCTTCCTTCTGAGGAGTGGCTGGTGGGTTTCAACTCTAGCCTTCTGGTTAGCAGTCAAATCTTTAGGCATTATGCCACCGGAGCTCCTAAGAATTATATACTCAGTAAAATTATCCCCTAAATATGATGGTGAAATTAGGAGATTTCCAGATAAGGAGAAATTAAGGGAATTTGTTAAAACGAGACCAATCTTACAAGAGAGATTAAAGGGAGTCCTTTGAACAGAGAACGAATAATAGCAAATCACAGCTGACCATTAATACACAAGATGACACAACCAATACAGTTATGGAAGTATCCAAAGTAAAATAAGCTTACAAGGTTGTAAACAGGAAACTAGACAGATCAATTTGTAAATGAGAACAACTATAAACTAAAAAGAGGACAAAAATAGAGATTACAGAACTTTTAAATGGAAGACAGTTGCAAGATAGAATGGACTCTTCTAAACTCAGGGAGAAAATTATAAATCACAGCATAGCTTCAAAGAAAAAAATGATAAACCTTCACATCACTATGAAAGAGAGGACAAGCACAAATATTTAGCAAATACTAAAAAAAACAGCAAAGAAGGAAATGATAACAGGATTCACAAATGTAATGAGCTCAGCAAAGAAAATTATATGGAACAAAGAAACCAGGAACACCATGAAAAAACACATAACAAAATGACAGCAACCAATTCATACTTGTTGATAATTATGCTGAATGTCAATGGATTAAATACACTACTTTAGAAACAGAGAGTTGAAGCCTGGATAAGAAAACATAACCCATCAAGATGCTATCTACAAAAGAAACACTTTATAAACAAAGACAAAAATAGACTAACAATCAAAGGTTGGAAAAAGATATAACAAGCAAATGGCAACCCAAAAAGAGCAAATGTGACAATATTATTTTTTTATAAAGTCAATTTTAAGACAAAAACCATCATAAGAGACAAGGAAGAACATTATATAGTGATTAAAGGATCAATTGAACAAGAAGGTATAACCAAAATAAATATCTATGGATCCAATGAAAGAACCCCAAAATACATAAATCAAACTTCAACAGAATTGATAAGGCAAATAGATGAGTCCATAGTCATAGCAGCAGACTTTAAGACACCACTATCAATCACAGATACAACTGGAAAGAAACTCAACAAAAACGCAGAAGAGCTAAACAATACAATCCACCAACTTGACCTTTTAGACATCTACAGAGTAC
Organism: Orycteropus afer afer; assembly: GCF_000298275.1. Lineage (NCBI taxonomy): Eukaryota > Metazoa > Chordata > Mammalia > Tubulidentata > Orycteropodidae > Orycteropus > Orycteropus afer. The sequence continues at coordinate 5,565,015 of NW_006921645.1, read as the reverse complement.
TTCAGCCAACAACAGCACAATATATATTCTTTTTCAGTGCACATAGAACATTCTCCATAATGGACCATATGTTAAGCCACGAAGCCTTAATAAATTTAAAAACATTGAAATACTGTAAAGCATCTTCTCAGATCACAATGCTATCAAATTAGAAATCAACAATAGGAAGATCAGTGGAAAAAGAGAAAACACATGGAAACTGAAGAACACCCTCCTTAAGAAAGACTGGTTAAGAAAAGAAATAAAAAATGAAATAATAATTTAAAAAAAATCCTTAAATCAAACAAGAATGAAAACACAACATACCAAAATCTTCGGGAACAGCAAAAGCAGTGATCAGAGGCCAATTTATAGCAATAACTGCACACATCAAAAAAGACCAAGAGCCAAAATCAACACTTTAAACCAACATCTTCAACAATTAGAAAAAGAACAGTAAGCAAAGCCTACCATCACCAGAAGAAAGGAAATAATAAAGATTCAAGCAGAAATTGGTGAAGCAGAAAATAGAAAGACAATAGAAAAAATCAACAAGACTAGAAGTTGATTTGTTGAAAAGATTAAGAAAATTGACAAGCCACTGACAAATTTAACAAAGGCTAAGAAGGAGAGAACACAAATAACATGAATAAGAAACAAAATGGGCAGCATCACAACAGAACCAACTGAAATAAAAAGGATCATATCAGGATACTACAAAGA
>NW_006921645.1:5542696-5564142 GCF_000298275.1 Orycteropus afer afer | reverse complement strand
GTGGTTCAAACCCACCAGCCACTCCTTGGAAGGAAGATGGGGCAATCTACTTCCATAGTGATACTGCCTCAGAAACCCAAGGAGATGTTGCTATGAGTCAGGTCTGACTCTATGGCACATAACAACAACAACAACATAACAAAACAAGAAATTGAACAGGTCATAACAAAATTACCAACAACAAAAAAAGTCCTGGCTCAGATGGTTTCATTGGAGAATTTTACCAAACTTTCAGAGAAGAACTGACACCAATCCTACTCAAACTATTCCAGAGCATAAAAAGAACAAAATCCACCCTAAGTCATTTTATGAAGCAAGCATAACCTTGATACCAAAACCAGGCAAAGACATCACTCAAAACGAAAACTACAGACCAATATCGCTCATGAATATAGATGCAAAAATCTTCAACAAAATCCTAACCAATAGAACCTATCAAGAAAATCACTTATTATGACTAACTGGGATTCATATCAGATATGCAAGGATGGTTCAACATTAGAAAAACAATCAAAGTCAAATTAGTAAGGAAGAAATCAAACTATCCCTATTTGCTGATATTAGATTCTCTACATAGAAAACCCAAGAAACTCAGTAAAATATCTACTGGAACTAATTGAGAGATTTTGCATAGTGGCAGGATACAAGATCAACATCCAAAAACCAGTTGGATTCCTCTACACTCTACACCAGCAAAGAGATTGCTGAAAAATAAATAAGGAAATCAATCAATACCATTTACAGTAACTATATATATATATATAATCTTACCAGGAACACAAAAGACCTGTACAAAGAAAACTATAAAAGACTACTTCTAGAAACTATCAGAAGTCTACATAGATAGAAGAACATACCATGCTCATGGATAGGAAAATTGAACATTATGAAAATGTCAATTCTATCAAAGCAATCTATAATTTTAATGCAATCCCAATCCATATCCCATCAACATTCATTAACCCAATTTAAAAATGGGCAGGAGACATGAATAGACACTTCAACAAAGAGGATATCCAGGTGGCCAACAAACATATGAAGAAATGCTCATGATCATTAGCCATTAAAAAAAACAGAAAACAAAATTCACTGCCATGGAGTTGGATCCAACTCATAGCGACTCCTCTTTGGGTTTCAGAGGCAGTATTACTATGGAAGTAGACTGCCCAATATTCCTTGCAAGCAGTGGCTGGTTTTAACCACCAGCCTTCTGTTTAGCAGTCAAATGCCTTAGGCACTATGCCACCAGACCTCCTTAAAGAGATGTAAATCAAAACAATGAGATACCATCTTACCCAGCACTAGTAACAAAGTTCAACAAGATGGAAAATAACAAATGCTGGTGAGGATGTGGTGAGACTTGGACTTGCATACACTACTGGTGGAATTGTAAAATGATACAACCATTGTGGAAAGGAGTATGGCAATTCCTTAAAAAGTTGGAATTAGAAATACCATTTGATCAGCCATTACATTACTAGGTATATATCTTAAAGAAGTGAGAGCCAGGACAAGAACAGATATATGCACAACCATGTTCACTGCACCACTATTTACAACAGCCAAAAGATGGAAACAACTTAGGTGCCCATCAACAGAAGAATGCATAAACAAACTATATACATACATACCATGAAATAATATGCAACCCAAAAGAATAATGTAGAATCTGCAAAACACCACATAATGTGGATGAACTTGGAGGACATTGTTGTTGTCATTGTTGTTATGTGCCATCAAGTTGGCCCCAACTCATAGTGACCCCTCCTTGGGTTTCTGAGGCAGTATCACTATGGAAGTAGATTGTCCCATCTTCCTTCCGAGGAGTGGCTGGTGGGTTTGAACCACCAGCCTTCTGGTTAACAGTCAAGTTCCTTAGCCTCTATGCTACGAAAGCTCCCTGGAGGACATTATGCTGAGCGAAATAAGTCAATTACAGGAGGACAAATATTGTGTTAGTCCATTATCATAAAAAGTCAAGGAAAGGTTTATCTATAGAAGAAAATTTTCTTTATTGGTTACTAAGGGTCGGAGGGGAGGAGGGAACACTGTTAGATAGGTAGAGACAAGCATTGATTTGGCTGAAGAGAAGGGCAATGTACCAAATGTGAGTGATTAACACAGTGGCATTGAGGAAGAGGAAGACAGAGAGGTCCATGGGAGGTACAGACAACAAAGATGATCCTTTTTGCATATACAATACTGCATTTTCAGTGAAGGCAAGCATTGATATATGGGTGGATAGATAGGTGCACAGCCTGAACTATTAGGTATATCTATGGAGGGGTAAGCGTGCCCATGACCATGTATAGTGTTGGCAGACAATGTTTTTACAAGTGTACTTGTATGATCTGTAAGAATTCCCAGATATATAGTAGAGCTGACAAGGGACAAGGTTGTAGTCACTTCTTGGCCATAGCCAGCAACCCAGAGAGAGCAAGTAGTTGGACCTGTGGGCTGGGGACCATGGTCATAGGGAACATCAAGCTCACATGCCATAATATACTACTCAAAACATTGTTCCACATCCTACTTTGCTGAGTAACCACTGAGATCTTAAAAGCTTGCAAGTACTAGTAGCAAAGTTCAACAAGACAGAAAATAACAAATGCTGCCAAGGTTGTGGAGAGATTAGGACTCTCATACACTGCTGGTGGAACTGTCAAATGGTACAACCATTGTGGAAAGCAGCATGCTAATTCCTTCAAAAGTTGGAAATAGAAATACCATTTGACCCAGCCATCCCATTACTAGGTATATACCCTAAAGAAGTGAGAGCCATGACAAGAACAAAAATATGCACACCCATGTTCATCGCAGCACTATTTACAATAGCCAAAAGATGGAAACAACTTATGTGTCCATCAACTGAGGACTGGATAACCAAACTATAGTACATACACACAATGGAATACTATGCAATGCTAAAGAATAATGTAAAATCTGCAAAACACTGCATAACATGTATGAGCTTGGAGGACATTATGCTGAGTGAAATAAATCAATCACAAAAGGACAAATACTGTATTAGTCCTTTATTGTGAAAGTTAAGGAAAGGTTTATCTATAGAAGGAACTTTTCTTTGTTGGTTACTAGGGGTGAGAGGGGAGGGGAGGGAAAGCTGTTAGATAGATAGAGATATGTGTTGATTTGGGTGCAGGGAAGGGCAATGTAACAAATGTGGAGTGACCAATATGGCAGCATTGAGGAAGATAAAGACATAGAGAGGTACATGGGAGGTACAGACAACAAAGACGAACCCTTTTGTGCATACAGTACTGCATTGTCAGTAAAGGCAAACATGGGTATATGGGTGGATAGATGGGTGGACAGGCTGAACTTCTAGGTATAGAGGAGTGTATCCAAGAATATGTATAGGGTTGCAGACAATGGTCTTATAAGTTTATGTGAATGATCAGAATTCCCAGGTGTATAAAAGAGCTGACAAGGGGCAAGGTTGTGGTAACTTCTTGGTCACAGCCAGCTACCCAGAGAGCGAGTAGTTGAACCTGTGGGCTTGGGACCATAGTCACAGGGGACATCAAGCTCAATTGGCATAATATACTGTACAAAACACTCTTCTACCTCCTACTTTGGCAAGTGGTGACTGGGATCTTAAAAGCTAGCAAGCTGCCATCTAGATGCAACGATGGGTCTCTCCTCATGCAGAGCAAAGAAGAATGAAGAAAACCAAAATTCATGGAAACAATTAGTCCTAGAGACTGGTACACCATCCAATCTGCAGCCTATATGACTATGAGACCAGAAGAACTAGATGGTGCCCAGCTACCATGGTTAACCACTCATTGGGGGATCTATCTAGGAGATCCTTGATATATAGAGAGAATAATGTGGAACAAAATTCAAAACCATTTGGAGAAAAAAAAAGGGGGGGGGCAGGTTTGCTGGTCCAATAGAGCCTGGTGTAACTGCTGAGACTATGGCCCCTAGCTACCCTTCAGGTCTGGAATTGAACCCATGCCCATGGTTTCAAGCCAAACAAAAGAAAGGAATATGAGTTGAATATCACCTCAGGTAGATACACTCCTTGGAGAGAACAATCATGGGAGAAAGAAGAGTTGCTTATGCACAGAGAGACAGCTCAGGGGGCAGGAGTGCATGGAGGGATGGACACTGGGAAGAGGTAACTATTGGTAGGAAGTGGGAGGGGAGCTGTTGCATTGTGGTAAACTGTGGTCAATGTCATGAGACAAAGTGTATGTGAACTGGTACATGGAAAATGAATTTGCTCTGTAAATCTTCACCCAAATCACAATTAAAAAATAAAAAAGCTTGCAAGTGGCCAAGTAGATGCAATGATGGGTCTCTCCTCATCCAGAGCAAAGAAGAATGAAGAAAACCAAAGACACATGGAAACAATTAGTCCAAGTGACTGGTACACCATATGATTCTCAGCCTATACAACTATGAGACCAGAAGAACTAGATGGTGTCTTGCTACTACTGTCAACCACTTGGAGGGGGATCTCTGTAGCAGATTCTGGATACTGTGGGAAAACAATGTGGAACAAAACTGAAAATCATTAAAAAAAAAAAAAAAAAAAGGGACTAAGTTTGCTGGTCTGATAGAACCTGATGGAACCACTGAGCCTGTGGTCCCTAGCTGCCCTTCAGGTCTGGAATTGAACCCACTCTTGTGGCTTCCACCCAAAGAAAAGACAGGCATATGAGCTGAACATTTGCATTAGGTAGATACACTCCTTAGAGTGATCTACCATGGGAGAATACAAGAACTATGTATGCACAGGAAGACAGCTTAAGGGGCAGGAGTGCATGGGAAGAAAGGACACAGGGAAGAGGTAACTATGGGAAGGAAGTGGAAGGGGAGCTGTTGCATTGTGGGAAATTGCAGTCAATGTCATCAGACAAAGTGTATGTGAGCTGCTGTATGGAAAGTGAATTTGCTCTGTAAATTTTCAGCCATATCACAATAAAAACTAACTAACTAACTAATTAAATAAATAAATGACTGTAGCAGTATATTGGTATATTGACAGAGAACTTCTAGAAATGCAAGCTGGATTCAGAAGAGGATGTGAAATGAGGGATATCATTGCTGATGTCAGTTGGATCTTAGCTGAAAGCAAAGAATATCAGAAAAATATTTACTTATGTTTTATTGACTATGCAAGAGCATTCGATTGTGTGGATCATAGCAAATTATAGATAACATTGAGAAGATTGGGAATTCCAGAACGCTTAATTGTACTCATGGGGAACCTGCACATAGATCAGGAGGCTGTCATTCAAGCAGAACAAGGGAATCCTGCATGGTTTAAAATTCTGAAGAGAGTGCATTGTCATTGCATCTTTTCACCATATTTGTTCAATCTGTATGTTGAACAAATGATCCGAGAAGCTGGACTATATGGAGAAGAACATGGCATCAAGATTGGAAGAACCTATGATATGCTGACAACACAACTTTGCTTGCTGAAAGTGAGGATGACTTGAAGTACTTACTGATAAAGATTGAAGAATACAGTCTGCAGTATGGATTACAACTCAATATAAAGGAAACAAAAATCCTCACATTGGAATTCTAAGCAGCATCATGATAAACGGAGAAAAGATTGAAGTTGTCAAAGACTTCATATTACTTTGTTCTATAATCAATACCAATGGAAACAGCAGTGAGGAAATCGGACGATGTATTCCATTGTCAACATGTGTTGCAAAAGACCTCTTTCAAGTGCTGAAAGGCAAAGATTTCTCCTTGAAGACTAAGGTACGGCTAACCCAAGTCACGGTATTTTCAATTGCTTCATATGTATGTGAGAGCTGGACAATGAATAAGGAAGACTGAAGAAGAGTTGATGCTTTTGAGTTGTGGTGCTGGCTAAGTATACTGAGAGTACCACAGACAGCTAAAAGAACTAACAGATCTTTCACAGAAAAAGTGCACCCAGAATGCTCCTTGGAAGTGAGAATGGCCAGACTTCTCTCACCTATTTTGGTCATGTTGTTAGAAGGGGTCATTCCCTGGAGAAGGATATTATGCTTGGTAAAGTGGAGGGTTGACAAAAAAGGGGAAGGCCCTCAACAAGGTGGATTGACACAGTAGTTGCAATGATGGGCTCAGGTATAGCAAGGATAGTGAGTCTTGCATACGACTGGGCAGTGTTTTGTTCTGTTGTACGAAGGCTTACTATGAGTTGGAGTTACTTGATGACACTGAAGAACACCACCACCACCTAACCTAAGCCACGGTATTTTCAATAGCCTCATATGCATATGAATGCTGGGCGATAAATAAGGAATACCAAAGAAGAATTGATGCTTTTGAGTTGTGTTGGTGAAGAATACTCAAAGTACCATGGACTGCCAGAAGAATGAACAAATGTATCCTGAAGGAAGTGCAGCTGGAATGCTCCTTAGAAGTAAGAATAGCCAGACTTCATCTCACCTTCTTCGGTCATGTTGTCAGAAGTGACCATTCCCTGGAAAAGGATATCATGTATTTTGGTTCTCTGGTGCTGCTCTTAACAGAAAATATCACAAATAAATGGCTTGTACAAACAGGAGTTTATTTTCATACAGTTTAGGAGGCTAGAAATCCAAGTTCAAAGCACTAGCTCTAGGGGCTGGTGAAAGCCCCTTGACCTTGGGCTTCAGCTCTCCCTCTTGCTCCTGGCCCACATAGCTGGAGGCTTTCCTTAACTCAGGTAGCTGGTGGCTGCTGAGGCTGGCAAAACCAAGGTCAACAAGTAAAATAGCACAATCACAAGATTATCAAACCACAAAGCAGGCCACTGATTCACATCCATTAATAGTCCTAAGATTGGCAGACAACATGGCAGGCTGCATGACGACAACTTGGCTACATGCAGGATTCAAGCAGAACAAAAGCTGCAGACCATTGCTGAAGCTTCTTATGTACTGGAAGCAGAACACATCCCTAAGGTAGCTATTCAGCTGTGCCAGTAGTTTACACCATGGAGTTGATTACTAATCTCACCATGAGAATGCTGCCCAGCCACCAAAACCAGACCCAGCCAAGTTGACACCCATAACATCATGCATGGTAAAGTGGAGAGTAAGTGAGAAGGGGAAAGACACTCAATATGATGATTTAACACAGTGGCTAAAACAGTGGTCTGAGGTATGGCAGTGATTGTGAGGATTGCACAGCACCAGGCAGTTTTTCATTCTGTTATCCATCACGTGATTATGTGTTGGAGCTGATGTGATGACATGTAACATTAACAACTACAACAATATTACTGCATCTATTTGTTGAAACATTTCAATATGAATTCTGTTAATCCTGGAACCTTATTTTTTGCCAATTCCTTCAGTGCAGTTTGGACTGCTTCCTTCAATACCATCAGTTTATGAACATATGCTACACATCCTGAAATGACTGAATGTCGACCAATTTTTTTTGGTACAGTGACTCTGTGTATTCCTTCCATTTCTTTTGATACTTCTGCGTCATTCAATATTTTGCCCATATAATCCTTCAAAATTGCAACTCGAGGCTTAAATCATTTCTTCACTTATTTCAACTTCAGAAATGGCAATATGTTCTTCTCTTTTAGGAAGACTATGCTTATGCATAGTCAAAAAAACACAGGTAAACATCTTTCTACTATTATCTGCTTTCAGCCAAGATCTATATGACATCAACTCCTCTGAATCTGGCTTGAATTTCTGGCAGTTCTGTCTCAATGTACTGCTGCAACCACTTTTAAATTATTTTCAGCAAAATTTTACTTATATGTGATATTAATGGGTGCTCTGGTGGCTTAGTGCCTAAGGCATTTGACTGCTAACCAGAAATTTCTGCATTCCTCTGGTCTCCCTTTCTTTTGAATGGGAATATATATAGATCTCTTGCAGTTAGAAGCATTCACTAGTATATACCAAGAAAATTGGGAGACAGAGACTTAGTCAACCTGCTGGAAGATATAAGATAAATGTATCAGCAACAAAGAAAAAATACAGTCTTTATAAAGATCCCTTCCTATAACAGCAATAAAAAAATAAGCTACCAGAAATAAATCTCACAAAACTTATACAAATCCCTTATGTAGAAAATTTAAAACTTCCATGAATAAATTAGGGTTGTTGTTTTCTTGTTAGGTGGCATCATGTTAGCTCCAACTCATCGTTGTTGTTGTTGCTGTTAGGTGCTGTCAAGTCAGCTCTGACTTATAGTGACCCTATGCACATCACAACAAAACACAGCCCAGTCTAGTGCCAGTTCCACAATCCTTGCTATACTTGAGCCCATCACCACAGCCATGGTATCAATCCATGCTGTTGAGGGATTTCCTCTCTGTTGTCGACCTTCCACCTTACCAAGCATGACATCCTTCTCCAGGAAATGGTCACGTCTGACAACATGACCAAAGTAGATGAGACAAAGTCTGGCCATTCTCACTTCCAAGGAGCATTCTGGCTGTATTTCCTCCAGGACCAATTTGTTAGCTCATTTAGCAGTCCATGGTACTTTCAGCATTCTTCGCCAGCACCACAACTCAAAAGCATCAACTCTTCTTTGGTCTTCCTTATTTATTGTCCATCTCTCACATATATATATGAGGCAATTGAAAATATCATGGCTTGTATCAGGCACACTTCAGTCCTCAAGGGGGCATATTAGCTCTGCAGCATTTGAAAGAGGTCCTTTGCAGCTGACTTGCCCAGGGCTATAAATCATCTCATGTCCTGACTGCTGCTTCCATTGGTGTCAATTGTAGAACTAAGCAATGTGAAGTCTTTAACAACTTAAATCTTTTCTCCATTTATCATGATGCTGCTTATAGGCCCAGTGTGAAGATTTTTGTTTTCTTTATATTTAGTTGTAATCCATATTGCAAATTATATTTTTCAAACTTCATCAGTAAGTGCTTCAACTCATCCTCACATTTAGCAAGCAAAATTGTGTCATCAGCGTATCACAGGGTGTTAATGATTCTTCCTCCAATCTTGATGCCATGTTCTTCTCTATATAGTCCAGTTTCTTGGATTATTTGTTCAGTATATAGATTGAATAAGTATGGTGAAAGGATACAACCTTGACACACACCCTTCTTGATTTTAAACCAAGCAGTGTCTCCTTGCTCTGTTCAAACAACAGCCTCTTGGTCTACATAGAGGTTCCTCATGAGTACAATTAAGTGTTCTGGAATTCCCATTCTTCTCAATGTTATCCACAATTTCTTATGATCCACACAATTGAATGCTTTTTCATAGTCAATAAAACACAAGTAAACATCTTTCTGGTATTCTTTGCTTCCAGCCAAGATCCCTCTGACATTTGCAATGATGCCCTTTGTTCCATGTGCTCCTCTGAATCCAGTTTGCACCTCTGGAAGTTCTCTGTCAATATATGCTGCAATCATTTTTTAATTATCTTCAGTAAGATTTTACTTGTGTATGATATTAATGATATGTTTCTATAATTTCCACATTCTGTGGGATTGCCTTTCTTTGAAATGGGTACAAATATGGATCTCTTCCAGTCAGTTGGTCAGATAGCTGTTTTCCAAATCTCTTGGCATAACCAAGTGAGTGCCACCAGCAGGGCTTCCATTTGTTGAAACATCTCATGGGGTATTCCATCAATTCCTGGAGCCTTGCTCTTCACCAGTTCCTTCAGTGCAGCTTCGATCTTCATTCAATATCATTGGCTGTTGATCATATGACACCTCCTGAAATAGATGAAGACCTACCAGTTCTTTTAGGTACAGTTACTCTGTGTAATCGTTCCATCTTCTTTTGATGCTTCCTGCATCATTCAATATTTTGCCCATAGAATCTTTCAATATTGCAACTCAAGGCTTAAATTTTTTCTTCAGTTTTTTCAGCTTGAGAAATGTGAACCTGTTCTTCGCTTTTAGTTTTCTAATTCCAGGTCTTTGCACATTTCATTATAATAATTGACTTCGTCTGCTCGAGTTTCTCTTTGAAATCTTCTGTTAAGCTCTTTCATCTTCTCATTTCTTCCATTTGCTTTAGCTACTCTCCATTCAAGGACAAGTTTCACATTCTCTTCTGTCATCATTTTGAACTTTTCTTCTTTTCTCATCTTTTTAATGACCTTTTGCTTTCTTCATGGATGTTGTTCTTGATATCAACCCACAATTCTTCTGGTTTTCTGTCATTGGTATTCAATGCATCAAATCTATTCTTTAGATATCTCTAAATTCAGGTGGGATATATTTAAGATCATAGGTTGGCTCTTGTGGACTTGTTTTAATTGTCTTCAACTTCAAGCTGAACTTGCATATAAGCAGTTGATGGTCTGTTCCACAATCAGCTCCTGGCCTGGTTTTGGCAGAAGATATTGAGCTTTTCCATTACCTCTTGCCATGGTGTAGTCAGTCTGATTCCTGTGTACTCCATCTTGTGAAGTCCACGTGTAGAGCTGCCATTTGTGTTGCTGAAATATAGTATTTGTAATGAATAAGTCATTGGTTTTGTAAAATTCTATCATGTTATCTCCAGTGTTATTTCTGTCACCAAGGCCATATTTTCCAACTATCAGTCATTCTTCTTTGTTTCCAACTTTTGCATTCCAGTCACCAGTGATAATTAACATGTCTTGGTTGCACATTTGATCGATTTCAGACTGTAGAAGTTGATAAAAATCTTCAATTTCCTCATCTTTGGCTTTGGTGGTTGGTGCATAAATGTGAATAACAGTCATATTAACTGGTCTTCCTTGTAGGCATATAGATATTATCCTATCACTGACAGCGTTGTACTTCAGGACAGATCTTGAAACATCCTTTGTGATGATGAGTGCCATGCCATTCCTCTACAAATTGTCATTCCTGGCATAGTAGATCATATGGTTGTCTGATTCAAAATGGCCTAAACCAGTCCATTTCAGCCCACTAATGCCTAGGATATCAATCTTTATGCATTTCATTTCATTTTTGAGAACTTTCCAATTTTCCTAGATCCGTACTTTGTACATTCCATGTTCTGATTATTAATGTATATTTGCAGCTGTTTCTCCTCAATTTGAGTTGTGCCACATCAGCAAATGGAGGTCTCTAATGCTTTACTTTATCCACCAGTGAGGTTGGTTCTACCCTGATGATGCAGCTCTTTTCCAGTCATATTTTGAGAGCCTTCTGACCTAAGTGGCTCATCTTCCTGCACAGACATTGTTTCTGGGCTATTCATAAAGTTGCCTAGTAATGTAATAGACAGTGTTTTTCTGCTATTCATAAAGTTTCCCCTGGCCAATTCTTTGTGTAGTGGGTGGCTTTCTTCTTTCTTCCTAGTCTGTCTCAGTCTGCAAGGTGCATTGAAACCTGTGTACCATGTGCAACCCCACTGGTATTTGAAACACTGATGGTACAGCCTCAAGCCTCACAGCAACACGCCACCACAGTACAACAAACCAACAGACAAGTTTGTCTCCCTTAGCTGTTTGAAATCTCTCCACCCTCTCCCTGCCTGGATCCCTGCTGCTTTCCTGCTGCTTGGGGTGGGGCCTGGGCCCTCCCCTTACTTGAATCCCTGCTGGTTTCTCCCTCTGTCATGGTCTCCTGGCTTTACTTTCCTTTCCCCTGCTTTCCTGGCACTTAGGGATGGGGTCTGGGTCCCTCCCCTTACCTGGATTCCTACTGCTTTCACACTCCATCCTGGTCCCCCTGGCTTTCCTTTCCTCTCCTCTGCTTTCTTGCCACTTGGGAGTGAGGCCTGGGACCTCCCCTTACCTGGATCCCTGCTTCTTGCTCACTCTGTCGTGGTCCCCCTGACTTTCCTTTCCTTTTCCCGCTTTCCTCATACTCATAGTATAACAGAACCAAACTCTGTGTTTGGTCATGGGTAATTCTCATATTATTTGCTATGCTTGAGTCCATCATCACAGCCACTGGGTCAATCCATCTCATTAAGGGTCTTCCCTTTTTTGCTGACCATATATTTTACCAAGCATTATATCCTTCTCCAGGGACTGTTCTTTTCTGACAACATGACCAAAGTAGATGAGATGAAGTCTGGTCATTCTCATTTCTAAAGAGCAAATTGATTGCACTTCCTGCAAGACAGATTTGTTCATTCTTCTAGCAGTTCATGGTATTTTCAGTATTTTTCACCAACACAACAATTCAAATGCATCAATTCTTTGGTCATCTTTATTCCTTGTCCAGCTTTCACACACATATGAAGCTACTGAAAATACCATGGCTTAGATCAGGCACACTTTACTCTTCAAATAAAATCTTTGTACTTCAACACTTTAAAGGGGTCTTTCGCAGCAGATTTTCCCAGTGCAAAACATTTTCTGATTTCTTGACTGTTGCTTACATAAGCATTGATCCAAGTTAGATGAAATCACTGACAACTTCAATCTGGTCTCCATTTATCATGATATTGCTTATTGGTCCAGTTGTGAGAATTTTTGTTTTCTTTATATTAAGGTGTAATCCATACTGATGGCTATAGTCTCTGATTCTCATGAGTAAGTGTTTCAAGTCATCTTTTCTTTCAGCAAGAAAGGTTGTATCACCTGCATATCTCAGGTGGTTAATGAGTCTTCCTCCAATCCTAATACTACGTACTTCTTCACATAATACAGCTTTTTGGATTATTTGTTCAGTATATAGGTTGACTAAGTATGGTGAAAAGATACGACTCTGCCACATATGTTTCCTAATTTTAAACCATTCAGTAATCTCTTGTTCTGTTTCAATGACTGCCTATGTATAGGGTTCTCATGAGTATAATTAAGTGTTCTGGAATTCAAATTCTTTGCAATGTTATCTATAATTTGTTTGGATCCACACAGTTGAATGCCTTTGTGTAGACAGTAAACACAGGTCAACATCATTTTAGTATTCTTTGCATTCAGACAACATCCATCTGACATCAGCAAAGATGCCCCTTGTTCTACACCCTCTTCTGAATCTGGCTTGAATTTCTGGCAATTACCTGTCAATATACTGCTACAACCAGTTCTGAATTATCTTCAGCAAAATTTTATTTCCATGTGATATTAATGATATTGTTCAATAATTTCCACATTTTGTTCAATCACCTTTCTTTGGAATGGGCACCAGTATTTATTCTGTCAGTTGGTCAGGTAGCTGTCTTCCAAATTTCTTGCCATAAATGAATGAGCACCTTCAGAGCTGCATCTGTTTGTGGAAACATCTCAATTGGCTTTCTATCAATTCCTGGAGCCTTTTTTTTTTTTTGCCAATTCCTTGGAAGCTTGGACTTCTTCCTTCAATACCATTGGTTCTTTATCATATGCTACCTACTGAAATGGTTGAACATTGACCGATTCTTTGTGGTACAGTGAATCTCTTTTTTCCTTTCATCTTATTTTATGATTCCTGCTTTATTCAATATTTTGCCCATAGAATCCTTCAATATCGCAACTCAAGACTTGAATTTTGTCTTTAGTTTTTTCAGCTGGAGAAATGCTGAGCGTGTCCTTCTCTTTTAGTTTTCCACTTCCAGGTCTTGGTACATTTCATTATACTACTTTATTTTGTCTTCTCAAACTGCTGTTTGAAATTTTCTGTTCAGCTCTCTTATTTCATCACTCCAGCCCCCGCCATACTTAGGAAGCTCTGGTGGCATAGTGCCTAAGGCATCTGACTACTTACTAACCATAAGGCTGGTGGTTCAAACCCACCAGCCACTCCTCGGAAGGGAGGTTGAGCAATCTACTTTCATAGTGATAGCACCTCAGAAACACAAGGAGAGGTCGCTATGAGTCAGATTCCACTCGATGACAGTGTGTTTTTGTTTTTTAGCAATTTGCCATTCAAGAGTAAGTTTGAGAGTCTCTTTTGACATTCATTTTGTTCTTTCTTCTGTTCTGGTCTTTTTAATGACCATTTGCTTTTCTTAGGGAAAGTGAATAAAGTATAAAGGTAAGTAAATAAAGATAGATAACATATTTGTGAATAGAAACACACTTCCACAGCATAAAGTTTCTCCCTAAATTGGTGTACAGCTTTATTGCAATCTCAATCAAATTCTTAATAGAGACTACAGTGGCAAAACACACACTTGCACGTGTTCAAGGAGGACGTATAAAAGGCCTGCCATTGCCATTCAATTGGGATAGTATATATATTTTTAAATGATTTTGTTGTGAAATTGAATATATATCTGGGACAAAAAAGCAAGAAATTGAATTCTTGAATGTATAATTCACAAAAACAAATGCTTAATAGATTGAAAACTTAAATATAAAAGGCAAAATTTTAAACTATTTAGAAATCACTGAAAATATCTTCATATCTGAAAATATCTTTTCAAGGTGACAAGAACATCTCAAGCTAGATATAGAATGTATCATTTGTAAAGCAAATGACAGATAATCTAGATTATATTAAAATTAGTAATCAGTGAATTAGCATTAAAACAGAAGATGCCAATTCACATCTTCCTCAGCATCTTCTGATTCAATGTGGTCCACCTGTGTCTTCTAATTGCTTATTGTCAAAAGAGAAGAATTTCTGGTTCACAAGATATGTACACATTCATATCTTTCTATATTAGAACTCAAGATTGAAAGGTGTACTAAGAGGGGAGTTGCTCAACCTTATCAGACAATGTCAGATTGCTTTCTAACATTGTTTACCAGTGACCCTCCCATCTGAATGAGTGCTCACATTGTTCTGATCCTCCCTGATTCTTGGTATATTCTGACTATATAAAACATGCAAGTGGTGAGTCACCACCAGCATCTGTCTTTAAGATAAAAATGAAGTGGATCAAATTTGTCTTCTATTGCCACTTTCTTTACATACAGTTCTCTACCAAGCCCAACACTTGTAGGTATTCAGTGTATGTATACTCCCTTCTGTTAAGTCTTGAACAACTTACTACCAGGAACGAGTCTATTTTTAGACCTTTGTACCACAGGGCAACTTTAAGCCTGAATGTTGTACTCTCTGCTTGGATGTAGAAAAGGAGGCAATGGATGAGAGACATCAGACTTATTTTAAAAAGCAAATCCCACATAGAAGAGGAAAATGTATCTGATTCTCTGCCTGGGGCACAAGTTAATTCTGCCTGCAGGGTCCAAAAGTGGGAGAGACGAAGCTTTCTACCTGTTTTAAGCAGCTGTCATTTAGTTGAATCAGATTTTTCATTTTATAATCTAGTTTTATACACCAAAGAAAGGGGAAATTCTCCTAAATTCCAGCTGTAGGTCAACTGTCAGTACTAGTTCTGGTAATTTATCTTTTTTAGTGTTTTTCTAGGTATTTTAGTGCAAAATTAAGAGAGTCTGCATCTGGGGCTACACCCACACTCTGAAGTAAATCAGAAGGTCTACAAGACAATCCCCATTTGGTCAATTAAATGGGTTATTTTACCTATTGAGAGTGAATTTTCAACTTAAAGAGACTCGCAGACCATACAGAATAATTCTATCTTAAAACCAGTCTTCAGGAAGACCACAGCCTGAGTCACCTGACAGACTGCCTCTTCTCTCACTGCTCTTGGTAACCATGTGATATTAGTTACTTGGCCTTGTCACAAGGCTGCACACTCCAAAGAACTTTAAATGTTTGGTAGACATTGATAAACAGAGCACCCTGCTCTGTTTGCCTCAGCAGATGAATATCAAAACCCTTGTCAAGGTGACAGAGCTATTAAGTGTCTATTCACACAGCAATCAGAAATTTGAGCATCAATCAGTAATCATAAAGTCAGGGGCATTTTCTCACAAAGTCAGAAATTCAGAGGGCTTTCATAAGCTAATCAGCAGGCATCAAATAGACAATCAATCTAATTAGCTGCTCACATTCAGATGGCAATCAAAGCCACACAGTAAGCTTCATTAGTGATGATATTGAAAATTGTGATCTATACAGTATTCAGCTAGAAAATGAGCATCCTTTTTTTTTTTTTTTTTTTGTAAATTGGTAAGGGGGATGTGTGCACTATGTGCCAGGTACCAGAAGCCTAATTGATATCTATTTTTGTTTTTCTGTTGACCTAAAAGTAAGGCAAAGTAGTGGTGTCATTTATTGTAACTCGGCCAACAGCACATCAATAAACTTTTGGTGATTCCACCTATCTTAGAAGAAAAGTAATGTACTGATGGAGATGGTGGGAACAGTCAAAAATTCTGGAAATTTACCACTAGTTATGAAACCATCAATGGTTCATGCTAAGTTCAACATCTTTTTTACTTTCAAAATACACAAGTTTCTGCTATGAATCCCTTTTATGAGAAAATACCCACCAAAGCCCTATTTAGTACCTTGAGAACTCATCTTTTTGTCACTATAAGACCACCACTTTCATCACTGAAGTAACTATCTGCCAGAGAAATATCAGCACATTGGCTCTCCCATGCAGATACAATCCTGCATAACCTAGAATAACAATTATGCATCATCTAATTGCCAGGCATTGTGACGGCAAATTTGGGGATAGAAAGGTTGGTGGTTTGAACCCACCAGCTGCTCCACAGGAGAAAGATATGACAGTCTGTTTCTGGAAAGATATACAGCCTTGCAAACCCTATAGGACAATTCTACTTTGTCCTATAGGGTTGCTATGAGTCAGAATTGATGATGGCAGAGGGCTTGGTTTGGGTTTTAGGAGATAAATACAGTCACTGTTCTCTAGGAGCTCATATTACCTTTGAGTCACACTAATGAAAAAAAAATAAATAAATAACTTAAAAAAATAGTATGCTAGAGCTAAATTCTATCCTACAATACTGGATATTTTAGAATTGAGAATTCAGCAGAGGGGAGATCACTGAAATATGGACTATCAGAAGTGGTTTCTGGAAAAATTTAGAGACTAGAATTTCCAAGTGGTATGCTTCTAAACTGCCAGTGTGTTTTGAGAGAACTGATACTCATTTTAGTGATGGTTAAAATATATTTCAGAAGCTGATAAGAAATTGTTACATAATGTAATTGAAAGGGAAAACTGACAAATGAAGCCTCAGAAGTTTTGTTCAGCTTAGCATGTCTTCCAAACCATATTCCATCTTCTGTCAAAGCTTCTGTGTTGATACATGCTTAGAAATTACAAATGTTAAAACATGTTCAGAGATACCATGTCAAACATAACACATGCCCAGCTGGAATATAATTGATCTTTGTAAAGAGAAAGGGTCCTATTTCACACATTTTGGGGGATCTACAATAGAATAGAGCTTTGGTAGCACAGTGCCTAAGGCACTTGACTGTTAACAAGAAGGCTGGTGATTCATACCCACCAGCCATTCCTCGGAAGGTAGGTTGGGCAATCTACTTCTGTAGTATACTGCCTCAGAAACTCAAGGAGGGGGCACTATGAGTCGAGTCTGACTCAATGGCACATAACACAACAACAACAACAGAATAGAATAATAATAATAAAAACATTCATGTAGAGTGCATTCCAACTCATAGTGACGCCCATTCGGTTTTCAAGGCTGTAAATATTTACAGAAATAGATTCCTTCATTTTCCTCCTATGGAGCAGCTATTGGGTTTGAACTGTAAGTCTTTCAGTTTGCAGATAAATGCCTTACTCACTACACCACCAGAGGTCAAATTTCTGAGTTATGAAAGACTGTGTTGAGGGTAGAGGCTGATTGTCCTTCAACTTTATGCTCCATGGTAACCTTTAAATTGCCCTTCCTGACCCCTGTTACATCTCAATCAAATTCTCTTTGTTGTTGTTAGGTGCCCTCAAGTCATCTCTGCCTCATGGAGACCCTATGCACAACAGAGTAAAACCCTGCCCGGTCCTGAGCCCATCATTATGGCCACTGTGTCAATCCATCTTGTTGAGGGCCTTCTCCTTCTTCGTTGACCCTCCACTTTACCAAGCATGATATCCCTCTCCAGGGAATGATCACTTCTGACAACATGAGCAATGTAAGTGAGTCAAAGTCTGGTCATTCTCGATGTCAAAGAACATTCTGGCTGCACTTCCTCAAGGGCAGACTTGTTAGTCCTTTTAGCAGACCATGGTACTCTTAGCATTCTTCTCCAACACCACAACTCAAAAGCATCAACCCTACTTCAGTCTTCCTTAGTCTGGCTCTCACATGCATAAGAGGCAATTGAAAATACTATGGTGTTTTGTTTACCTAGTGCCACTCTAGTGCAGTAATATAACAAAAATGGGATGGCTTGAACAAACAGGAGTTTATTCTCTTACAATTTTGGAAGCTTTAAGTATGAGTTAAAGTGCCAGGCTCTAGGGGCTGGGTGAAAGCCCCTCAACCTTGGTCTCAGCTCTGCCTCCTGCTCCTGGCCCACTGAAGCTGGAGGCTTTTCTTCACTCAGACAGCTACTGGCTACTGAGGCTGACAAGTAAAAGGGCACAGTCCCAATGTTACCAACAACATGGCAGGCCACTAATTCAAGTCCATATGAAGTCCCAGGATTAGCAGGGCATGGCAGGCTGTTGCACAATGACGTGGCTACTTGCAAGGTTCAGCATGCCACAAGGCTAGAGACCATTCTCAAAGTTGCTGCTTATATACAGGAAGCAGACCACATCCCTAAGGCAGCTACTGAGCTGCTCACAGCAGATTCCACCATGGAGGTGATTACCAGCCTCATCATGGGAAACACTATATCGAGCTACCTAGCCACTCAACCAGGCCCAGCCAAGTTGACACACAAATGTAACTACCACGTAAGGCTTGGGTTAGGCTCACCTTAGTCTTCAAGGAGACATCTTTTCTCTTCATCACTTGAAATATCTTTTGCATTTGCTGAATGCAATACGTCGTCTGATGTCTTGACTGCTGCTTCCATTGGTATTGATTGTTGAACCAAGTAATATTAAATCCTTGACAACTTCAATCTTTTCTCCATTTATCATGAAGCTGTTTATTGGACCAGTTGTGAAGATTTTTGTTTTCTTTATATTGAGGTGTAATCTTTACTGCAGATGTCTTTAATCTTCATCAGTAAATCCTTCAAGTCATTCTCACAGCAAGCAAAGCTGTGTCATCTGTGTATTGCAGGTTGTTAATGAGTCTTCTTCTAATCCTAAAGCCATATTCTTCTTCATACAGTCCAGCTTGTCAGATTATTTGCTCAGCATACAAGTTGAATAAGTAAGGTGAAGGGATAAAACCTTTACTCACTCCCTTCTTGATTTTGAACCATGCAGTAGTCCTCTGTTCTGTTCAAACAATAGCCTCCTGGTTTATGTACGGATTCCTCATGGGTATAATCAAGTGTTCTGGAATTCCCATTCTTCTCAATGTTTTATACATCTCTTTAGTGTCCCATATATTATAAGTCATCCATACTTCAATTCTACCCATTCTTATAAGACTTTCTTACACACATTTATTTGCATTTCTGAATTGCATTTGTGAATTGACTGAACCTCTACCTATCCATCTGTTTGTTATACTGTGGTGGCTTGAGTGCTATTGTGATGCTGGAAACTACGCCACTGTTATTTCAAATGCCAGAAGCGTCACTCATGGTGGACAGATTTCAGTGCACTTCCAGACTGGGCAGACTAGACAATCTACTTCTGAAAACTAACCAAATAAAATCTTATGAGTCACAGCAGAACATTGCCGGACTCACTTGCTTTGGACACATTATAAAGAAGGAATATTCACTGGAGAAAGACATGATATTTGGTTAAGGAGAGGGCCAGTGAGAGTATGGGAGACCTACAATGAGTGGGACTGGGACAGGAGTCATAAATCTCAAAAATCCCAGCTCTCATGAGGAAGATGCAGGACAACATAATGTTCATTCCATTGTACACAAGGTCACCATGACTTGGAGTCAACTTGAGGGCAGCTACCCATTTACCTATGAGATGGGAAGACCCCTTAGGAAAACAATGTGTCTGATTCAATTCTGTAACTCCTTCAGGTAATATGTGTCCAATGAATAAATGAATGTGTATTTTTCGACTAGGTTGGTATATGTGAAAATTTCTTGAGTTCTATGGAAGTGAAATTCTTTCCACACTGAAGAAGCCATTAAGGAGATTTATTAAAACTCTTAGTGCCCAGAAGGCTGTGTGACACATAAAACCATGTCTCTACCTTCGAGAAGTTTCTGTGCTTATGTATGACAGATCACTCATGGACTCATGCTGCAGAAGTATAATATGAGGGTTGGAGAGAACAAGCATGCAAAGAATGAAAACCTAGGTTTATTATATAAAAAAAAAAAAAAAATCCTAAGTGGTGTTCAAGGGCCTTGTTATATAGAAAGAAATGTTTAAAAGACAGGGAAATAAATGAGGACATGGTATCTTAAGGGAGCGAGCAGGAGAAGACCTTACTTTACACAAATAAGAACACCCGAGTCTTAGAAAACCTATAGGAATTCCATTGAAGACTTTTAAGCATCTACGTTTTAAGATAAAATTTTCAGATGAAAAGTGCTATAAACAAACTAGAAAATACATCCCGGTGAGTGACTGACTTTCATTTGTTTTCTTCTGTTTTGATGTGTCACCACACAGAGTACTTGATAAAAAACAGGAACTCTGCTGCCCCTGACAATGGCACTGAGCAACAGTAATTGGGAATCCAGAGCCCATGAGCACAGCAGCTGCAAGCCCCAGGGGCTCCCCCATCACAGGCAGGCCTGAGGGAGGTGTTGTAGGGTCTGTGGCCTAGTTAGGGTTGGGACCCTGACAGGTTTTTCCTTACAGTAAGTTCTGAGATAAGTGACAACTCACTGTCTCCTCCCCTTCCTAGCCTGTAACCTCCCCCTGTGCCTCTCATATTTATGCACTCCTGTTTGTCCTGAATTTCCTCAATTTCATTGTTGGTCCTCTGGTGTCCTGTGGTCTAATGCTCTAAGGGATGTATTACCATAGAGCATGTGGGTGCATCATCCTGGGTTGAGTGGTCTGTATGTACAGCTTGTTAACTATTGGGTTGAGAGCCACCCCGTTGGGGTGAGTTTTATTCCAGGCACAGAATGTATCCCAGGGCCATAGTATTGAGTCTCACGAGATTTCATCTGACTAGTAATTCTGGCCATTATTGAATTTTTGGATTGCGTCCCACATTTTCCTTCCCACCCTATCCAGGATCTCCAGATTTGATCCTTTCCTGAGTGATTGACATTGGTAGCTGGGCACCATTTAATTCTTCTGGTCTTGAGGGCCATCGTGTTCTATGGCTGATTCTTTCCAAATGCCCCCCCCTTTTTTGCGTGTTCTTCTTCGCTTCTGAAGAACCGTTAGTCTCCTAGCATCCTAGATGGCCGCTTGAAAGCTTTTAAGACCCCAGTCACTACTCACCAATGTAGCATGTGGAGCAAGGCTTTTATGTATTTTCTTGTGCCAGTTGAGTCTGGTGTCCCCCAGTACTATGGTCCTGAGATGGTAGATCTATTGGATCTCTCTCCCATAGTGTCTTGTTGTCTGTGAGGGATTACTCTGTGTCTCTCTTCTATTGTTTCTGTAAGGACTGCAGGTATTTTGTATCACTGGTATCTGCAAGATTAACCTCAGCTGAATCTATCCTCGGTCTATAGT
>NW_006921645.1:5537032-5542037 GCF_000298275.1 Orycteropus afer afer | reverse complement strand
GTTTTTCCAGTTTGTTCCTCGGATAGTATTACAGGTAGGCCACACCCCTGGGGAAACTCCCCCTAGACTGACCGGCCGCTTAGGACATAGTCATGTGATCCATCATGAGAAACAACACTCACCAGTGAAGTCCAGCCAAGTTGACAGATCTTCAACTATCACAACTATTGTGGACACATTGGTTGGTATTAACATCTGTCATCTGTCTCTTATGTGCACAATTCGGTGTCCTCCCATTTCCTAATGTTATCATGGAGGTCACAGATCTTGCTTGTATGTCCCTCCCCTACCCACATCAGCATGCAGACCCCAACTAGCCAGAAATGAATTCCTCCCCTTCCCTCCCCATCCCAGTAACCTAATAAGTGAGGTCCCTTTCCCAAACAAACCCTTCTTTGACTTTTTAGAGTAATGGGCTCATATAGTACTTGTCTTTGTGTGATTGACTTATTTCACTCAGCATAATGTCCTCCAGTTCATCCACATTGTGAGATGATTCACGTATCCCTCATTGTTCTTTAATGTAACAGAGTATTCCATTGTGTGCATATACCATGATTTGGTTATCCTCTCATCCATTGACAGGCATTTAGGTTGTTTCCATCTCTTTGCTATAATGAATTGTGCTGCAATGAACATAGTTGTACGTATGTCTTTTTGTGCACTCTCACCTCTTTAGGATATATTCCTAGTAATGGAATTGCTTGGTCAAATGGCACTTCTGTTTTCAGTTTCTTAAGGAAACTCCATACTATTTGCCACAATGGTTGTACCATTTTACAATATCACCAGCAGTGCACAAGAGTTTCAATCTCTCCACAACCTCGCAAGCATTTGTTATTTTCTCACCTGTTGAACTTTGCTATTATTGCTGGGGTGATATGATATCTCATTGTTTTATTTGCATCTCTCTAATGATTATGAGTCGGGGCTGACTCGACGGCACATAACAACAACAACAACAACAATGATTAATGATCGTGAGCAATTTCTCATGTGTTTGTTGGTTGCCTGTATATCTTCTTTGGGGAAGTGTCTGTCCAAGTCTTTTGCGCATTTGTGAATTGGGTTATTTGTCTTTTTGGTGTTGAGGTGTTAAAGTTTTCTATAGATTTTGGAGATAAGTCCCTTATCAGATATGCCATAGGCAAATATTTTCTCCCAATCTGTAGGTTCAATTTTTACCCTTTTGACAAAGTTTTTTGATGCAAATAAGAATTTAATTTTTTAAAGGTCGCAGTCATCTAGTTTCTCTTCTATCTCCTGCCCATTCTAGGTTATGTCTGATAGTCTATTTATGCTATAAATTAGGGCTCTCAGATTTGCCCCTATTTTATCTTTGATGAATTTTATAATTTTGGGTTTTATATTAAATCTTTGATCTGGCTTGAGTTTGTTTTTGTGTATGGGGTGAAGTAAGGGTCTTGTTTTATTTTTCTACAGGTGGATATCCACTTTTGCCAACACCATTTGCTGATGAGGCTATCTCTTCCCCTTTAATGGGTTTTGGACCTTTGTCAAAGATCAGTTGCTGGACCTTTTATTCTGTTCCATTGGTCTCTCTGTCTATCATTGTACCAATACCATGCTGTTTTGACTTCTGTGGCTGTATAGTTGTTCTTAAGATCTGGGAGTATGAGACTTCCCAGTTTGATTTTCTTCTTGAGAAGTGCTCTGCTTATCCAAGATCTCTTTCCATTCCAGATGAAATTAGTAATTAGTTTTTCTATGTACTTAAAAATTTTTGTTGAAATCTGGATGGGGATTGTGTTAAATGTATAGAGTGCTTTAGGTAGTATTGGCATTTTCACAATATTTAGTCTACCTATCCATGAACAAGGTAGTTTCTTCCATTTATATAGTGCCCATGTTGTCTCTTGTAGCAGTGTTTTATAGTTTTCTTTGTATAGGTCTTTTGTGTCTCTGGTGAGGTTTATTTGTAGATATTTTATCTTTTTAATAGCTATAGTAAATGGTATTGTTTCCCTTATTTCTTTATCAGAGGACTCTTTGTTTGTGTAGAGGAATCCAACTGATTTTTGTATATTGACCTTGTACCCTGACACTTTGCTGAACCTCTCTATTAGTTATAGTAGTTTTTTTTTTTTTTTTTTTACTGAGTCCCTTGGGTTTTCTATGTACAGAATCATATCATCTGTAAGTAGAGATAGTTTTAGTTCCTCTTTGCCAATTTGTATGCCTTTTATTTCTCTTTCTTGCCTTATTGCCCTGGCCAGGACTTCCAATACAATGTCAAATAGGAGTGGTGATACAGGGCATCCCTGTCTGGTTCCCGTTTGTAAAGGGAATGCCTTGAGTCTTTTTCCATTAATATTGATGTTGGCCATTGGCTTTGCATATATACCCTTTATTATGTTGAGGAATTTCCCTTCTATTCCTATTTTGCTGAGAGTTCTGAACAGGAATTGTTGTTGGATTTTATCAAATATCTTTTCTGATCAATTGATATAATCATAAGTTTCTTTTCTTTTGTCTTGTTTATGTGGTGGATTACATTGATTGTTTTTCTGATGTCGAACCACCCTTGTAAACCTGGTATGAATCCCACTTGATCTGGGTGTATTGATTTTTTGATATGTTGTTGGATTCTGTTGGCTAGGATTTTGTTAAAGATTTTTGTCTCTGTGTTCATGAGGGATATTGGCCTGTAGTTTTCCTTTTTAGTGACATCTTTCCCTGGTTTTGGTATTAGTGTTAATGCTTGCTTCGTAAAATGAGTTTGGTAGTACTCCATCTTTTTCTATGTTCTAGAACTGCTTGAGTAGCATAGGTGTCAATTCTTCTCTGAATATTTGATAAAATTCTCCAGTAAAGCCATCAGGGCCAGGGCTTTTCTTTGTGGGAAGTTTTATGACCTGTTCAATTTCTTCTTTTGTTATAGGTCTGTTCAAATTTCTATCACTGAGTGGAATAGTTTACGTAGGTCTTGTGATTCTAGAAATTCTCTGTATATGTCTATGAGGTCGAGTTGGTTGATTTCATTGTTGAGTTCTTCTGTATCTTTGTTGAGTTTTTTTTTTTTTTTTTCCAGTTGACCTGTCCTTCTTTGAAAGTGTTGTGTTGAAGTCTCCTCCTACTACTGTAGAGTTGTATATTATCCCTTTTAATTCAGTTAATATTTGCTTCACGTATTTTGGAGTACTTTCATTGGGTGGATAAATATTTATTATTGTAACGTCTTCTTTGTCAATTGACCCTTTCGGGATCATATAATGTCCTTCTTTATCTCTTATGATGTTTTTCACCTTAATGTCTATTTTGTTAGAAATTAATATTGCCACTCCTGATTTTTTTTGGTTTCCATTGGCTTGGCATATTTTTTTGTTCTGTCCTTAACTCTTAATTTTTTTTTTATCTTTGTGTCTAAGGTGGGTCTCCTGTAGGTAGCATATAGATGGGGCTTCTTTCCTTGTCAGTCTGCCACTCTTTTTCTCTTGATAGGTGCAATTAATCCATTCACATTGAGTGTAATTAACGATAGGTATGAATTGATTGCTGTCATTCTATTATTATTTTTTTTTTTTTGTCGTGTTGTTGGTGTTTCCTTAGTCCATATACTTTTATGTGCTGAGTTCAATTTGTTTGCTAAGGCTTTCTCACTTTTCTTCTTTATTGTTGGTTTTGTGCTTATTAAACCCATATGTTTTCCTTCCTTCTGGATTTGCTTAGAAGGATTGTTGCTTTTTTCAGTGGTTGCCTTGGAGTATATTGTCTCTACATTTTTAGAACAGTGAGTACTGTAAAGACATTGTCCTGTTTTCCTCTCCATTTGGAAGTTTGTACCTAGAAGTTTTAATCCCTCTGATAGGTTAGTTGCTGTTGTTGTGTGCTGATTGACTTCCTTGGTTTTTAGAGTACAGTGTTTTATGGTCTTATTTTGAGTTTCTATTTCTGATTTGGTTTTAGCATTGATGCCACATATCCTGATTTTGTTGATCTCTGTTATGGGTTCTCTATTGGAAGGAATTCCTTAAGCATTTCTTGTAGGGTTGGTGTGGTTTTTACAAAATCCCTTAATTTCTGTTTGTCTGAGAATGCCTTGATTTTGCCCTCATATTTGATGGATAATTTGCTGGATGTAGGATTCTTGGTGGAACTCTGGTAGCATAGTACTGAAGGCACTTGACTGCTAACCAGAAGGCTGGAGGTTCAAACCCATCAGCCACTCCTTGGAAGGAAGTTGGGGCAATCTACGTCCATAGTGATATTGCCTTGGAAACCTAGGGTGGGGTCGCTATGAGTCGGGTCCAACTTGATGGTACATAACAAGAACAACAACAAGATTCTTGGTTGGAAGTTCTTTTCCTTCAGTGTTTTATATATGCCATCCCATTGCCTTCTTGTCTGCATGGTTTCTGCTGAGTAATTGGGGCTCAGCCTAACTGTTTGTATATTATAATTAATATTTATTTTGTCCCAGGCAGCTCTCAAATTTTCTTTTTGTCTTTGGTTTTTCAGAGTTTGATTATAATATGCCTTGGCATTTTTCTCTTGGGATCTACCTTGTGTGGGGTTCTATGAGATTCTTGGACAAATATCTTTTCTTCTTTAATGATATGGGGGAAGTTTTCTGTTAGTAGGTCTTCCACAATTTTCTCAGGTTTTTTTTTTTTTTTTTTTTTCACCTTTTCTTGTTCTGGAATTCCAATTAGTCTTAAATGGTTTCTTTTCATGTCATCCCACATAATTCTTAGGTTCTTTTCATTTCTCTTAAATATATGTTCTGACTTTTCTTCATTCAGGCAGGTGTCCAGGGATTTGTCTTCTAGTTGGGATATGCATTCTTCAGCCAGTTCTAACCTACTCTTTTGTGCTTGTACTGTTTTGTGTAATTCTGTAATTTTGGTATTCATCTTCTGGATTTCTAACTGCTATTTTTGTATGAGTTCTGATTGTGCATTAATCTTATTATTTTCTTCTTGAATTATTTCCCTGAGTTCTTCCAGGGAACTGTCTGTGTTCTGTTTGTTTCTTTTTTCTCTCT
>NW_006921645.1:5505104-5529547 GCF_000298275.1 Orycteropus afer afer | reverse complement strand
ACGAGGGTCTGTGCAATCCTTCTGCCTAGTCCGCCATCTTGCCGGCAGCCTCCTCCTTGTTTCTTTTTGAAGTTTTCTTAGGCTCTTTTAAAGCTCTATAAACATATATTCTAAATTCCTTCTCAGATAATTCTATTGCTTCCTATTCCTCCATGTTTAATTAGATCTTTGTTTGTGGTTTGTCTTCTAATGCCTTGTTCTATTTTTTTTTGTTTGTTTGATTTGAGGTTTCCTGGTGTTTCTTAAACATTTTGAGATTGTCTTTAACTGTTGATTATGTAATGAGTTGTTTTTTCTTGGTTTTATGGTTTAATATTTTGAAAAGGTGAAGTTGGTTTATTTTATTTTTTTTTAGTTATTAATTCAGGTATGCTGGATTGCTCTGCAGTTTTCTTTGTGATGGTGGAATCACTGTGTGGAATGTGGATATGTGTTTCTGTTTGTCATAAAGAAGGTTTAGAGTTAGAACTGGGAGGTTTTATGTTGGCTGAATGTGGTTTCTTCTATTGGATGAGTGAAGTTATTGGTGGAGAAGTTGGGAATGGAAGAAGGAAACCTTGCTGTTGTTAGAGGTGGTTTCTAGGGCTTTGAACAGGCTGTTGTTGATGATGTTGTACTGTTATTTACAGGCCCACAGCCCAATTTCAGCCAAGACTCCAGTTTTTAGGGGGTCGCCACTTTCTGCCAGGCTCAGACACACATAAAAATCCTGTTCCCGAGGTCCCTCAGTATCAAAAAGCCAACCCAAGACAATTGCCTGGCTCCATGATCTGCCAGGGGGTTTCTCTCTCTGGCCTCACCCACCCACAGCACTGGCCCCACCGGCCCAGACCAGCATATGCCTCGGGAGATCCTCTGTGGGTCCACCCACCTGCGACACCAAAGATCCACTCAGTTTCAGTGGCACTGGAGTCAGGAGAGTGCCTGCTAGTAATCTGTGGTCCCGATACTACTGATAAAATCAAGTGCAAGCCTCTCAGTGCCACTAAGCTGACCAAAGCCTACTCAGCGACCCATTGCAGGGGAACCTCCCAAGTCCTGTATCCCTGCAGCACCAGTGGACTCTCTGCTTAGGTTTCAGCAGCATGAGATATGCCTGTTTGCACCTAGCTGACCCAAGTTACTGATAAAATCAAGTGCTGAAGGTAGATCCTTGGGATGATCACTGGTATGTTGGTGTGGTCACTGGTATGCTGGTGTGGTGTGTCTTCTTCCTTAACCCAGCGAGGTCTCAGATGGCCATTCTAGCCTGCTGGTCACTCCCCAGGAAAGTCTCTAATCACCTTTCTCAGCTGCCTATCAGCACTCCACATGATAGGTCTTCTGATCTTGTTTTTTTTTTTTTTTTCCTCCTGTACCTTTCTCCTTTCTAATTCTACTCTTCTGAGTTTGGTGTACTCTGACTCAGTGAGCTGTTCTGAGCACTAGAATCCCAAATTCAAACTACTGTACATAGTTTTTCAAGCACTAAGACGCTAGAGGAAAATAGCATGGTGATTACTGACAAGACTCCATTTTGAATCCCTCCAATGTCATAAATCTTTAAAGAAGTAGACTGCCACATCTTTCTCCTATGGAGTGTCTGGTGAGTTCAAACCACCAGCCTTTTGGCTAGCAGCCAAGCACTTAACCACTGTGCCACTGTTGTTATGTGCTGTTGAGTTGGACCTGACTCATAGAGGCCCCTCCTTGGGTTTCCAAGGCAGTATCACTATGGAAGTAGATTGCCCAAATTTCCTTCTCAGGAGTGGCTGGTGAGTTTGAACCACCAGCCTTCTAGTTAACAGTCAAGTGCATTAAGCACTATGCTACCAGAGCTCCCACTGTGCCACTGTTATAATTGTTAGGTGCCATTGAGTCATTTCTGACTCATAGCAACCCCACACACAACAGAACGAAACACTGCCCGATCCCGCTCCAGCTCCATGATCCCTGCTATACTTGAGCCCATCATTGCAGCCACCTTGTCAACCCATCCTATTGAAGGCCTTCCCTTCTGTGCCACTAGGGCTCCTTAAAAAATTGTTAATGTTTAAGGAAGATGTACTATTGCCAGCCATGATTCTAATCACTCTACATGATTATTTCATAATCACTGTAGCCCTATAGCTATTGTGATTATTGAGCCCATGTTATTTTGGCAATTCCAAAACAGATTTTCAAATGATTGCCCAATTTTCAAAATGACTGCATTGAGATCCAATTGTCATAAAACATATTGTGCATACTTAGAATGCACAGTTTGATTACTTTTGACATGTGTATACATCTAGGAATCTGTTGTCCAGTGAAAAGTTTCCTCATGACCCTTGGTAATCCTTCCCTCCTACTCCTTTCCACAATTATCCACCCCATCCCTAGGCAAATATGGATGAATTTCTGTATTGTAGATGTCCTTGGATTTTCTAGAATTTTACATAAATGGCTTCTTTTCCACAGTATAATTACTTTTAGAGTCACCTATAACAATGTGTGTATAAATAGTCAATTTATTTTATTGCAGAATGGTATTTTTTAATCAATTTGTTGATGGACATTTTTTTTGGTTATTTCCTTGTTTTCCCCAGTTCATGAGTACAGTAAATAAAGCTGCTATGAATATTTATTTACAAATCTTTGTATGAATAAATGCTTTCACATCTTTCAGGTATATACTCAGGAATGGAGTGGCTAGATCATATGGACAATGTATGTTTAACATTTTGAGAAACTGACAAAATGTCTTGCAGAATAGTTGTACCATTTTACAATAGCACCAACAATCTACCTGAATTCTATTTCTTCCACATCCTTGCCTACACTTATTATTCTGTACTCTTTTAAATAAGACATTCCCACAGAAAACTAGCTATATCGCATTTTGATTTAAATTTGTATTTTCCTAATGACTAGTATGTGCTTATTTGTCATCTCTATGTCTTCTTTAATGAAGTTACCTTCAAATTCTTTGCACATATTTTTTTATTAGATTGTTTTATTTTTATTGAGTTTTGTATTCTGGATACATGTCCTTTATCCTTGATTTGCAAATTACTATAGAAGCCTGGTGGTTCAAACCCACCAGCCACTGCTGGGAAGGAAGGTTGGGCAGTCTACGTCTGTAGTGATATCACCTCAGAAACCCAAAAAGGGTTCACTATGAGTCAGGTCTGACTCCATGGCACATAACAACACAACAACAACATTATCAATCTATGGATTACTTTTTGGCAATATTTTTCAATGAGAAGTTTTTAATTTTAATGAAGTCCAATGTGTCATTTTTTTTCTATTTTATAAATTGTCTTTTTGGTGTCTTATCAAAGAAAATATGCACCTAATCCAAGATCATCTCCATCATTTCTTTCCACAGATGTAGTCAATTTGATTCCAGAGTATTCTTTCTGGTGAGGTCTATGTATATAGTCATTGTATATGTTGTTGAAAAGAAAAAGGTATTAGTAATGAACAAGTCATTGGTTGTGAAAATTCAATCATGCGATCTCTTGCATCATTTGTATCACCAAAACCATATTTTCCACCTACCAATGCATCTTCTTTCTTTCCAACTTTCACATTCTAATCACCAGTAATTATCAATACATCTTGATTGCATGTTTAGTCATTTTCAGACTGCAGAAGTTGGTAAAAATCTTCAATTTCGTCATCTTTGGCTTTAGTGGTTGGTGTATAAATGTAAATAGTAGTTATGTTAACTGGTCTTCTTTGTAGGTATATGAATATTATCTTATCACTAACAGAACTGTAATTCAGAATACATCTTGAAATGCTCTTTTTTGACTATGAATATAATGCCTTTCCTCTTTCATTTGTCATTCTTGTATAGTAGACAATAAGGCTATCTGATTCAAAATGGTCAGTACCAATCCATTTCAGCTCACTGATGCCTAGAGAATAGATCTTTATGCATTTCATTACATTCCAGTTTGACTAGATTCATATTCTGTACGTCCCACATTTTAATTAATAATACCATCAATCAGTAAATTGCCAGTGGCCAACTGTGGAACAAATTATCAATAGCTCATATGCAAGTTTAGCTTGAAGCTAAAGAAAATTAAAACAAGTCATTGGGAGCCAAAATATGACTGAGTATATACCACCTGAATTTGGAGACTATAAAAAGAATAGATTTGATGCACTGAACACCAGTGACCAAAGACCAGACAAGCTGTGGGATGACATCAAGAACATCATACATGAAGAAAGCAAAATGTTATTTAAGAGACAGGAGAGAAAGAGAAGAGTAAAATGGATGTTGTAAGATATTCTGAAACTTGCTCTTGAACACAGAGTAGCTAAAGCAAATAGAAGAAATGATGAAGTAAAGGAGCTGAACGGAGGATTTCAAAGAACAATTCAAGAGGACAAAGTATTGTAAGAAATGTGAAAAGATCTAGAGTTGGAAAATCCAAGGAGAAGAACATACTCAACATTTTGTAAACTGAAAAAAAGTAAAAAAGAAACAAAAATTAAAGCCTTGAGTTGCAATATTGAAGGATTCTATGGGCAAAATACTGAATGACACAGGAAGCACCAAAAGATGATGGAAGTGGGAAGAGAACTGTTACATTGTACTTAATGTACAATGTTAATGTTCAATGTTAATTGTGACTGGGGAATTGCAGTCAATGTCATGAAACAAAATTTGTGTGAACTGCTTTCTGGAAAATGAATTTGTTCTGTAAAATTTCACCCAAATCACAATAAAAATAAAATAAATAAATAAATAAATAAATAAGATGATGGAAGGAATAAACCAAGTCACTGTACCAAAAAGAATTGGTTTATGTTCACCCATTTCAGGAGGCAGTATAAGATAAAGAACCAGAGGTACAGACAAAAAAGAGGAACACTTTTGTATGTACAGTACTTCATTGTCGGTGATGGCAAGCACTATAGTGCACTGCTAGATAGGTGGACAGGCTGGGGGGAAAAAAGAAAAGATCAAGAACCAGTGGTATTTTATTTTATTTATTTTTTTAATTGTGATTTGGGTGAAAGTTTACAGAGCAAATTCACTTTCCATACACCAGTTCACATACACTTTGTCGCATGACATTGACTGCAATTTACCCAAATGCAACAGCTCCTCTCCTATTTCCTCTCGATAGTTACCTCTTCCCTGTGTCCATTCCTCCATGCATTCCTGCCCCCTGAGCTGTCTCCCTGTGCATAAACAGCCCTTCTTTCTCCCATGATTGTTCTCTCCAAGGAGTATATCTACTTGAGGTAAATGTTCAACTAATATGCCTGTCTTTTGTTTGGCTGGAAGCCACATATGTAGGTTCAGTTTCAGACCTGAAGGGCAGCTAGGGACCATAGTCTCAGGGCTTCCACCAGGCTCTATCAGACCAGCAAACCTGGACCCCCCCCCTTTTTTTTTTAAGAACTGGTGGTAATGAAAGTGGAAGTCCAAGCTGCACTGATGTTCCAGGAATTTGCAGAATACCTATTGAGATGTTTCAACAAATGGATGGGACAATGGAGGTGATCACTCATTTATACCAAGAAATTTAAAAGACTGCTACCAGGCCAACCTACTGGAAGACATTCATTTCTGTGTCTCTTCCAAAGAAAGATGATCCTACAAAATCCAAAAATTACAGAAAAATATCACTAACATCACATGTAAGTAAATTTTGCTGAAGATAAAGCAAAAATTGTTGCAGCAGTATATTACAAGGAACTTCCAGATATTCAAGCCAGATTCAAAAGAGAGCATAGAATGAGGGATATCACTACTGATGTCAGATGAGTCTTAGATGAAATCACAGAACACCAGAGTGATGTTTACCTGTGTTTTATTTACTATACATGGTATTTCACTGTGTGGATCATAACAAATTAGGGATAACATTGCAAAGAATATGAATTCCAGAACACTTAGGTGTGTTCATGGGGAATCTGTACATAGAGCAAGAGATAGACATTTGAACAAAACAAGGGGATGCTGTTTGGTTTAAAATCAAGAAGGTGTGTGTCAGGGTTGTATCCTTTCACCATACTTAATCAATCAGTATGCTAAGCAAATAATTTGAGAAGCTGGACTGTATGAAGAAGTAGGTGTCAACAGAAATGGAAGAAAGCTCATTAACAACCTGTGATATGCAGATGATACAACTTTGACTACTAAAGATGAAGAAGACTTGAAGCACTTACTGATGAAGATCAAAGACTACAGTCTTCAGTATGGATTATGCCTCAACATAAAGAAAACAAAAATACTCACCACTGGGTCAATAAGCAAAATCATGATAATCAGAAAAAGATTAAAGTTGTCAAGGATTTAATTTCATTTAGATCCACAATCAATGCCCTTGAAAGTAGAAGTCAAGAAATCAAAGAGCGTATTGCACTGGAAAAATCTGCTGCAAAAAGGCCTCTTTAAAGTATTTTAGAGCAAAGATGTCACTTTGAAGACTAAGGTGCCCCTGACCCAAGTCATGATACTTTCAATATCCTTGTACACATGTGAGAGCTGCACAATGAATGAAGAATGCCACAGAAGCATTGATACATTTCAATTCTGGTGTTGGTAAAGAACATTGAATGCTAGAAGAATAAACAAATCTATCTCAGACCAAGTACAGCTGGAATGATCCTTTGAAGCAAAATGGCAGCAAGACTACTCTCATACTTGGGCCATATTGTCAGAAGGGACAAGTCCCTGGAGAAGGATATCATGCTAGGTGAAGAGAGGGTGACCAGAAAAGGGAAAGACTCTCAATGAGATGGACTGAAATGGTGGCTGCAACAATGGGTTCACGTATGGCAACAACTGTGAGGATGGTGTAGGACTGTCCAATGTTTCAATCAGTTGTACACAGGATTGCAATGAGTCAAAACCAACTTGATGGCACCTAGCAACAACAATCCAAAGTCATGAGGATTTTCTGCTGTCTTTTTCCTGGAAATTTTATTTTTTATATTTGCTTTTACAATCATGTTTTAGTTGACTTTTATGTAGGATGTAAGGTATAAAATTTTCTCTTTTTTGTCTTCTTTCTTTTTCTTTTCCTTTCCCCTCCCTCCCTCCCTCCCTCCTTTCCTCCTTCCCTCCCTCTCCCCCTCCCTCCTTCCTTCCTTCCTTCCTTTCTTCCCTCCCTTTCTTTTCTTCCAGATGGTTCAAGCACCATCTGGCATGCCTTTGCACTTTTTTTCATTAATCAGTTGTCTATATGTGCATCAATCTATTTCTGGACTTGCTATTGTTTCTATTAACCTATTTGTCTATTTGTGTCCAAATTTATTATTCTTTGGCTATATAATTTTGGCTATTCTAGGTCATTTGCCTTTCAGCTAATATGAGGTGGAACATGAACTTGAGAATAGGTAGACATCTTCAAATGCTCAAGGTGTTAACCACTATCATACACTAACAAAGGGAAATCATATCTCCCCCTCACAATTGATAGAGGTATAACTAGTACCATTATAACTCACTTGGACCTAATAGGATAATGCTCTCTTTTTTGTCTTAAGAAACCATTCCTTATCTTCTTTGGAATTTATTCTGTGCTATCTTCAGTTTTTATCTCATTGTCTTCTTAGTAATTCTAAACAGTTATTTCCTTTTTCATCAATAATACTACACATTTGGAAGATAGTTACCTGGCCAAATAACTGGATGAAATCCATATTTGAATCCATTCCAAAGAAAGGTGATCCAAGAGAAGGTGGAAATGACCAAACAATATCATTAATATTACACGTAAGTAAAATTTTGCTGAAGATAATTAAAAAATGGTTGCAGCGGTATATTGACAGGGAACTTCCAGAAATGTAAGCTGGATTCAGAAGAGGATGTGGAATGAGGGATATCATTGCTGATGTTAGAAGGATCTTGGCTGAAAGCAAAGAATACCAGAAATTTGTATACTTGTGTTTTATTGACTATGCAAAGCATTAGACTGTGTGGATCATAACAAATTATGGATAACATTTAGAAGAATAGGAATTCCAGAACACTTGATTATACTCATGAGGAACCCATAGATAGAATAGGAAACTGTTGTTTGAATTGAAAAAGGAGATGCTGCATGGCTTAAAATCAGGAATGGTGTGTGTCAGGGTTGTATCCTTTCACCATTCTTATTCAATGTGTATGCTGGGCAAATAATCTGAGAATGTGGACTATATGAAGAAGAATGTGGCATCAAGATTAGAGGAAGACTCGTTAACAATGTGCAATATGCAGATGACACAACCTTGTTTGTTGAAAGTGAGGAAGACTTGAAGCACTTACTGATGAAGATTAAAGATGACAGTCTGCAATATGGATTACACCTCAACATAAAGAAAATGAAAACTCTCACAAGTGGATCAATAAGCAGCATCAGGAAGATGGAGAAAAGATTGAAGTTGTAAAATATTTCATATTACTTGGATCTAAAATCAACACCCATGGAAGCAGCAATAAAGAAATCAGATTATTAATTGCACTGAGAAAATCTGCTGCAAAACACCTCCTTAAAGTACTGAAAAGCAAAGACGTCTCTTTAAAGACTAAGATGGGCCTAACCCAAGCCATGATATTTTCAATAGCCTCATATGTATGTGAAAGCTGGACAACAAAGAAGGAAAACTGAGAAGAGTTGATGCTTTTGAGTTGTGGTATTGGAGGAGAATATTGGAAGTACCATGGATTTCCAGAAGAACAAACAAATCTGTCCTGGAGGAAGTGCAGCCAGAATGCTCCTTGGAAGTGATAATGGCCAGACTTCGTCTTACTTACTTTGGTCATGTTTTCAGAAGGGACCATTCCCTGGAGAAGTATATTATGCTTGGTAAAATGGAGGGTCAATGAAAAAGGGAAAGACCCTCAACAAGATGGATTGAAACAGTGGCTGCAATGATGGGCTCAGTTATACTAAGGATTATGAAGATGTTTCACAACTGGGCAGTGTGCCATTCTGCTACACATAGAGTTGCAATGAGTCACAGCCAACTTGATGGCACCTAACAGTAACAGCATAAAAAATTATTACATGCATTTATATTAGTTAATATAACAACCAGGAATTAGAGAGAACATGTATTGTTACTGGAAAAAGAAATTGTTTTCAGTTTCCAAATACTATGCATCAGCTTTGAAGCTAAAAGATTTGGCTCAGTGTTTTTATATCGACACATTCTTATTAACGACATAAAATTCTGAACTACTTTTCTCCCTCTTCCCCAATTCTTTTTAAAATAACTGTACTTTTCTGTCTCTGCAATGTAATTTAACTGCCAACTTGAATACAGAGCATAATTCAATTCAGAGGTGTGTTTATATCATATGAGATACACTAAGGCATGATGGAGTATTTCTTAAAACATTTCTCAAATGAATGGCTGCAATACTCCCAGGCTACTTTCTGCTCTCCTACAAACTAAAAACATCTGTGGCTATTTATTAATATATGGATCCCAAATGACTTCTTGAGACATTTAAAAGCTGAGAGACACGAGCAAGAACTGATGGAAAATCACAGGGAAAGATATTGACTGGAAGATGTGTGTTGATACTGGGGAGGGAAATTCAGATGGAGACTGCACAAACTGAAATCCAATACCCTAAGCAAACGGGATAATGGCATATGAAGTGGGAAGATGTGATTCATGAATGCCATAAAGGGTCAGGGTCATGAACAAAGTTGAAATCAAGAATAATAATCAGGTATTCTTACTTCAAAATATATGCTTTGGTGGAAGGTAGGAGCAAGAAGTCAAACATAGCTGGGCTGCAGTCAGCCATCATTTTAAAAACAAGAAAGAGCTAAATCCAAGCCTGTGCAAGTTCCCCAGCTGAGAGTCTGGAGTGGTGACACAATGCAGACAGGCCATGGGAGCCCAAAGTGTCTGCACACACATAGGCCCACCTGGATAGAGATGTGGACCCTGAGCTTGTGTGGCCAGTGTGGCAGGGGAAGGGAGACAGCTAGAAATGCAGAAACCCTGGTGCTAGTCCTAGTTGCATGGTTATGAAAATGGGCAGACTCTTTTCCATTTCATTTTACTCAAAAGTAAAAATAAGCATATGATTGGTCCTCATCATAGTGGATGGTTGAAGTCCACCATCACCTTAAAAACAGAAAAGGGCTGAAAAGATAGTAAGAAAGTACCAGGTTAAAGTAGAGGGAAAAAAGCAACCCTGAGTAAGAGTTAATAACTGAAACAGATTGTGTGCTCTGGTATACACCCATTAACTACATGGACACCACATCTACTTCATTAGCAATTTAAAGGTAAGATAATTTTATAAACTCATGTAGTACAGGAACGCATTTGACAAAATTCAGCATCCATTCATAATAAGAACAAACTCTCTTAAAAAACAAGAAGAAAAGGGGAATTTATAAATCTGATTAAAGATAGAGTATGCAAAAACCACAGCCTCATCTACCCTGAGACAAGAAGAACTGGATGGTGCCTGGCTACCAGTAACAACTATTCTGAACAGAGCCACAAGAGATGCATTGTGATAAAAACCAAAACCAACCCATGGCCATCAAGTTGATTCTAACTCATAATGACCCTATAGGACAGAGAAAAACTGCCCCATATAACTTCCAAGGATGTAAATCTTTAAGGGGGCAGATTGTCTTGGCTGTCTCCCACCATGTGCCAACCTTTTGGTTAGCAGTCAAATTCATTAACACTACACCACCAAGGCTCCTTGATAAATGGGGAGTACTCATATTCTTAACAAGTCCAGACTTGCCAGACTAGGTGAGATCAGAGTATTCCCCAAGACTATTACCCAAACATACTTCATAAACTTTGAACCAAAACTATCCCCTGATGTCACCTCTTAGTTAAAAAACAGATTTCTCACTAAATAATGAATACTACCAGTAAATACTGAGCACCTTTTAAAAATTATCTACATGAAGCTAAATGGACAAAAATTACTTTAAAATTAAGATGAAAAGGTAAGGGGACCAAGAAAACAGATTACTGGAAGCAAAACATCCAGAAGGAAATTAATGAGAATGTTAGTACATTATGAAAAATGTAACTAATGTCTCTGAACAATATGTGTGGTAGTTATTAAATGGGAACCTAATTTTCTGTGTAAACTTCCACTGAAAACACAGTAAAATACTACTTTTTAAAATAATATTTTAAATAAAGAGAAGGTATAAAAATCTTACTGGAAAATTAGGAACAAGACAAGAATTGACTCTCTCAAAACTTCAATTCCACATTACACTAGAGATCTTAACTGGGCCAGAAAAGTAAGAAAAAGATACATAATAAAGAGGGATAGAAAAGGGACAAACAAAGCCATTTGTATTCATGTTGTTGTTGTTGTTAGGTGCTGTCGAGTTGCTTCTGACTCATAGCAACCCCATGCACAGCAGAACAAAACACCGCCCAATCCCAAGCCAGCTCCGTGATCCTTGCTATACTTGAGCCCATTGTCACAGCCACCGTGTCAATTCATCTCGTCGAAGGCCTTCCCCTCGTTCGTCGACCCTCCACCTTACCAAGCATTCATAGGTGATTTGATTGTATTAAAATTGCTAAATGAGTTTAGTAAAATTTTTGGATACAAAGTAAATATATAAAAATCATTTTTATTTCAATAAATCAACAATTAAAAATACAGTTTTCAAGATACAGTTTATGAAACATCAACAAAAAAGTTAAGTACCTAAACTCAATTCTGTAACAAATGTACAATAATTCTACAAATCAAATGATAAAACTTTATTAACATACATTAAAGAAAAGCTAAATAAGGGAGATACATGTTTATAGGCTGGAAGATTCCATAGTAAAACTTGGCATATTTCTCAAATAAATCTGTAGATTCAGTGTATTACATTCAAAATTCAACAGGTTTGTCCAAGAATGTAACCTGACAAGTGCATTATACAACTTTTATGAGAACGCAAAAAATAGCCAAGCTTCACTTAAGGAAGATGAAGAATGTGGGAAGATCTGCTTTTCAGATATCATATCATATTATAAATCTTTGATAATGAGAAAAAGCAAATAGACAAATGGGAGATCATAAAGGGCTGAGAAAGAAATCTATGACTTTATATGAACACTTGGTTTATGGCAGAGTGAAACTGCAGAGTTGTAGAAGAGGGCCAGATAGTTAATAAATGATTCTGAGATAACTGGATATACCATATGGAAAAAAATTAATAAAATCAGGATCATCCTTTATGCCCAATAAAAAATATTAATTTCAAGTAGATTATAAACCTAAATGTGAAAGGAAAAAAAATAAAGCCCTTTGAGGTCAATATAAAAGAAGATCTTTATAAAATAAATTTGTTTAAGATACCATTTTATGAATTTAGATATAAAGTGTGTCAACCATAAACACTGATGAGAGCATAGATATTAAGATTTAAAATATCAATACAGGAGCTCTGGTAGTGTAGTACCTAAGGCACTTGACTGCTAACCAAAAGGCTGGTGGTTCAAACCCACCAGCCACTCCTCAGAAGGCAAATTGGGTAATCTACTTCCGTAGAGATACTGCCTTGGAAACCCAAGGAGGGTTTCTATTAGTCGGATCCAACTCGACGGCACATAATAACAACAACACTCTTAAAATATACCATAATGAGTAAAATCAAGCCAGAGTATATGACAATTCTCTCAAAAATAAAAAAAAAAAAAGTAACTTCTACTCAAAGTACATGAAGACTTCCTACAAATCATTTAAAAAAAATAGATAAGAAAAATGGGCAAGGAGTGTGAAAAGAGACTAACAAGGAAGAAAAACAACCCTGTTAATCATAAAGGAAGTACAAATTAACACTAAACTATGATTTCAGTTTATATTCACCAGACCAGCTAAAGTTTAAACAGCTGATAATACTTAGTGTGAATGATGACGTGGAACAAACTGAACTCTTATACACAACTCATGGGAGAATCAATTTTTTAACCAATTCAGAACACCATTGGATAGTGCCTACTAAAGTTGAGCCTATGCTGTGATCCTAAAATTCTATTTCGGATTATACACCCAACATGTTCATATGTTCTCCAAAAGATATGTACAATAATTTTCTAGTAGAATTATCTGCAATAGACAAAACCAGAAAATAATTTATACATTAACTGTGGTATTTTCATTAAAAGAAATATTAAATTGGAATGCAAAGGAAGGGACCTTAACTATACATAACCATCATTAATAAATATCATAAATGCAATATTAAATGATGGAGTAAAGATATAAAAGAATATACACAGTCTAATTACATTTATATTAAACTAAAAACAGAAAATACTCAAGTATACTGTTTAGCGATACAGACTTGGATGGTAAAAGTACAAAGAAAAGATAGCTATTACCATACAAAGTGGAAGAGAAGGAAATAGTGATTTTGAAGAGGCATGAGAGCTTCTGATGGTGACTAAAAGAATGTACATTTTATGATGCGTTTGTACATTATCACACAACGAAAATCATTTGCAAAACTCTCCCTTATCTCCATCAACAATCACTTCTTGACACTTTCTTTACTGAATGTTTAAGAGTCAAGTAACATGTTTTTGCCTATCTACTTGAAAGATTTGATTCATCTAATGTTCTGAAAAATGTGTCTTGCAACTCATCTTGGTATCTGATATTTATTTCTGTGAGCATTTGAATGGAACAGCCAACTAAGCTTAATGTTTCATTTATTCATGTAATTCAATTTCCCCCAATGGGATGCAACATTTAATTCCTATTACATGGAACATAATTTTGATATGAATTCTTTGGTTGTTTATTTTATTTTTTAGTTTGGGATATAATTTCATTCCAAAAACTGTCTTTTGGTCTATTAAGATTGTTTGGCTTCTTCCTCAGATATTTATCATGGATCTTGGAACATTCCATTCTTCCTCATCTCCTATAACATTGTCTTTTATTCATCAATTTTATCTAACATAAGAGGGTCTCTCAAATATATCTTCCACATTCTATTTCCGTAACTCAGTTATTTTCTTCACTGTCTCTGCTGTAAATTTTGTTTCTGCCATTATTATTTTAATTTGTTTCATAATCATTCCTTGTTCTTTCAACTACTTTAAAAAAAATATATATATATTACCTCTTGTCTTTTGCTGCCCATAAGTTACCTCTAGGGAGCTCTGGTGGCGTAGTGCTTAAGGCATCTAACTGCTAACCAGAAGGCTGGCAGATCAAACCCACCAGCCACTCTTTGGAAGGAAGGTTGGGCAATCTACTTCCGTAGTGATACTGCCTCGGAAACCCAAGGAGGGGTAGCTATGAGTCGGTCTGACTCGACGGCACATAACAACAACAACGTTATCTCTTTGTTGCCATCACCTATAGCAACAAGAATGCCAGCCTTTGATGTATTTTATTTAAACATTTAGAAATATGTTTTTTCTTCTGTTTTCACTGATAATGATATTTAGGAGTAAATTCTTCTTCCAAATCTTCAGGATAGTATTTCTTTCCTGGCATGCAAGTCTATTGTCAGAGGCTCCATTTTTTTTTTTTTTTTCTTCCATGTCTTCCTCCCTGCATTTAACATCTTCTAAAACTCATATGTGAAATTCCTCTTACTGGATTACTGTATGCATCAATTTCCTGTATATCCAAATGGATGGGAACTTTATGTAAACATTATCAGAGTTTCCCTAACACCTTTGCTTTGCTGTATATTATATAGTATATCAATGCAATATATAGCAAACTGAATTTTCCAGAATGCACTGCTATCATTTTTTTTACCCTGATTTAATCCATCTTATGGTGCTTTTCTTGAAGGTCTAAGATTCTCAAAATTCAGTGTGCCAGTATAATCCCTTCCCTTTCCACATACTTCATGTAGTTGTATTTTGAAGATTGTAGTCTTTTGCTAGATACTGGCAGAAAAGCAATAGAGGTGTGGGTTGGATATGGAGTTGGGATGTGGGAGGAAAGTAGGAGGTGACAGAGAATTGCTCTCCAGCTATCTTGAAAAAAAACTATTATGCAGTGGAGGGAAAGATTTTTGATTGGCAAAGAGCTTATATTCTGATCAAGAGGGCAGAGAATACATGACGGAGGGAGGAAATTTTTTAACTATGTTCATCTAACTCCTTGCCATTGAGTGGGCTCTGACTTACAGCAACACTATAGAATAGAGCAGAACTGTTTCCAAGGTTGTAATCTTTACAGAAGCTGACTACCAATTTTTTCTACCAGAGTGGCTAGTGAGTTTGATCCATTGCCCTTTCAATTAGCAGCCAAGCACTTAACCATTGTACCACCAGGGCTCCTAACTACTTTCAACTGGATAGATTAATCATGAGCTTCAAATTGTACCAACAATTTCAATTTTCAAATTAAATAAACTTAATAGTAGAAATTCCTTCCAGAATTGGCAATCTTGTTTTGAGTTACTTAAGTAGTAATTCAGATAGGAAATAGAAGTCTTTCATCCTAAGCATTCTTTTAATAATATCTTAATTTTGAAAAATGTCCATTGACTTTATAGGATTTGAAGTTCTCATAACATGGTGGACTAAGCCAATGCAGAAACCATTCTGCTTACGCACACCATGAAATGTTGGTTCAATTTCATATATTTTACAATGTAATTCATATTTGAATCCAAAGGAAAGAAACTATCCAACTGCAATTTAAAAGTAATAATAAGAGGAAACAAAGAAATAATAATAAATTGAGAAGTTAAAATTATGCTGACCCAAGGAGTATTATACAGTATATTGATCCTAGAGTTTAGGTTTTATAGTCACATAAGGAGAGAATATGTGATATTTTTTCATGTGTGAGGCAAGGCCTTGGAACTGAGAAACCTCAGCAAACAAGATATTGTTGATGTTGTTAAAGTGTACCCCATTGAGTCAGTTCTGACTCATAGTGACGCCACATACAACAGAATGAAACACTGCCCTGCTTCGCAATCGTTGCTATGTTTGAGCCCATTGTTGCAGCCACTGTGTCAATCCATATTGTTGAGGGTCTTTCTCTTTTCACTGACCTTCTACTTTACTAAACATGATGTCCTTCTCTAAGGACTGGTCCCTTCTGATAATATAAGCAAATATGAGAGATTATGAGATTAGAAAGAATCTCTCCTTTAGCACAGACATCAAAAAGAAAATATGTCTAAGGAGTAGTGTATGAAAATAAAATGGGGGGGGGCAAGCAACAACCACACATACACACACAAAAAAAAATCCAACAAATAACTATGTGTATAAAATTTAACATGAAAAATCAAAATTCTAAGTCTTTCTTTGGTACAGTGTAAATCCTAAATTGCTTTGTTGTTGTTATTAGGTGGCCTACTTGGGAGCTCGGGAGCTCTGGTAGCATAGTGGCTAAGACACTTGCCTGCTAACCAGACGGCTGGCAGTTCAAACCCACCAGCTACTCCTCAGAAGGAAGCTTGGGCAATCCTACTTCCGTAGTGATACTGCCTCGGAAACCCAAGGAGGGGTCGCTATGAGTCGGGGCCGACTCAACGGCAAAACAACAACAACAAACAACAACTTGGGAGCTCTGGTAGCATAGTGCCTAAGGCACTGGACTGCTAACCAGAAGGTTGGCGGTTCAAACCCACCGGCCACTCCTCGGAAGGAAGATGGGGCAATCTATTTCTGTATACTGCCTTGGAAATCCAAGGAGGGGTCACTATGAGTCAGGTCTGACTCGACGGCACATAACAACAACAACAGTTGGTTCTAAGGAGCTCTGATGACATAGTGCCTAAGGCATTTGACTGCTAACCAGAAGTATGGCAGTTCAAACCCACCAGCCACTCCTCAGAAGGAAGGTTGGGCAACCAATCTACTTCTGTAGTCATAACACCTTGAAAGTCCAAGAAAGGGTTGCTATGAGACAAGATTTGACTCGATGGCAGTGAGTTTGGTTTTGGTGTGAGTTGGTTTTAACTCATGCTGTTGTTAAGGGCTGTCAAGTAGACTCCAACTCATAGCAACCCTATGTACAACAGAATGAAATACAGCTGGGTCCTGTTTTCTCCTCACAATATTTGCTATGCTTGAGCTTATCATCATAGTTGCTGTGTCAATCCTTCTTGTTAAGGGTCTTCCCCTTATTCTTTGACCCTCTACTTTACTAAGCATGATATCCATTTTCAAGGACTGATCCCTTGTGACAACATGACCAAAATATGTGAGACAAAGTCTGGCCATTCTCAATCAAAGGGTCATTCCATATGCATTTCTTCCAAGACAGACATAACCACCATATTTTCTACCAATGTGAAATTTTAATTTCCAAAGTGAGAAATTAATAAAAAAAATTGTTAAGGTGCTATTAAGTTCCAGGACTATTTGACAAAATTAAAAAAAAAAAAAAACTTTATGGC
The DNA here is from genome assembly GCF_000298275.1 of Orycteropus afer afer. NCBI lineage: Eukaryota > Metazoa > Chordata > Mammalia > Tubulidentata > Orycteropodidae > Orycteropus > Orycteropus afer. The sequence continues at coordinate 5,512,226 of NW_006921645.1, read as the reverse complement.
AATACTTCTATAACCTAGGTTTATTGGGAACAGATCCCTTGGGAACTAAATAATTCCCACTGAATATAACACACAATTAAAAAATAAATAAATAAAATAACAAAATACCTGAGGAAGTGATCTACAAAAAGGAAAATATTAACACAATAAGAAAAACAAAAGGGAAGAACACGCTCGACATTTCTCAAACAGAAAGAACTGAAGAAAAAATTGAAGCCTCGAGTTGCAATATTGAGAGAGTCTATGGGCAAAATATGGAATGATGCAGGAAACATCAAGAGAAGATGGCAGGAATACACAGAGTCATTGTACCAAAAAGAATTGATCGATCTTCATCCATTTCAGGAAGTGGCATATGATCTAAAACCAATGGTAATGAAGGAAGAAGTCAAAGCTGCAATGAAAGAACTGGCGAAGAACAAGGCTCCGGGAATTGATGGCATACCGATTGAGATATTTCAACAAACAGATGCCCCATTGGAGGCGCTCACTTAGTTATGCCAAGAGATTTGGAGGACAGCTACCTGGCCAACTGACTGGAGGAGATCCACATTTGTGCCCATTCCAAAGAAAGGTGATCCCCCCGAATGTGGAAATTATAGAACAATATCATTAATATCGCACACAAGTAAGATCTTACTGAAGATAATTCAGAAACGTTTGCAGCAGTATATTGACAGAGAACTTCCAGAGGTTCAAGCTGGATTCAGAAGAAGATGTGGAACAAGGGATATCATAGCTGTAGTCAGATGGATCTTGGCTCAAGGCAAAGAAAACCAGAAAGATGTTTACTTGTGTTTTATTGATTATGCAAAGGCATTTGACTGTGTGGATCATGACAAATTATGGATAACATTGAGAAGAATGGGAATTCCCGAGCACTTGATTGTACTCATGAGGAATCTGTACCTTGAGCAGGAGGCTGTCATTCGAACAGAACAAGGGGAACCTACATGGTTTAAAATCAAGGAGGGAGTGTGTCAGGGTTGTATTCTTTATCCACACTTATTCAATCTATATGCTGAGCAAATAATCTGAGAAGCTGGGCTATATGAAGATAAAAGTGGTATCAGGATTGGAGGAAGAATTATTAACAACCTGAGATATGCAGACGATACAACTTTGCTTGCTGAAAGTGAGGATGACTCAAGTGTATTGAAGAATACAGTTTGCAGTATGGACTACGTCTCAACATAAAGAAAACAAAAATCCTCACAATTGGACCAATGAGCAGCATCACAATAAATGGAGAGAAGATTGAGGTTGTCAAGGAATTCACGTTGCTTGGTTCTACAATCGATGCCAACGGAAGCAGCAGTCAGGACATTAGACGACGTGTAGCATTGGGAAGTCAACGGCAAAGGAACTGTATCAAGTGCTGAGGAGCAAGGATATCTCCTTGACTATTAAGGTGCGCCTGACACAAGCCATGATATTTCCAATTGCCTCGTATGCATGTGAGAGCTGGACGATGAATAAGAAAGACCGAAGAAGAGTTGATGCTTTTGAGTTGTGGTGCTGGCGAAGAATGCTGAAAGTACCGTGGACTGCTAAAAGAACTAACAGATCTGTCCTGGAGGAAGTGCAGCCAGAATGCTCCTCGGAAGCAAGAATGGTCAGACTTCGTCTCACCTATTTTGGTCATGTTGTCAGAAGGGACCATTCCCTGGAGAAGGATGTCATGCTTGGTAGGGTGGAGGGTCAACAAAAGAGGGGGAGACCTTCAGTGAGATGGATTGACACGGTGGCTGCAATGATGGGCTCAAGTATAGCAGGGATTGTGGGGCTGGCGCGGGATTGGGCAGTGTTTCGTTCTGCTGTGCATGGGGTTGCTATGAGTTGGAAATGACTCGACGGCACTTAACAACAACAATTGTTTCGCTAAGACCTAACCCATGGGAGTGAATCCAATTCCAGGCCTGAAGGATAACCCAGGGTCATAGTTTCAGACAAGTAATACCAGTCATTTTTATGTTTTTCAATTTTGTTTCACATTTTTTTCTCACTCTATCTCTCACTCAAAACTCATTGTCATGGAGTCGGATCTGACTCATAGTGAACCCTCCTTGGTTTTCCAAGTTGGTATCACTATGGAAGTAGATTGCCCAACTTTCCTTCTGAGGGGTGGCAGGTGGATTTACACTGCCAGCCTTCTGGTTAGCAATTTTTATCCTTTCCAGAGTGGTTAGCATTGGTAGCTGGACACCATCTAGTTCTTTTTGTCTCAGGGTCTTGAAGGGTGGGGTTCCTTCCCATGGTCCATTAGTTCCTTGGACTAATAGTTTCCAAGTGTCTTTGACGTTCTTAACTCTTCTTTGCTCTGGAAGAGAAGAGACCAATAGTTGTATGTCAGATGACCACTCAAACTTCTAAGACCCCAGTCACTACTCACCAAAAGAGGATGTAGAGCAATGTTGTTGGGTACTATGTTGTACCAATTGAGCTTGATTTTCTCTCATACCATGATCCTGAGCCCACAGACCTGGTGACTCATTCCCTTGAGTGCTTGGTTGTGGCTAAGAAGCTATCCCAACCTTGTCCCCTATTACCTCTAAAACATGTATGGATATTTTTGTAGCACATACAAATATGCATGTGGGAATATCACCAGCAAACCTATGTATGTTTATGGGTGTATTCCCTTTCTCCTACCCATGTCTAATCTTCTCACCTGTCTGACTGTGTATCTGTGTATAGACTAGTGTTTGTTATTACTAATAATGCAATATTGTGTATATAATAGTATTTACCTCTCTTGTCTATACCTTTTGTGCACTTGTCTATTGTCATCTTTTTCCCTGTTTTTATAGTGCTGGACACACACTTTTTTTATATTGCCTTTCTTTTCACCCAAATCAACAAATTTCTTAACTAGTCAGCAATTTTCCCTCCCCTCCCCTCCTATACCTAGAAGCAAATGAAGTAAATTTATTTTCTTGTGTAAACCTTCCTTTGACTTTTTATAATAATGGACTCATATATTTGTCCTTAGGTGATAGACTTATTTCACTCAGCATACTGTCCTCCTAGGAGCTCTGCTAGTGCAGTGCATGTCCTAGGGCTGATTGTTTCCAAAAGCCCTTGGTTTTCTTCACTCTTCTCCACTTCCAATGACAGGAGACAATTAGCTGCATCTTAGACAGCCACTCGAAAGCTTTTAAGACCCCAGTCACTACTCACCAATGTAGGTTGTGGAACAAGATTTTTATGTATTTTGTTGTGCCAATTGAGTCTGGTGTCCCCCAATACTATGGTCCTTAAGTTATTTTTTAAGTGATGCTATGAGCACTTTTGTACATGACTCCTATTATATCATGCACATTTTACTCTAGAGTTTATAGCTAAGAGCAGGATTTCTGTGTCATGGATATGCCTTTGTTAAAATTTAGTAGAAGACCATATCCCCAGTGGTTGAATCAATGGCAGTGTAGGAGGGTCACTTTGGACCACATCCTTACCAATACGTGGCTTTGTCAGGTGTTTATTGCTGTTTTTGTTTGTTGCTTGTTTGTTTTTCAATATGGCGGACTCATCTTATTGTGACTTTAATTTATATTTTCTTGATTACTAATATGGTTGATAGTGCCTAAGGCACTTGACTGCTAACCAGAAGGCTGACAGTTCAAACCCACTAGCCACTCCTTGGAAGGAAGATGGAGCAATCTACTTCCGTAGTGATACTGCCTCAGAAACCCAAGGAGGGGTCGTTATGAGTTGGTTCCGACTCGATGGCACGTAACAACAACAACAACAGTACAGTTGAGGACCTTTTCATATGTTTGTTAGACATCATCAGTGTTCTGGTTACCTACTGCCACTCTGACAAGGATATACCACAAATGAGATGGCTTGAAAAAACAGGAGTTTATTCCCTTACAATTCAGGAGGCTAGAAGTCTGAGTTCAAAGTGCCAGGCTCTAGGGGTTGTGTGAAAGCCCCTCATCCTTGGGCTTCAGCTCTGCCTCTTGCTCCTGGCCCACTGAAGCTAAAGGCATCTCTTCGTTCAAACAGCTACTGGCTGCTGAGACTAACAAGACCAAGGTCAACAAATAAAATGGCACAGTCCTGATGTTACCAAATAATGCAGCAGGCCATTGATTCAAGTCCATTGAAAGCTCCAGGATTGGCAGAGCATGGCAGACTGCTGAACAATGACTCAGCTACATGCAGGGTTTAAGCAAGCCATAAGCCAGAGATCATTCCCAAAGCTGTTTCTCATATACGGGAAGCAGACCACATACTTGAAGCAGGCCTCATACCCAAAGCAGCTACTCAGCTGCTCCAATAGATTCCATCATGGAGTTAATTACCAGTCTCACCATGGAGAATAACTACATTCAGCTGTCTAGCCACTCAACCAGGCCCAGCCAAGTTGACACAAAAACTTAACCACCACAATCAGTTTTTAAACCTCATCTTTTTTGAAGTTTATTAGGCTTTGGGAGGTCATCATTTTTGAAGTTTTATTTTATCCATTTTTTTATTGCATTGATTGTATCATTTTTATTTAAACAATTTATTTATATAGTCTAGATATAAGCCCGTTGTCAAATATATTTTATTATATTTTTTCCTTTACTATATGGTTTTCCTTTTACTGTTTTAATGTTGTCTTTCAATTAACACTCACTGCTGTCAAGTCAGATCCAACTCATAGAGACCCCTCCTTGGGTTTCCAAGGCAGTATCATTACAGCAGTAGATTGCCCAACCTTCCTTCTGAAGAGTGGCTGGTGGGTTTGAACTGCCAGCTTTCTGGTTAGCAGTAAAATGCCTTAGGCACTGTGCCACTAGAGCTCCTATTTGATTAACAGAGGTTTTCAAATTTAATGTAGTTGAATGTATATTCTGTGATAACTTTTTCTAACATATGGATATGAAAATATTTTCTTGTAGTAACTTTTAAGAGCTCACCTTGCCCCAATTTGGATATTCATTCCTGCTAGAATTTATTTTTTAATATGGCATGAGAAATGGGTCAATTTGTGTATATTTCACATTGATACCAGTCATACTAGCTTAATTAGTTAAATAGATCATCTTTTTCTTCACTCTTTTGCAGTACTATTTCTATCAAAAGTCATGTCTCCACATATGTTTCTTGTCCTCTAATCTATTTCATTGATGTTTTGTTTATTCTTGCTTCAACAGTCAGAGAAGAAGAAAAAAGTATCTTTCAGTAGAAGTAAAAACATGAGTACAGAGTAAAAGAATAAACCTTTAGACATAGAGAAGGAAAATCTGAAGAATCTTTACTTAGTTCTCTCAATGGTTCTCAACCCAGTCAGAAAAAAAGTAAAATCTTACCATGATGTGGTAGATGCAGTTGTTGGCCCCAATTCCCATTTATTTTTAATAGAACTATGCATCCACACCCTTGCATAGCCTCATCAAAAGCACTTATTCATTGACTTTGCATTTCTCCTAATGACTTGCTTAGAGCAATGAGATATATTAGTGTAGAAGATAGGAACAGAAGCTTGAAATGAGCTTGCATGTTTGGGCTCACCCTCTTAGAGTTCTATGATATGATTTCAGAATATGCCCTAGGCAAGCCACTGATCATTTGCTAGCATAAGCACATATGGAGCAAAGCTCATGTAAATCTGCATCCTGTAACCAAGACCAGTTTACCACTTCCTGAAGGACAGCCACCAAACCAACCTCAATTCAGATCAGCCAAACCACAGTCAACCTGAAAAAAAAAAATAAATAAATAAACTTATTGCTGTTGAGTTGATCCTGACTCATAGTGACCCTTCGTTGGGTTTCCAAGGGAGTATCTCTACAGAAGTAGGTTACCCAATCCTCCTTCCAAGGAGTGGCTGGTGGGTTTGAACCACAAGCCTTCCAGTTAGCAGTCAAATGTCTTATGTTTTATGTCACCAGAACTCCCACAGTCAACCTGAAAACCTGTAGAAATAGCATCAATCATTGTTAGAAGCAATTGAGGGGATTATTGAGAAAGAGAATGGCATGATTAATTACTTCATTCAAAAAATATTTATTGTACTATACAGAGGGCATGTGTGTCAGATGATGTGTATGATATAAAGATGAATACCATAGTGTTCTTTCTTTAAAAATTATTGTGATTTTGTAAAAGCACTAATGATTTTACTTTAACAGTAAATTTATTATATATTAACAATAATATTACAGGCACCAAAAACCAAACTCACTGCCATTGAGTTGATTCTGACTCATAATGATCTCCATTGGGTTTCCAAGGCAGTAAATCTTTGCAGAAGCAGACTGCCTCATTTTTCTTCCATGGAGCAGCTGGTGGGTTCAAACCACCAACCTTTTGGTTAGCAGCCAAATGTCTTAACAACTACACCACCAGCACTCCCTTTTAGAGGCACAAAGCTGGCTAAAGAGACATCCAGACAGAAGGGGATGAGGGCTTGAACTAGGACAGTGGGGATGGAAATATACCAATTCAATATGCAATGTAATTTTAATTATCAGACACTGTGTACTGTGCTATTAGTGAAAAGATCATTTTGATATGATTTCTGAGCTTTGTAAACTTACAAACTAGTGGAGAAAAACAGGTTTTAAACAAATGCAACAAAATACAGCAAATGTTATAATAAAGAAATTGACACTGTTCCATTCAAACAACCAGAGTCTCATCATATATTTATTTATTTATTCCTCTTTCATTTATAAAAATAAATATTTATGAATGACTAGATGGTTCTAGGCATGGTACAGTGCTAGTCTTGGAAGATTAGTAAGTGGTCTTCAGAAGTAGGGGAAGTTGAAGATAAGAAGGTAGAAGAGCTGGAGAGGGGACTTCAGAGGATGAGAAAAGCTTGAGTAAAGGCAGGGGCATGAAAGGGTGCCCTGGGCTTGCTGAAGACTTAGTGTTTCTGTTTGACTGAAGCAATGACGGCTGAGGCTGGATATAGGTCAGGTCAAGTCACAAAACATAAAAGAACTATGAATGTTATTATTTTATACATTGTGTGTGTGTGTGATAGTAGTGAGATGTTCTTGAACAATTTTGAAAAGCCTTGCAGTCTCTACAAAGAAAACTATAAAAAGCTACTTCAAGAAACCATAAAAGACCTAAATAAATGGAAAAACATCCCATGCTCATGGATAGGAAGACTGA
>NW_006921645.1:5471087-5503339 GCF_000298275.1 Orycteropus afer afer | reverse complement strand
AAAAAAAAAAAAAAAAAAAAGCCTTGCAGTTCTCAGGGGCTCTGGTGTCAGTATTGAGGATGGGCCAGGAAGAGAGAGCACTAGGCAGCAGAGAGGAGACACTTGCTATTACCCAGTGCCTATGAAGTTCAGATGGAGGTAGGAAATGTGACAATTTTTTTGTTTTTCTTTATTTTTTAATTAAAAATAACGATGAGTCATATGAACAGAATTTTGTGTATGTTCACTACTATATCACCAGTGCCAACAAATGGTATCTGACATTACTGTGAGTGCCTAAAATATTTTTTAACAAGTCAACAAGGATGTTGTTGTTAGGTGCCATGGAGTTGGATTCAACTCACAGCGACCCTATGTACAACAGAACAAAACACTGCCCAGTCCTATGGCAGCCTCACAAATTCTTGCTATACCTGAGCCCCTTGTTGCAGCCACCGTGTCAATCCATCTCTTTGAGGGTCTTCCCTTTTTCACTCACCTTCCACTTTACCAACTATCATATCCTTCTCCAGGGTATGGTCTCTTCTGACAATATGACTAAAGAAGGTGAGACGAAGTCTGGCCATTGTCACTTCCAAGGAACATTCCGGGTGCACTTCTTCAAGGACAGATTTGTTAGTTCTTCTGGCAGTCCATGGTACTTTCAGTATTCTTCACCAACACTACAATTCAAAAGCATAAACTCTTCTTTGGTCTTCCTTATTCATTGCCCAGCTCTCACATGCGTACGAGGATATTGAAAATACCATGGTTGGGTCAGATGTACATTTTCTTCAAAGAGACATCTTTGCTCCTCAGCACTTGAAAGAGGTCTTTTGCAGATTTGCCCAGTGCAATATGTTACCTGATTTCTTGACTGCTGTTTCCGTGGGTGTTGATTGTGGATCCAAGTAATATGAAATCTTTGACAACTTCAATCTTCTCCATTTATCACAATGCTGCTGATTGGTCCTGTTGTAGGATTTTCATTTTATTTATGCTGAGGTGTAATCCATACTGCAGGCTGTAGACTTTAATCTTCATTAGTAAGCGCTTCAAGTCATCTTCGTTTTCAGCAAGCAAGGTTGTGTTATCTGCATATCGCAGATTATTAATGAGTCTTCCTCCAATCCTGATGCCACATTCTTCTTCATATAGTCCAGCTTCTCAGATTATGTGCTTAGCATACAGATTGAATAAGTATGGGGAAAGGATACAACCTTGACATACACCTTACCTGATTTTAAACCACACGGTATCCCCTTATTCTGTTTGAACAAGGGTAGGATATGATATATACAAAAAAAAAAAAAAAAGAAAAAAGAAACTGTTTTAAGTTATGAAGCATAATCAAATAAATACAAGTAAACCTACTACCCAACCTAAGAACTAGAACCTAATCTATACCCACTGAAGCAACTTGCTTGTTTATTTCTGACTCCATCCTACTACCTCCTCTCAGAAATAATTGCTATCCTACTATATTTTTAGTATTATTCATAGTTTTCTGGTAATATATAAGACAGTGTTTCACTGCTATTCACAAGGTTTTCCATGGTCAATTTTTTTTTCAGAAGTGGATGGCCCCGTCCTTCTTCATAGTCTTTCATAGTCTGGAAGTTCCACTGAAACCTGTCCATCATGGGTGACACTGCTGGTATTTGAAATACCAGTAGCATGGTTTCCAAAATCACAGCAGCACACAAGCTACCACAGTATAACAAACTGACAGACGAGTAAAGAAAACAAAAATCCTTACACCTCGACCAATAAGCAACATAATAAATGTAGAAAAGACTGAAGTTGTCGGGGATTTCATTTGACTTGGATCCACAATCCATACCCATTGAAACAAGCAGTAAATAATCAGATGATGTATTGCATTGGATAAAAGATGACTTTAAAGTATTAAAGGGCAAAGATGTCACTTTGATGACTAAGGTGTGCCTGACCTAAGCCATGCTATTTTCAATAGCCTCATATGGATGTGAAAGCTAGACAATGAATAAGGAAGACCAAAGAAGAGTTGATGCTTTTTAATTGTGGTGTTGGCAAAGAATACTGAAATTACCAGTATTCTCTGGACTGTCAGAAGAACAAACAAATCTATCTTGGAAGAAGTACAACTCCTTAGAAGTGAGAATGGACTGACTTCTCTCATATATTTGGTACTTTGGCTATGTTATCAGAAGGGACCAGTCCCCGAGAAGGATACCATGCTTGTTAAAGTAGAGGGTAGATGAAAAAGGGGAAGACCCTCAATGAGATGGATTGACATAGTGGCTGTAATGATGGGTTCGAGCATAATAAAGATTTTGAGGATGGCACAGGCCCAGTCAGTGTTTTGTTCTGCTGTATATAATGTCATTATGAGTCAGAGCTGACTCAGGGGTACTTAAGAGCAATAACACCATTATATTTTTATACATATGCATATATGTCTTATTTATATAAATGTATATGTATATAATTTATTTTATAATTACATATATAAAGTAAATATACATAAAATTAGGGAAGAATGTATTATTTTTGTTTTAACTTATACGTTACAAAACATAGTGATGCCAATAAGCATATTATGGGATGTTCAGACAACAACCAGTGTTGGCAAGGATGTGGAGAAGTCAGAACCCTCATGCATTGCTGGTGGGATTTTAAAATGATGTAGCCACTTTAGAAAACAGTTTGGCAGTTCATCAAAATATTAAACATGCAGTTATCATATGACTCAGGATTCTGCTCGTAAGTATATACTCAAGAAAATAGAAAATACCTTTACATAAAAACTTGTATGTGAATATTTATATCAATATTATTTTTAATAGCCAAAAAGCAGGAAAAAGGCAGGTTTCTATCAACTGGTGAATGGATAAACAAAACATGACAGGTCTGTAAAATGAAATATTATTCAGCCATGAGAAAGAATGAAGTCCTAATATTTGCTAGAACATAGATGAAACTTGAAGACATTATACTAAGTGAAAGATGCCAGATAAAGAAGGCCAAATATTGTATGACTTCACTAATGACATATCCAGAATAGGCAAATCTATGAAGACAGAAAGTGGATAATAGTTGCTAAGCCACTCCTCCGAAGGAAGGTTGGGCAATCTACTTCCGTAGTGCTATCGGCTTGGAAACCTAAGGAGAGTTTTCTATGAGTCGGCCCGACTTGACGGCACCTAGCAACAACAATAACAACAACAACAACAACAACAAGATATTGGGAGAAAGGAGAATAATGAGTTATTTCTAATGGGTTCAGGGCTTCTTTTGGTATTGATGAAAATGTTTTAAAATTAATATAGTGGTAACTGATGCACCACTCTTTGAATATACTAAAAACCACTGAATTATAATTTAAAAGGATGTACTTTGTAGTATTTTAACTCGACAACAGTGTTTTTGGTTTTTGGTTTAATTCTATCTCAGTGAAGGTATTATGAATATATTAGTGGCATTTTGCATTAATATCAGGGAATTTTTTATCCATTCAAAATTTTATTACTAAGATTCACCCACTTTGTTGAATATGCATCAATTCATCTCTCTTGCAGTATGATACTTCACTATGCAATTATAGTATAGTTTATTCATTCATTATTCCATCAATAAACATTAGTTTTATTTCTAGTTGTATGCTATTATAAACATTTCCATGAACATTCTCTATATGTGTCCTTCCTTTTAAAAGGTATACACCTAGGATGTAATTGCAAGATCATAACTATGCACATCATTTCCTTAAAAAAAAATAGTCAAATTGTTTTTCAAGGTGGTTGTACCACCTTATACCCTCTCCAAGAATGTATGAGAATTCTCATTACTCCAGACAAAAAAACAACCATTTTTAATTTTTGCCAATCGATTGGATTTAAAATGATGTTTTGTGTTCTTAAATTGTATTTCCCTGATCACTAATGAAGTTGAGTATATTTTACATGTTTATTTGGCTTTACTAGTTTATGTTCTCTGAATTGCCTATTTTTTTTTCTATTGGATTTTATGTTCTTTCCTTATTGACTTTTATGAGTTCTTTAGAGATTTTGAATTATAATGTATTTTTAGTTATAAGTGTTATAAATAAATCCTCCCACTGTGTGGCTTTCTTTATAATATCATTTAATGCATAGAGCCCTTATACTTAATATAGTCAAATTTAAAATATTTTCTTCTATTATGAATGCATTTATGTGTTATTTAAGAAATTCTTTCCTGCCCAAAGATCTTAAAGATATTTAATCTGTATTTTCTTATAAATGTTTAAAGATTTGCTTTTCATATGTGAAACTTTATTTCAATTAGTTAAATTTTGAGTAAGATATGAGATTAAAAAATAAAACAAAACAAAAACCAGTTGCCACTGAGTCAATTCTGAGCCACAGCGCCGCCAGGTGTTGCAAAGTAGAACTACAGCCATAGAGTTTTTAGGGCAGTGACTTTTTCGAAGCAGATCACCAGGCCTCTCTTCTGAAGCAGCTGTGAGTGGGTTTGTACCACCAATTTTTCCATTAGTAGTGGAGTGCTTCCCCATTGTGACACCCAGGGATGACAGAGATAGAAGTAAGATAGAAGTCTCATTTTATTTTTTTCCAAACATATAACCAATTGTCCTAAAACCACCTATTGAATAGTGAGTTATGATGCCTATCCTGTCAAACACCAAGCTTCCATATTTCTGTCGGGGTTTTTTTGTTGTCTTTCCTGTGGGTTTTTTTCTTCAACATGTCAATCCTTAACTCAGTATCACACGCAATTAAATATTATAAATGTATGATAGTCACTAACCACATTGACTATTGAGCTCTTGAAATGAGGCTAGCCCAAATTAAGATGAAATTCATAATACAGTGGTTTTCAAGAACTTCATACAAAATAACTATGTAAAATATATCTTTCAAACTGTATATTGATTACTTGCTGAAATAATAATATTTTGATACACTAGGCTAATTAAAAAATAGTATAATTCATTTACTTTTTTTTTTTTACTTTTTAAAAGTAGCACCTAGAAATTTTAAAATTACATATATAGTCTCATTGTATTTCTGTTGCACAGCACTGCTACAGAAATATACCATCTTAATATTAGGAATCAAGGGCCAATTCCCCAGATTCTTCTTCTTCAGGAATATGTTGCCTATTCTTGGCCTTTGCGCTTTTGTACAAATTTTAGATCGATCTTGTAAGGTTCCATGAAAATCCTTTTTGAAATTTTCATTGGAATTGCATAGAATTTATTGCAATTTATACTAAATTTAAGAGAACTGACATCTTTAAAATATTGAAACTTACTACCCATGAGAATGATATAATTCTCTGTTTATTTAGGTCTTTTTCAAGATTGTTTAATGAGGTTTGAATTTTCAAAATAAAGGTCTTTCATATCTCTTTAGAATTCTAAAAAGATTCCTATCATTTTGTTGCTTTTATACTTGGTATTTTTTTTAAGTTTTACTTTTCCATAAATTTATTTTATTAATGATAAAGGCAATACATGTTTATTTTAATCATTTAAAATAGTATAAATAGTGAAATTCATCTGCATCATCTTTTCTTCCCAAGGAGATTACCACACTAAGGGTTTGATATATATCCCTTCATATTGTTTTTTTTTTTTTTTTCCTATTCACATACTAACATATATACTGATAGTAGTGGCAGTAGAATGAAATAATATAGCAGAGTGCTTAGCACATAATAAATATTCAATTAGTGTGAGCTATTAAGAGTAAAGTAAAAAATGTGGTTTTGAGCCCTTCATTTCTGGGATATAGAAATGCAGGTGGTTTTGTATATTGATCTTAGTGCTGATCACATTGATAAGTTCTTTCTTATTCTTTCTAATAATTTATTTTCACCTTCTGGGAAACTTTTCTGAGATATGTTTAGATATGACTTGATGACTACTGAGATTTGGTACTGAAGGACTGAAGTCATCTAAAATATTTCTAAGATTTCTAGATTAATTGATTCAATAAATAGCAACTCCATTAGAAGTCAATTCTGAGAGGAGCTGCCAAAATTGTCTTCATTCTTCATGCTTTAGTTTCCTCATCTGTGATAAAACTATTTGTCATCAAATTGATTCCAACTCAAGGAGACTCCATGTGTGCAGAGCAGAACTTCTTCAAAAGGTTTTCAAAACTGTGAACTTTCAGAATCAGATCATCAGGCCCTCCTTCAGAGGTGCCTCTGGGTGGATTTGAACCACTAACCTTTCAGTTAGTAGTTAAGTGCTTAACTCCTTGTACTACCTGGGGACTCCCTCATTTGTAACACACATTGCCATCAACTCTATTCTAACTCATGGCAGCCTATGTGTTACAGAGTAGAACTGATCCATAAGATTTTCTCAGCTATAATCCTTAGTTTGGACTGCCAGCATTTAGGTTAGCAGCTGATCACAAACTTCTTATACCACCCAGGCTATCATAGGAGTAGAAAATAATTGTTTCTACCACATGGGTTTCCAATTCTCTTCTGAAAGGGTCACACCCATTTTTTTTTTTTTTTTTTTTACAGTCCTTTAATTGTCATCAGAGTGCCTAAACTTTAAATTTATTCAACATCACATTGTAAAGGACATCATCAGATTGTCATCAAATAGAGCATTTGAATTTTTCTATTTTGAAGAGAGCTTATCAGAAGGACTCTATTTCAAGTGTCAACAACAAGGGTTATGACTTGTGGTTGGATTTAAGTAGAATTCCCTTGTAAATGGGTGATATCTTTCTACATTAGTCATTATGGTCCTTCACAAGATGTGCTTGTGATGGCAATTAGCAAACAATCTCTAACCCCATATCATAAACTCACTTCTGTGGAGTGGATTCAACTCATAGCAAGCCCTCCTTGCGTTTCTGAGGTGGTATCACTATGGAAGTAGATTGTCTGATCCTCCTTCCAAGGAGTGGCTGGTGGGTTTGAACTGCCAGCCTTCTGGTTAGCATTAAGTGCCTTCAGCATTATATAACCAGGGCTCCCATATCATAAATAGGAAAGCAAAATATCTTTAATCTAAGAATTTATGATAGATCTCAAGGAGGCAATATAATTTTTAGGTTAAGATATTTCCCTTATGCCTAGTCTAAAAAGAAGTTTTCTGCTTCAAATATGAAGCTTCTACATTCCCCCAAGTGATCATACATGCATGAGCAGGTATGGCTTAATTCCATTTCCCATGAACATTCACCCCATTTATCCCTCTTTATTTATTCTTTATCACCTGTAAAATTAATATGCTGTAGCTTTGGAGTCTGGAAGCTGAGATAAAGTTCCAAAGGCATTCTCAAAAAAAAAAAAAAAAATCACTGCTGTCGAATCAATTGGACTCATAGCAACCCCTCCTTGCTTTTCTGAGGTGGTCTCTCTACGGAAGTAGATTGGCCAATCTTCCCTCTGAGCAAGTTTCCTTATTACAGAGATCCGACTCGATGGCACATAATGACAACAACAACAACAAGGGATTCCTAGTGCCACTCAGAATCTCCTCTCCTATCCTGCCCCCCACATAGACCCTAGGTTGTGGCCCAAGCCAAGCATATCCTCAGGGAAGATCCTTAGGCCTAAAACTCAAGATCGCCAGTGGCTTCTACTCCCACTTCTGGCTATTTTTCATGCCAGGACCTTTACAGATAACTTAATGCTTATGCCAGGTCTCAGCCTTCATTCTACAAATGATTGGACAGAAAGTGAATGCATTTCTTGAATCCTCTTCCTACAAGAGGAGTGCCCTACCATAGTAGCAGGTCTCTCTGCCATCTCTATTTTGCAGAAAGGTGATCTGGGAGTTTTCTGACTTGTGTTTTTCACTTTAAGGGTCTTAACCATTGCATCTGAAAAGAGAAGAAAGCAGAACAAACAGGCGAGTTCTGTGAAATTCTTCACCTTTATCTGCTAGACACCCTTCCAGAATGACAACAAAGGACTTTTTCCCCAATAGGCAGCTCTCTGCTATCAAGGAGGGAATAAATCAACCACTTATGACCTGTGGTTGAGAGACAGCAGCCTCAGTCATGAAGGTTTTCTCCTGTGGTGCCCACAGTGCCTTCTTCTCTCTAGGTAGGGTATGGGCAGACCAAGGCAACTTCCTTTGCTCTTTGTTGCCAAATTGTTACAAAAACATTTTCCATTTATGTAATGATTTAATTCTCTGGAAAGTCTTTTTTCTGTTCTCGAAACAGGTAGATAAAATAAGGCACATTCCATTTTTAAAGAAGACAAAACTGAAGAAGCACATAGAACTTAGTGTCCCATCCCCAGGTCCACATCTAGGTAAACAATAGAAATGCCATACGGCATTAACTCCTCTCCTTCATTCAGTGGTATTCTTGTTGTAACATGCTTCATCTCTATCTACTGATTGATTTAGCTGACAAACCTCAGTCCCTGGATGAGTGATAAAGACCAAGAAGCAAATTATTGAGAGCCATGTGCCAAGCCCCAATGAAGCCCAGCACAACAGATGCTCTTTTTCCTGAAGGCACTTACAGGGCATTAAGGAGACAAGATGTCACATCTGGAGCCACCAGAGAATAATATATAAGCACAGACAACATAATTGTTAATTGTGGGGTGCCAGTACAGGAGCTGTAAATTTTCAGACAGTGACAAAGGATGTCTAGAAATGCTTCAAGTAGATCAAGAAGGATGGAAAGCACTTGGAAAATGAAGAGGCAAAGAGAGAGGGCAGACAGCAAAATGTGCATCAGAAAAGTCATCTTCCTATGAGAATAGTGTCTGCATTGTTGCTTCTCCAAGAGTTTTCTCCTCAGACATTCCATGAGGCTGGGAAAAGGGGTCTGTGGTGTCCTCGATCCTCATATGGTACTCTCTGTCAGGCAGTCAGTCTCAAGCACTGCTCTGTGGTTGGTATTCTGCAAGATGAAGCAGAGCCTCAGGAGGTATTGAGGGCTCTGAGGGTGGCCATGAAAATATCTGGCCTTGTTGGACTTGTTCAATATCTATTGGCTTGTGTTCTGCCTATTCTAGCTGACAGTTTAAAGTGTATCTGTATGTCCCTAAAATATGTAATATAAATGCTTCTATAAAAGTTACTGTAGTTTGGAGTGAAAATTGTCTCTTCATTTTGTATTTTTTCTTTAAAATTGTTTCTTAGAACAACCGGGAGCTGAGTTCTTAAAACATCAGTCTAAGCATTTTTATCTCTCTGAAATGAAGTCTTTAAATAAACTAGAGCTTTGAACTAATTAATTTCAGTTCAACTACATTGTTGAGAATTTGCATTTCCATCCCAGATATACTGAATCAGAACCTACATTGTCACAAGATCCCCAAGTGATGCTTATATACCCATAAGACTTAAAGTGTTGAAGTAAACATTGTGGAGAAGGAGGGTTTGAGGCCAAAATATGTCAGCTGTCAATGGCATGTTTGATCCTCTCTGTTCCTAGATAGTGCTCAAATATGGCTATGGCAGAGAAGCAAAACAGAGCAGTTGTAGAGACTGAAGTTACCTTCAGGAATAACCAGATCTCAGAAGATTTTTCCATTTCATTTTATAGGTAAGAATATCCCCCAAACTCTTCTCTGCCCTCTAGCAGTCATTTCTTCTCCTATTTGCTCTTCTTGCCCTTTTTCTATTTCCTTAGCCCTTGGCTTACCCTTCCATAGATCACCTGCATGGACAAAGGAACAGACTCAAGGAGCTCTGATAGCATAGTGGCTAAAGCACTTGACTGCTAACCAGAAGGCTTGCGGTTCAAACCCACCAGCCACTCCTCAGAAGGAAGGTTGGGCAATCCTACTTCCGTAGTGATACTGCCTCGGAAACCCAAGGAGGGGTCACTATGAGTCGGGGCCGACTCGACGGCACATAACAACAACAACAACAACATGCCCTCCTGTCACCCCTGCAGCTAAAACTTCTAGAAAAAATATAGACTAACCCTTTTTCATATCCAAGTAGGACACTGCACATATCTTTAGAACTTCTCAGCATTCTAAATTGTCTTTTAAACTGCAGACTTTATAGGGCACCTTGAACAATGTTTTATAAGGCTCTTCGTAAGTCATGCCATTAAAATTAATTGTTTGAGTTGTCATTAAAAGGGATGCCTCTAAAACAAAAGTCTTTCTCATCACCTTTTTTTTTTTTTTTTTTTCTGGAGTAGCTTATCTTCTCTAGGCTTAGAACTAGCACTCACACTGTAGTCAATATCTCCTTCCTCTAGGAAAGCATTTCTGTCTTTAGCACAGCATCTGAAGTACTTGATTGATCCAATGAGACTTTTGCAGACATGCTTTGTCCTGGATCCCTTTGGGAACCCTGAAGCTGAATTTAAATGGAATTTTACTTCTAAAATCTGTTTTCTCTTAGTACTATTGAGATCAAAGTAAACTGTGAATTTGGACTTGGATGGTTTTCAAATCTTTCCATGCTAACCTATTTCAGGAATTCATCTTGAAGTTATTGCTTTATTTTATGCCTCTTAATCATGCTAAGAAGCTAGTCCTCTCCAGAGAGGCCACATTCCTTGTGAAGCCCTAGAAACTGCTACACACTTGAATTGAAGAATAGAGGGCAGGTTTCTAATGAAGGATGGGGATCAATATGTATGACAGAACAGGCTTGGAAGCTCTGGGATAGCAGAGGAGAAGTCTCAGAGGGATGCCAGATGGGAGGAAGATTGAGGAAAATCAAGATCAAATCCTGACTTTAGGATTTTCACTGGGCCATTTCTGACTTCTGAATCTTTGATTAGTAGCTTAAACTTTATTTGCTTTTCTTCAAGGTCCACCTTCTCATAAAAATTCAGTATTCAGGTTTATCTGTGGCACATAGCAATGATGCTTTCCAGAACACACATTTTGGTTTAATGGTGCATCTGGGTCACCTTGGATAAGTCATTTAACCTTCTGCTACCTCAATGTTTCATTAATGGCTCCTTGGAGACCATCTACATTAGAGTCACTGAGGCTCTTGCTAAAATACAGATTTCTGGGCTATGTCACAGAACCAATGAATCAGAATCATAGACATTGTTTCTCAGAGAATCCGCATTTGTTTTACAAACACCTGACAATAAAATATTGATAATAAAATTGGCAAATCACTCCCCTAACAGATAAGGGCACTGCCATTTATGATCTCTAAGTGATGTGAAAGTCGGTTTCAATTGACACGTAGGCAGAAACACAGTGTTGCCATTTTGCTAAAAGCCCTTCTTCACAGGTGAGCTTTGTCAGAACAACTTTGAAATACCAACATGAAAACTAAAGTGCTATTAGGCCAAATTTAGTAACTGCAGAATTGCTGGGTGGTTTTATTTATTAATTTATTTTTTCAAGCCACTGGGTACAAATGTGTCAGCATTTTTCTAATTCAAGTTTCCACTAGCAATCTGTTTTCCTGCGAGTATTGGATGAACTTCATGTCCAGCAGCTAAAATTTTTGGATGCAACAACTCATTTACACAATTCTCATATATTCATTAAGAAATAAAAGCATAATTTTGTAGAATTGAGTTTTAGAGCACATATGCAACTAAAAATCATATGGACCAATTTTCTCATTTTAAAGTAGAAGCATTTTTATGATTTTTCTCTTCCCATCCCCATCTCTATTCTAATTCATTACTGCCTATCTAATTGTACACATCCTTCAGTTCATATGCCACATCCTAAATCTTATCAGATCAGCTCTTTCCATCTTTAGTGTTCCCAAGTAATTAATCTCAAACTCTTTAAAGTATGTAGCTCATGCATGAATTATATTTGTTTCATTTATATATGTGTTGTTGTTGTTGTTGTTAGGTGCCATCATGTTAGTTTCAAGTCATAGTGACCCTATGTACACAGAATGAAACATTGCCTGCTGCTGTGCCATCCTCACAACTGTTGCCAAGCTTGAGCCTATCATCACAGCCACTGTGTCAATCCATCTCACTGAAAGTCTTCCTCTTTTTCACTGACCCTCTATTTCACCTATCATGATATCCTTTTCCATGGCCTGGTCCCTTCTGCCAGTATGACCATGTATGCAAGATGAAGTCTGGTCATTTTCACTTCTAAGGAGCATTCTGCCTCTATTTTCTTCAAGACAGATTTGTTAGTTCTTCTAGTAGTCCATGGTACACTCAATATTCTTCACCAATAGCACAATTCAATTGTTGTCAGATCTTCTGGGGTCTTACTCATTGTCCAGATCTCACATGCATATGAAGCTCTTGAAAGTACCATGGCTTGAATCAGGCTTACCTTAGTCTCCAAAGTACTTTTCAAAAAAAAAAAAACCTCACCGCCATAGAGTCCAATCCAACTCATAGCAACCTCTCCTTGGGTTTCTGAGGCAGTATCACTACAGAAGTAGATTGCCCAACCTTGCTTCCAAGGAGTGGCTGGTGGGTTTGAACCACCAGCCTTTTGGTTAGCACCAGAGCTCCTAAAGTGTTCTTAAACACCTTCAAAAGATCTTTTGGAGTAGAATTTCCCAATGCCATATGTTATTTGATTTCTTGACTGCTACTGACCAGTAGCCCTATAGGAGAAAGGATTTGGTTATCTGGTTCCATATATATAAAGATATAAAGATAAATCTTCATATATATCCTATATATAAAGATACAAAGTTTAGGCAGTTCCACTTTGTCCTCTAAGGAGCTCTGGTGGCATAGTGCCTAAGGCATTTGACTGCTAACCAGAAAGTTGGTCATTCAAACCCAACAGCCAATCCACAGGAGGAAGACTGGAAAATCTATTTCCATAAAGATTTATCACCTTGGAAATCAAAGGAGGCCACTATGAGTGGCAATGAGTTTATTTATTTTTACTTTTATTTTTTCCTTCCATGGGTATTGATTATGGTTTCAAGTAAAATGAAATAGACAGTTCTACAATAACAGTTGAAGATTTTAATATACCACTTTCAATAATGGATAGAATCTAAGCAGAAGACTAACAAGAAAATAGAGAATTTGAATAACACTAAAAACCAACAAGGCCATTACAACATTTAACCCAACAACAACAACAACACAATACACATTCCTTTCCAGTGTACATGGATCTTTCACAGGACAGACCACATGAGAGGTCACAAATCAAGTCGATTTAAAAAATGTTGAAATCATATAAGGCATCTCCTCAAATCACAATGGAATAATTAGAAATTAATAACAGAAGGAAAACTAGAAATTACACAAAATGTGTGGAAATTAAACACAATATTATTAAACAACCAGTGGGTCAATGAAAAAATCAAAAGGGGTATCAGGAGAAACATAGATATGAACTGAAATCAAAGTACACATACCAAAACTCATGGGCTGCAGTGAAGGGTAGGCTCTGAGGGGCATTTATTGCAGTAAACACCTAATTTACAGAATAGGTATTACAAGTCAGTAACCTAACTTTACAAATTGAAGAACTAGAAAAAGTAGAGCAAAATAAGCCTGAAGCTACCAAAGAAAGGAAATAGCACAGATCAAAGTAGAGATCATTAAACAAAGAATAGAAAAGTGATCGAATAAACAACCCAGAAAAATTGTTCTTTGAAAAGATTTATAAAAGAGACAAACCTTTATCTAGACTTATGAAGAAAAAAAGAAATTGCAAATAACTAAAATCAGAAAATGGAGACATTACCAAAGACCTTACATAAATAGAAAGGATTTTGAAAGAATACCATTAAGACTTACAAGTCAACAAATTAGATAACCTAGATGAAATGGACAAATTCCCAGAAACACATAAATTACCTAAATGGACTCAAGAAGAAATAGAAAATTTCAATACACCAATAACAAGTAAAGTGATTGAATTGGTAATAAACATCCTCTCAATAAAGAAAGTCCTAGACCAAATGACTTCACCCAAAAAAGAAAATTTGGTAATAATCTTTCTCAAATTCTTCCAAAAGATAGAAGAGGAAGGAATACTTCCAAGCTCATTCTATCAGGCTACTATTACCCTCAAACTAAAGGCACACAAAGAAATTAGAAGAAAAGAAGACTATAGATGAATATTCCTTATAAGTATAGATGCAAAAAATCCTCAACTAATCCTCCAGAAGGAAGTTGGATGGGGAGTTATTGCTTAAAGGGTAATGAGTTTCTCCTTAGGGTGATGTAAAACATAGAAATGGATACTTATGGTGGTTGCATAAGATGGTGAATATAATAAATGTCACTCAATTGTACATATAAAATATTTACAATATAAATGTTTACATAGATCGATAAATGTTGTTGCTAGCTGTTGTCAAGTCAGTTCCAACTGATAGAAACTGTGATGGTTAAGGTTGTGTGTCAACTGGCCTGGACCATTATTCTAAGTAGTCTAAGCAGTTACGATGTAGCCAGCCCCCATGATGAGATCTGATATAGTGTAGTCACCTTTATGATGAGATATACTATGAGCAGCCAATCAGCTGCAAGGTACGTTCCTCAAGGATGTGGCCCACTTCATATATACATATGTGTGTGTGTGGGGGGGGAAATTTCCAGGTGTTTCTGCTGGATCTTAATCTTGCATCTATATCATCACCTCTGGTTCTGGATTTGAACAAGTGGCCTGTCATATTGCTGGCCAATCCTGGAATCTTTACAGCCTGTAAGCAAACAATTTGCTATTTTACTTGAAATCTTGGATTTGTCATCCTCTGATGCCAAAAATCTACTATACTGTCTGCCAATCTTGGGTTCATCAGCTCCTACAGCTGCATGAGTCAAGAGAAGCCTTCAACTTGATGTCTGACCCACAGACTTGAAGTTTGCTAGCCTGTACAACTTCATGAGCTGTTTCCTTGAGATTAATCTCTTTCTCCATATGTGTGTGTGTGTGTATACATATACAAATACAAATACATATATATATATATATATATATATTCAGAAGGAAGATGGGGCAATCTAGTTCCGTAGTGATACTGCCCCGGAAACCCAAGGAGGGGTCTTATGAGTTGGGTCCGACTCCACGGTATATAACAACAACAACAACATATATGTGTGTGTGTGTATATATATATATACATACATACATATTGTGGTGGCATAGTGCCTAAGGCACTTGACTGCTAACCAGAAGGCTGGTGGTTCAAACCCACAAGCCACTCCTTGGAAAGATGATTGGGCAATCTAGTTCCATAGTGCTACTGCCTCGGAAACGCAAAGAGGGGTCGCTATGAGTTGGATCTGACTCAATGACAATGTTTTTTTTGTTTGTTTGTTTTTTGTTTTTTGTGGCTATTGAGTCAACTCTAACTCATAGAAACCTCCATTGGATTTTGAGGTGGTAAGTTCTTATGAAAGTAGATTGCCCATCTTCCTTCTGCAGAGCAGCTGGTGGGTTTGAACTGCCAACCTTCTGTTGGTATTCAAATGCCTTAGGCACTGCACCACCAGAGCTTCTTTTCACTCTCTCTCTCTCTCTCTCTCTCTCTCTCTCTCTATATATATATATATATATTTCACTGGTTTTGCTTCTCTAAGCAACCCAGCCTAACATAACAATCCTATGTTCAACAGAATGATATATCATGCAATCCTGCACAATCTTTATATTCATTGCCATGTTTCAGCCCATTCTTGCAGCCACTACTCAATGCATCTGACTGAAGGTCTTTCTCTTTTTCTCTGACCAGGTACAAAGTATTATGTCTTTTTCCTTGGGCTGGTCCCTTATGATAATGTGTCCAAAGAAAATGAGATGAAATCTCTCTGTTCCTCACTTCCAAGGAGCATTCTGGCTGTACTTCATCCGAGACAGTTTAGTTCATTCTTTTGGCAGTCCATGGTACATTCAGTATTTTTCATCAACACCATAATTCTTTTTCAGAGTTCTGTATTTATTGTCCAACTTTCACTTACACATAATATGACTGAAAATATTATATCTTGGATCAGGTACACCTTAGACTTCAAAAACATGTCATTGCTCTTTAACACTTTAAAGAGGTCTTTTGCAGCAGATTTGCCCAGTGACATTCATTGTTTGATTTCTTTACTGCTGCTTCCATGGACATTGATGAGGATCCAAGTAAAATGAAATCCTTGACAATTCAATATTTTTTCCTTTTTATCTTGATGTTGCTTATTGGCCCATTTGTGAGGACTTTAGTTTTCTTTATGTTGAGGTGTAAAATATACTGAAAGCTCTGATCTTTGATCTTCATCAGTAAGTGCTTTAAGTCTTCTTCACTTTTATAAGCAAGCTTGGGTAATCTGCATATCACGGGTTGCCAATGAGTCTTATCCTATCTTGATATCACATTATTTTCATATAGCCCAGCTTCTCAGATTTTTTGCTCAGCAGATTGAACAAGTATGGCAGAAGGATACAACCCTGATTCACATTCTTCCTGATTTAAAACCATGCAATATCCCCTTGTTCTGTTTGAATTACTGCCTCTTGGTCTATATACAGGTTACATGTGAACACAGTTAAATGTTCTTGAATACCCATTCTTTGCAATGTTATTCACAATTTGTTGTGATCCACACAATAAAATGCCTTGGAATAGCAATTAAACACAGGCAAACACCTTTCTTGTATTCTCTGCTTTAGCCAATATCCATCTGACTTCAGCACTGAGACCCTGTATCTCAACTCCTCTTCTGAATCTGGCTTGAATTTTTGGGAGCTCCCTGTTGATGTATTGCTGCAATCATTTTTGAAATATCTTCAGCAAAACTCTACTAGCATGTGATTTTAATGATAATGTTTGATGATTTCTGTATATAGTTGGCTCATCTCTCTTTGGAATATTGTTGTTAGGTGCTGTCAAGTCATTTCCAACTCATAGTGACCCCATGCACAGCAGAATGAAATACTGCCCGATCCCGGGCCAGCACCATGATCCTTGCTATGCTTGAGCCCATTGTCGCAGCCACCATGTCAATCCATCTCATCAAAGGTTTTCCCCTCTTTCATCAACCTTCACTTTACCAAGCATGACATCCTTTTCCAGGGAATGGTCCCCTCTGACAACATGACCAAAATAGGTGAGATGAAGTCTGGCCATCCTAGCTTCCAAGGAACATCTCAGCTGCTCTTCTATCAGGACAGATCTGTTAGTTCTTTTAGCAGTCCATGGTACCTTCAGCATTCTTCGCCAGCACCACAACTCAAACACATCAACTCTCCTTTGGTCTTCCTTATTCACTGTCCAGCTCTCACATACATATGAGATGATTGGAAATATCATGACCTGTGTCAGGTGTAACTTAGTCCTCAAGGAGACATCCTTGTTCCTCAGCATTTGAAAGAGGTCCTTCGCAGCTGACCTACTCAGTGCTACACATAGTCTAATGTCCTGACTGCTACTTCCATTAGCCTTGACTGTAGAAACAAGCAATGTGAATTCTTTGACAACCTCATCTTTTCTTCATTTACCATGATGCTGCTTATGGGTCCAGTTGTGAGGATTTTTGTCTTCTTTATATTGAGATATAATCCATACTGCAGACTGTGTTCCTCAATCTTCATCAGTAAGTGCCTCAAGTCATCCTCACTTTCAGCAAGCAAAGTTGTATCATCAACATCTCTCAGGTTGTTAATGATTCTTCCTCCAATCCTGATACCACGTTTTTCTTCATATAGTTCAGCTTCTCAGATTATTTGCTCAGCATATAGATTGAATAAATATGGGGAAAGGATACAACCCTGACACACTCTCTTCCTGATTTTAAACCACACAGTGTCTCCTTGTTCCATTCGAATGACAGCCTCCTGGTCAAGGTTCAGGTTCCTCATGAGTACAATCAAATGTTTGGGAATTCCCATTCTTCTCAATGGTATCCATAATTTTTCATGATCCACATAATCAAATGCCTTTGCATAGTCAATAAAGCACAAATAAACATCTTTCTGGTATTCCTTGCCTTGAGCCAAGATCAACCTTCTGTTCTGACAGCAGCTATGATATCCCTTGTTGCATGTCCTCTTCTGAATCCAGCTTGCACCTCTGGAAGTTCTCTGTCAATATACTCCTGCAACCGTTTTTGAATTATTTTCAGTACTAAGATCTTACTTGTGTGAAACATTAATGATACTGTTCTATAATTTCCACACTCTGTGGGATCATCTTTCTTTGGAATGGGTACAAATATGGATCTCTTCCAGTCAGTTGACCAGGTAGCTGTCTTCCAAATCTCTTGACATAACCAAGTGAGTGCCTCCAGTGCGGCATCCATTTGTTGAAATATCTCAATGGGTATTCCGTCAATTCCTGGAGCCTTGTTCTTTGCCAATTCCTTCATTGCAGCTTCAATTTCCTCCTTCAGTACCATTGGTTCTAGATCATATATCACCTCCTGAAACAGAGGAACCTTGGCCAGTTCTTTTTGGTACAGTGACTCTGTGTATTCCTTCTATCTTCTTTTGATGTCCCCTACATCATTCAATGTTTTGCCCTTAGAATCTTCACTATTGCAACTCACAGCTTAAATTTTTACTCAATTCTTTCAGCTTGGAATAGGCACAGATATTTTAAAAAATATATATATTGTGGTAAAACATATATCTAGATATCACACAATCTAGCAGTGCATTAGTTAATGCATTTGGCTGCTAATCAACAAAAATTCCAACCCACCAATTGCTCCACAGGATAAAAATGAGGCAGTCTGCTTCCAAAAAATTTATAACCTTGGAAATCCAATGAGGTACTTCTACTTTGTCTATAGGGTTGCTATAAGTCAGAATAGACTCAATGGCAGTGGGTTTATACATATACATAAAAATATAGTTGTTGTTAGGTGCCATCAAGTTGGCTCTGACTTATAGTGATCAACAGAACAAAACACTGCCCAGACTTGCACCATCCTCACAATCCTTGCTATGCTTAAGCACATCTTTGCAGTCATGATTCAATCCATCTCATCGAGAGTCTTTCTCTTTTTTCTGACCTTCTACTTTGCCAAGAATGATATCCTTCTCTAGGGATTGGTTCTTTCTAACAACAGGACCGAAGTACAGTCTTGCTTCCAAGGAGAATTCCACCCACACATCTTCCAAGACAGATTTGTTTGTTCTTCTGACATTCTAAGATATTTTCAGGATTCTTTGCCAATACCATAATTCAAAGACATCAACTCTTCTTCAATCTTCCTTATTCATTGTCTAGCTTTCACATGTATATAAGACAATTGAAAGTAGCATGGCTTGGAAGCTCTGGTGCCATAGTGTCTAAGGCATTTGACTGCTAACCAGAAGGTTGGCAGGTCAAACCCAATAGCCACTCCTCAGAAGGAAGACTGGGCAATCTACTTTTGTAGAGATACTGCCTCAGAAACCCAAGGAGGGGCCACTATGAGTCAAAATCAACTTGATGGCAGTGAGTTAGTTATTTGGGTTAAGCACACTTTAATCTTCAAAGTAACATCTTTGCTCTTTAACACTTTAAGAAGTTCCTTGCAGCAGATTTGCCCAGTGCAATATGACATCTGATTTCTTGACTACTGCTTCCTTGGGTGTTGATTGTGAATACAAGTAAAATGAAACCCCTGGCAACTTCAACCTTTCCTGCATTTATCGTGATGTTGCTTACTGGTCCAGTTGTAAGGATTTTCATTTTCTTTATGTTGAGGTAGAATCCATACAGTAGACTATAGTCTTGATTTTTATTAGTAAGTGCTTCAAGTCATCTTCACTTTTAGCAAGCAATGTTGTGTCATCTGCATATTGTAGGTAGTTAATGAGTATTCTCCAATCCTGGTGCCATGTTCTTCTTCTTCATATAGTCCAGGTTCATGGATTAATTGCTTAATATACAGTTTCAATGAATGGTGAAAGGATAAAACCTTCATACACACTCTTCCTTATTTTCAACCATGTAGTATCTCCTTGTAATGTTTGAATGACAGCCTTATGGTCTATTTATAGGTTCTTCATGAGCATAATTAAGTGGTTTAGATTTTCCATTGTTTGCATGTTATCCATATTTTTTTTTTATGACCCATACAGTCAAATTCCTTTGCATAGTCAATAAAACACAGGTAAACATCTTTCTGTTATTCTTTGCTTTCAGGCAGCCAAGGTCCATCTGACATCAGTAATAATTTCCCTTGTTCTTCATCCTCCTCTGAATCCATCTTGAATTTCTGGAAGTTTTTTCAATCATCTTCAACAAAATTTGACTTGTGTGTGATATTAATGACATTGTTTGATAATTTCCATATTCTGTTGGACGAACTTTCTTTGGAATGAGCACAAATATGGATCTCTTCCAGTCAGTTGGCCAGGTACTTGTCTTCCAAGTTTCTTGGTATCAACAAGTAAGTGCCTTCAGTTCTGCATCTGTTTATTGAAAGAACTCAGTGGGTATTCCACCAATTACTGCAGCTTTGTTTTTTGCCAGTTCCTTGAGTTTTGCAGCTTGGACTTCTTCCTTCAATACCATTCATTTTTGATCACATGCTACCTCCTGAAATGACTGAACATCAACCAATTCTTTTTGGTACCATGACTCTGTGTATTCATTCTGTCTTCTTTTGATGCTTCCTTCATCACTCAATATTTTGCCCATAGAATCCTTCAGTATTGCAACTTGAGGCTTGAACTTTTTCTTCAGGTTTTTTCAGCTTGAGTAGTGGTGAGCATGTTCCTCTCTTTTGGTTTTCTAACTCCAGATCTTTACACATTTCATTATGATACTTTGTCTTCTCTAGCCACTTTTTGAAAACTTTTGTTCAGCTCTTTTCTTTCATCATGTCTTCCATTTGCTTTAGCTACTCTACATTCAAGAGCAAGTTTCAGAGTCTCTTCTGACACCCATTTTGGCCTTTAATTTTTTTCCTGACTTTTTAATGACTTCCTGCTTTCTTCATATATGATGTTCTTGATGTCATCCCTTAACTCATCTTATCTATGGTCATTGGCGTTCAACATGTCAAATCTATTCTTGAGATGGTCTCAAAGTTTAGGTAGGATATAGTCAGGGTTGCATTTTAGCTCTTGTGGACTTGTTTTAATTTTCTTCAACTTGAACTTGCATATGAGCAGGTAATAGTCTGTTGGTTCCATAGTCAACTCTTGACCTTGTTTTGACTGATGATATAGAGCTTCTTCATCACAACTTTCCATAGATGTAGTCTACCTGATTCCTGTGTATTCCACCTGGTGAGGTCCATTTGTACAGCCACTGTTTGTGTTGTTGAAAAATGGTATTTTCAATGAATATGTGGATTAGTCTTATAAAATTATGTCATGCAATCTCCAGTGTCATTTCTATCATCAAGATCATATTTTGCAACTACCAATTCTTCTTCTTTTTTTATAATATTCACATTCCAAAATAAAGATGTTGTTGTTGTTGTTATGTGCCGTGGAGTCAAACCCGACTCATAGTGACCCCTCCTTGGGTTTCTGAGACAATATCACTATGGAAGTAGGATTGCAAGTTCAGTGGTTTGAACCCACCAGCTGCAATGTGCAATAAAGATGTAGCTGTCTGCTTCTGTAAAAATTTACAGCCTTGGAAACCCAATGGGAGTCGCTATGGGTCAGAATTGACTCAATGGCAGTGAGTTAGATTGTTAGTACTATTCATTTCATATATTTATTAAATTCTTGCCATGCACCAGGCATATGCATGTCTCACTTATTTCTCACAACAATGCTCAAAACAATACATGAATGTTTTTCCTATTTATCCATAGGGGAAAAAAAACTGAGGCATAGATAGATCAAATGACTTCAATAACTTTTCCTTGACTTTATATGACTAGGAAGTGAGAGAGCCATGAAATGAACAAGAATGTCTGACTCCAGAGACTCTGCTCTTATTAGCACACTTTATTTCACTCCACACTGAATCATGAGGGTCCTCATTCCAGACTGATGCTTTTCCAACTATGCATACCCCATCCTCATCAAAGATGGGAAATTAGACATTTGGAAGCTAAATGGCCAAATAATCACACTCTGCTACTGTTTAAACCAAAAAACACACTCACTGCCATAGAGTCAAGTCTGATTCATAGGGACCCTCAGTGGGTTTCTGAGGCAGTAAATCTTTACAGAAATAGATTGACCCACCTCTCTTCTGTGGAGCAGCTAGTAGGTTTAAACCACCAATCTTCTGGTTAGTAGTAATACCTTAGGCACTGTACCATCAGAGCTCCTTCTGCTACTGGTTAGAGTGGCTGAATTTCACAACATGGCCTCAGAAGTCTGTGAAATCAAGAACAGAATCAGAATGGACACATTTTGAATATCTGAAAAGATCTCTCATGATGTGGGCATATGTGGCTTGAGATATATGAAGTCAATCAATAAATAACTTATAAAGGCATAAGAAGTACAAAAATACTTACTTTGTTACCACTTCAGCAACTAATTTAGAAGAAAAACTATGAGAGATCCATATAAGAATGTTAAAATCTGGCCTGCATCTACTGTTTTTCTTAAGCAATCCAAATGGATGAGAATTGAATATGCTGTGTTCTAAATCATTGAAAGGAACCTCAGTGACTTTCCTTAGTTATCTACTAATTGTCTCTACTCATGCTTTCACATTCATTAATTCATTCATTAATGAGCTCAGCAATCATAGGCTCCCTCTGCCCTAAAAAATGTTTAGTCCCAGAAAGGCGTCCTTGGCATGGAAGGGAGTAGACCAGCCAACAGAAAGAAGACAGCCAGTTAACAAGTGAATAGACTGCCAAGTGTAAATAGCATTCTGTAACTGAGTCTGGGGACAGTCAAGTAAAGAGGATGGAGATCAAGTGAGATCACATCCAGTGAGGGGCTTAAGGCATCAAGAAGAATCTTAACGTGGGCACATTTATATGAAAGGAGAGTCAGAGGAAGAATGTGCCTGCACTACCGGAGGAAGTCATGAGTGAAATTCTATTGAAGGGGAAGCCAATTGACTCATACCTGGATTCAGTTAACATGATTGATGTCCTAGTTAAAGTGCTAGCTCGACTTAGATATGCTTTTCACCTGTTCTCATTGCACTTTGTATGTTGTTTTTATATGCCGACAAGTTGGATCTGACTCATAGCGACCCCTCCTTGGATTTCTGAGGCAGTCTCATTATGGAAGTAGATTGCTCAACCTTCTTTCCGAGGACTGGCTGTTGGATTTGAACAGCCAACCTTCTGTTTAGCAGTCAAGTAGCTTAGGCACTACACTACCAGAGCTCCTGCACTTTGTATAGCCATCCATAAAGGCATTCATTGTGTTATACTATAACAACATGAATATGTATCTCCTTAATTAGTTATCAACATCTTGTAAATAAGAAATGTCTTCTCATCCCCTCTCCCCATCCACCAGTACCTATTACCATAGACAACACAGAGTTGGTGATTAATGTTGATTGATTGTGTGAATTTAATATTCCCAACAAAAGGTGAATTGGATATTTACCTATTGTTCAGATTAAAAAATAAACCACAAATAAATTTAAAAAGCTGGCAAAAAGATAAGTACTTGCTCAGGATCACATAGTTCAAAAGTATTGGAATATTGCACTTGAAGGAAGAACTCACAGGAAAGGGAAAGCAAAAACAATTAAAGGGTGTTTTCTTTTACAAAGAAGGTATAATAATGTTGATGCTTGATGGATGGGCAGCCCTGGATGGAGTGGAGAAAAGGGAGAGGTCTCAACCAAGACACACAACATGAGAAAGGGAAGGAGGTGGGGATGTCTGGAGCATTTTGGTAGCAGGCTAATGAGGCAGTCTGTGTCCACAATCAAATCTTCCTTTGAATGTAATTTAGACATAATAAAAAATTTTGATGGAAAAAAAAAGACATGTTCTAAAGCATACTTTTTTAGAGATATTGTCAAGAAAATTTTCATATGGAAGCAAAATAATATGTGTGCCCAGAAATGTGACCATTTCTGTGAAAATATGACTTTCATGATGAAATTTTTGATGGATTTTCCTGAGCACTTGGTTTCTAGGTTATTTGATACTCTCTGAGGTAGGCAAGGGAGATACAGCTGGATCCACAGCTCTGTGTAGACACAAGTTGCAAACAAAGTTTGCTCTACAGGATTTGACAAGCTCTGAGTAGATTATGCAAACAAGAGAGGCAGCTGCAGGTGAGTATGTAGGCACATTGCACATGCTCAATTTACAACCCAGATCCTTATTCCAAGTTAAAGTCAGGCATCTCCCACATGCCTCCCCAAATACTTTGCTGATGATGGAAAGACATCATGATTGGAAAAAGAATCATTAACAACCTGCAATATTCAGATGACACCACCTTGCTCACTGAGAGTGAACATGACTTGAAGCACTTCCTGATGAAGATCAAAGACTACAGTCTTCAGTAAGGATTACACCTCAAAATAAAGAAAACTAAAATTTTCACTACTGGCCCAATAAGCATCATGATAAATGGAGTAGTCAAAGATTTCATATTACTTGGCTCCACAGTCACCACCCATGGAAGCAGCAGTCCAGAAATCAGATGTCGTATTGTGCTGGACAAATCTGCTGCAAAAGACCTCTTTAAAGTGTTGAAGAGCAAAGACGTCACTTTGCAGACTAAGGTGCAGCTAATGCAAGCCATGGCATTTTCAATAGCCTCATATGCAAGTGAAAACTGGATAATGAATAAGGAAGACCAAAGAAGAACTGATGTCTTTGAATTGTGGTGTTGGCTAAGAATACTGAAAACACCATGGACTACAGAACAATGAATAAATCTATCCTGTAAGTGCAGCTAGAATGCTTCTTAAGAGCAAGAATGGCTAGACTTCTTCTCACCTACTTTGGTCATGCTGTCAGAAGGAACCATTCCCTGGAGAAGGAGATCCTTGGTAAAGTGGAGGGTGAGAGAAAAAGGGGAAGACTCTCAATGAGATGGATTGACACAGTGGCTGCAAGGATAGGCTCAGGCATAGCAAGGTTGTGAAGATGACACAGGACAGGACACTGTTTTGTTCTGTTGTACATAGGGTCACTATGAGTTAGAATTGACTTGATGGCACCAAACAACAACAACAACAGTAAAACATTACGATATTTATTATTGTACTTGTATGATTTTACGTATTATTAATATTTGTCTATGTGTCTTCTTTTCTTTTAAAGGAGCCAGTGTTAACTCCTAGAAGTAAGTAACAATATATTTTTATTTTTAACCCAATCTCCCCCATGGAATGCTTAATATGATATCTTGTTTATGGAACTTGTTTAATAAATGTATGCTTAATTTAATTGAACAGGAATAAAGAATAAAAACTATCCTTGACTCAAATGTTAAGTGTTCACTTCTGTCAGCACTATGATCACCTCTGAGTTTTGCTCTTCTTTTAAGGGTTCTGTTATAGATTTCAAAAATACTCATAGTCCTTCATTTCTCCCTATACACACACCTTTTGTAATGTGATTTTGTAGTCCCTCATATCAAGAAGTGGATTTATTTCCTCTCCCTTTGAATCTGGGCTATCCTGTTACTTGCTTTGGCCAGAGGAATTCAGTGGAAATGATGGTGTCCCCATTTTGAACTAGTCCTTGTAAGACTGTGCAAGATCTGCTTGCTCTCTTGGAATCACCATGTCACTCTCATGTGACCATCATGAGCAAAAGTCTGGCATAGGCTGCTTAAGGTCTGGAGATATTTGTCCCAGTCTCTGTGTTTCCCAGACAACAGCCAACCAACCCTCAAAAGCAGAGCTGCCTAGTCAACCTGCAACTAAATGCAGATGCAAGAGAAAGACAACATGAACCAAGAATTGCCCAGCTAAATAAACGCTTGTTCTTAAAAGCCACCAAATTTCAGAGTGATTTGTTTCATCTTAGTTAGCTAAGTGATACAAGTTCTAAGTGCTGACATCCAATTATTTTAATCCCTGGATTCAGTCATCAAGAACCTATAGCTGAGGCCTCAGATCCTAACTGTTGGCTAAACCCCAACACTGGCTAGAGATCTGCCCTCTGGCACTGGTGTCAGAGAGATTACCTACTCTCCTTATTGCTTTTGTTACTACTCTTGCTTACATGGTTTGCTCAAAGTTGAGAGTTTTAATCTCATGTTAATAAATATGTGGCTGTTCAGGCAATTTGTTTGGATATAATTATGCTAGTCTCCTAGGAAATTACTGCCACCTAAATTATTACAGATTCACCTTGGAGACACTGCATCTGGCTAGTTCTCGTTCATTTAAGTGCTCCTTTGCCAGAGAACAATACATAATGCTCTAAAACACTCTCTGCCTAAATTCTTCTTGGCATGACTCTTGCCAGCAAAACCTAGCATAAAACATAGCTCTAGAGAATCAAAAGGACACAATATGTCTGGTGGAACACTGCATCAAGGAGGTAAGAAATTCTCACATTGAGAGTAACAATGCTAGCTTGGATTCCATGTTTTTATTTTTCTTTTCTTTATATTGTCTTGAGAGAATGAGGCTGCCTCTGCTTCTGTTGAATGGTCTACCTCATACAGGAATTGACAGAATGTTCTGTGTCCAGGAATTGTACAACTTTGATCTCCAGGGACTTTGTGATAATTCCTTCAGTGGAGAGTCTATTTCTATTTAGTCCTTTGAGTAATACTGATCAATGATTATAATAAAGAGGCTAATTTACTTGATCTGTATACCTCTAAGCAGTTATATACCAGGGGTGGGGTTTGGAAGAGGTCCACCTGAGGTGCAAGTAATAAAGGGAGATACTATCTGTACGGAATTTAAAAACAATAACAAACACCAAAATATCAGTTGGCTTTTATTATTACCATGAGCTAGCCATGGTAATCCACGATTGTAATTTCAATTGGGACCTAATCACATTAGCACACAAATGCTTCCAGGATGCACACTTCTCCTCAGAGGCACCCCGAAGGAGGCTACAGACTTACCCCTATGATACCACCAAAGCTAAGACCATATCAGGAAACTTCCTATAGGAGCTGACCAGGTATAATGAGAGATAGGTATTCTTAGAGGTTGGAAACAATCAAAAGCCAGACAGTTCTCTGTGATCCCAAATTATAGCCAGTGGGAAGTAAGAGGGTTCTTGGATCTCCCAAGAATGGAAGAGCAAAGATGAGGAACACCACTACCTCCTCAAACTCCGTGATCCAAATTTGGTTTCCTCCCCTGCCTTCAGGGAACCTTCAACCTACATATGTAACCTATGTATTGATGTTATTTGCATAGGTTTTGATAGTTTTGAATTGTTTCTAATATGTAAGAATCGTGGTTTGCAGGCCAGCAGCATTGCCATCATCTGGGATTTTCTTAGAAATGCAAATTCCTTGGAACTTTCTGCATGTATGGAATAAAAAATTCCAGAACAGGCAGGACTGCAATCTATAGTCTAGCAAGACCTCCAGGTTATTTTGATGCTAAACTTTGCCAAATTCTGCTGTAGAATTATTCATAACCAGAAGTATATATAGTAGAATCACCTCCAGGGCTCTAAAAATACTTTACATATGATTATGTACATATATTGTTATTATTGTTAGGTGTCATTGAGTTGGTTCTGACACATAGTGACCCAATGTATAACAGCATGAAAAACTGTCTGGTCTTGCACCATCCTCACAATCATTGTTATATTTAAGCCCATTGTTGCAACCACTATGTCAATCCATCTGGTTGAGAGCCTTCCTCTTTTCCACTGACCTCTACCAAGCATGATGTCCTTCTCCAGAGACTGGTCCATCCTGATAACATGTCCAAAGTACATGAGACAAAGCCTTGCCATCCTTACATCCAAGGAACATACTTGCTGTACTTCTTCTAAGATAATTTTTTTTAATTCTTCTGGTAGTCCATGGTATATTGGTATATTTAACATTATTTGCCAACACCATATTTCAAATGCATTAATTCTTTTGTAGTCTTCCTTATTCATTGTCCAGCTTTCACAGGCATATAAAGCAATTGAAAATACAATGGCTTTGGTCTAGTGAACCTTGGGCTTCATAGTGACATCTTTGCTTTTAAACACTTTAAAGAGGTCTCTTTTGCAGCATATTTGTGCAGTGCAATATGTCATTTGATTCCTTGACTGCTACTTCCATGAGCATTAGTTATAGATCCAAGTAAAATGATACCTTGACAACTACAATATTTTCTTCATTTATCAAGATGTTTCTTCTGGTCCACTTGTAATGATTTTTCCTTTCTTTATGTTGAAGTACATAGGCCCAGGAATCTGGACAGAGGAGGAGTCAGCTGCAGGGACCCAGGTAAGTGTGGTACGAGAGGTTTCCAACAGGGAGACAAACTTGTCTGTCGGTTTGTCCTACCATGGCAACCTGTTGATATGAGTTTTGAGGCTGAGTCACTGGTGTTTCAAACCCAGCTGGATGCACATGGTACACAGGTATCAGCCCAGCTTACAGACTGAGACAGACTAGAAGGAAGAGGCCGTCCTCTTCTCAAAGAACTAGCCAGGGAAATCTTTATGAACAGCAAAGAAACACTGTTTGATACCTTACCATGCAACTTTATAAATAATCTGGTTAGGTTAGAAGGCTCTGAAAATAGGACTGGGAAAGAGCTGCAACATCTGAGTAAACCCAGCCTTACTCCTGTGGATAAGATAAAGCTTTTGAGCCCTCCATTTGCTGACGTGGCACCACTCCAATTGAAGAGAAACAGCTGCAGACATCCATTAATCATCTGAACATGGAATATAAGAAGTATGAATCTAGGAAAACTGGAAGTTGTCAAAAATGAAATGGAATGCATAAAGATTAATATCCTTGGCATTAGTGAGCTGAACTGAACTGATTTTGGCCATTTTGAATCAGACAACCATGTGATCTACTATGCCAGGAATGACAGTTTGAAGAGGAATGGCATGGCATTCACCATCACAAAGGAAATTTCAAGATCTGTCCTGAAGTACAATGCTGTCAGTGATAGGATAATATCCATACACCTACAAGGAAAACCCATTAATACGACTATTATTCAAATTTATGTCCCAACCACCAAAGCCAAAGATGAGGAAATTGAAGATTTTTATCAAATTCTGCAGTCTGAAATTGACCGAACATGCAATCAGGATGTGTTAATTATCACTGGTGACTGGAATGCAAAAGTTGGAAACAAAGAAGAATCACCAGTAGTTGGAAAATTTGGCCTTGGTGACAGAAATAATGCTGGAACTCGCATGGTAGAATTTTGCAAGACCAATGACTTGTTCATTGCAAACACCTTTTATCAACAACAACACAAATGGTGGCTGTACACATGGCCTTCACCAGATGGAACACACAGGAAT
The DNA here is from genome assembly GCF_000298275.1 of Orycteropus afer afer. Classification (NCBI taxonomy): domain Eukaryota; kingdom Metazoa; phylum Chordata; class Mammalia; order Tubulidentata; family Orycteropodidae; genus Orycteropus; species Orycteropus afer. The sequence continues at coordinate 5,474,183 of NW_006921645.1, read as the reverse complement.
CAGATTGACTACATCTGTGGCAAGAGACAGTGGAAAAGATCAATATCTTCAGCCAAAACCAGGCCAGGAGCTGATTGTGGAACAGACCATCAACTGCTCATATGCAAGTTCAACTTGAAGTTGAAGACAATTAAAATAAGTCCAAGAGAGCCAATATATGTTCTTGAATATATCCCTCCTGAATTTAGAGATCATCTAAAGAATAGATTTGATGCATTGAACACCAAAGACCGAAAAGCAGAAGAATTGTGAGAGGATATCAAGAACATTATCTATGAAGAAAGCAAGAGATGACTAAAAAGATGAGAAAAGAAGAGAAGACCAAAATGGATGACAGAAGATACTCTGAACCTTGCCCTTGAGTAGAGAGAAGCTAAAGCCAATGGAAGAAATGACAAGAAAAAGGAGTTGAACAGAAGATTTCAAAGAGCAGCTCAAGCAGACAAAACCAGTTACTATAATGATAAGTGCAAAGACCTAGAGTTTGAAAACCAAAAGGAAAGAACATGCTCAGAATTTTTCAAGCTGGAAGAATTGAAGAAAAAATTTAAGCCTCAAGTTGCAATATTGAGAGATTCTATGGGAGCTCTGGTAGCATAGTGGATAAGACACTTGCCTGCTAACCAGACGGCTGGCAGTTCAAACCCACCAGCCACTCCGTGGAAGGAAGGTTGGGCAATCCTACTTCCGTAGTGATACTGCCTCGGAAACCCAAGGAGTGGTCGCTATGAGTCGGGTTTGACTTGATGGCACATAACAACAACAACAACATGGGAAAAATATTGAATGATGCAGGAAACATCAAGAGAAGATGGCAGGAATACACAGAGTCACTGTACCAAAATGAACTGGTTGATCTTCATCCATTTCAGGATGTGGCATATGATCTAGAACCAATTCTACTGAAGGAGGAAGTCAAAGCTGCAATGAAAGAATTGGCGAAGAACAAGGCTCTGGGAATTGACGGAATATCCATTGAAATATTTCAACAAACGGATGCTGCATTGGAGGCACTCACTTGGTTACGCCAAGAGATTTGGAAGACAGCTACCTGGCCAACTGACTGGAAGAGATCCATATTTGTACCCATTCCAAAGAAAGGTGATCCCACAGAATGTGGAAATTATAGAACAGTATCTTTAATATTACACACAAGTAAGATCTTACTGAAGATAATTCAGAAACGTTTGCAGCAGTATATTGACAGAGAACTTCCAGAGGTGCAAGCTGGATTCAGAATAGGACATGGAACAAGGGAAATCATAGCTGCTGTCAGATGGATCTTGCCTCAAGGCAAAGAATACCATAAAGATGTTTATTGACTATGCAAAGGCATTTGATTGTGTGGATCATGACAAATTATGGATACCATTGAGAAGAATGGTAATTCCCAAACACTTGATTGTACTCATGAGGAGCCTGCACCTTGACCAGGAAGCTGTCATTTGAACAGAACAAGGGGACACTGTGTGGTTTAAAATCTGGAAGAGAGTGTGTCAGGGTTGTATCCTTTCCCCATACTTATTCAATTTATATGATGAGCAAATAATCCAAGAATCTGGACTATATGAAGAAAAACAAACATGGCATCAGGATTAGAGGAAGAATCATTAACAACCTGAGAGATGTTGATGATACAACTTTGCTTGCTGCAAGGGAGGATGACTTGAGGCACTTACTGATGAAGATTGAGGAACACAGTCTGCAGTGTGGATTACATCTCAATATAAAGAAAACAAAAATCCTCACAACTGGACCAATGAGCAGCATCACAATAAATGGAGAGAAGATAGAAGTTGTCAAAGAATTCTTGTTGCTTGGTTCTACAATTGATGCCAATGGAAGCAGCAGTCAGGACATTAGATGATGTGTAGCATTGGGAAAGTCAACCACGAAGGAGCTGTTTCAAGTGCTGAAGAGCAAGGATGTCTCCTTGGGGACTAAGGTGTGCCTGACACAAGCCATGATATTTCCAATTGCCTCATATGCATGTGAGAGCTGGACGATGAATAAGGAAGACCAAAGAAGTGTTGATGTTTTTGAGTAGTGATGCTGGTGAAGAATGCTGAAAGTACTGCTAAAAGAACTAACAGATCTGTCCTGGAGGAAGTACACCCAAAATGCTCCTTGGAAGTGAGAATGGCCAGACTTCGTCTCATGTATTTTGGTCATGTTGTAAGAAAGGGCCATTCCTTGGAGAAGGATGTCATGCTTGGTAGGGTGGAGGGTCAACGAAAGAGGGGGAGGCCTTCAACGAGATGGATTGACACAGTGGCTGCAAAGAAGGGCTCAAGTATAGCAGGGATAATGAGCTGGCGTGGATCGGGCAGTGTTTCGTTCTGCTGTGCATGGGGACGCTATGAGTCGGAAATGACTCGATGGCACCTAACAACAACAACACATTGAAGTATAATCCATATTGAAAGCAGTAGTCTGATTTTCATCAGTAAGTGCTTCAATTCTTCTCCATGTTCAGCGAGCAAAGTTGTATCTTATGTATATCGCAGGTTGTTAATGAGTCTTCCTCCAATGCTGATGCCACCTTCTTCTTCATATAGTCCAGCTTCTTAGATTATTTGCTCAGCATACAAATTGAATAAGTATTGTGAAAGGATACAACCCTGACACATCTTTCCTCATGTTAAACTGTGCACTATCCAAATGTACAGCTCTAAAAACTGCTCCACAGAAGCACAAGTGTCCTGAATTCCCATTCTTTGCAACATTATCCATAATGTGTTATGTTCCACACAGTCAAATACCTTTCTGTAATCAATAAAACACAGATAAACATTTTTCTGGTATTTTCTACTTTCAGCCAAGATCCATATGGCATCAGCAGTGATATCCCTCGTCCCATGTCTCCTCTGAATTCTATTTGAACTTCTGGGAATTCCCTGTCAATGTACTGCTGCAACTGTTTTTGAATTATCTTCAACATAATTTATTTTTAATATGATAGGGAGATCTGGTAGCATAGTGGCTAAAAGCACTTAACTGCTAACCAGAAGGCTGGTGGTTCAAACCCACCAGCCACTCCTCGGAAGGAAGGTTGGGCAATCCTACTTCTGTAGTGATACTGCCTCGGAAACCCAA
>NW_006921645.1:5439605-5468107 GCF_000298275.1 Orycteropus afer afer | reverse complement strand
CTATTTTGGTCATGTTGTAAGAAGGGACCATTCCCTGGAGAAGGATGTCATGCTTGGTAGGGTGGAGGGTCGATGAAAGAGGGGGAGGCCTTCAATGAGATGGATTGATATGGTGGCTGCGATGATGGGCTCAAGTATAGCAGGGATTGTGGGACTGGTGTGGGATCGGGCAGTGCTTCGTTCTGCTGTGCATGGGGTCGCTATGGGTCGGAAATGACTCGACGGCACTTAACAACAACAACAACATGCTTAATGTTATATATTGGCTCTTGTGGACTTGTTTTAATTTTCTTTGGCTTTCACTTAAACTTACATATGAGCAATTGATATGTTAGGCAGTTGACCCCTGGCCTTGTTCATTGAGCTTCTCTATCATCTCTTTCCACAGATATAGTCTATTTGATTCCTGTATATTCCAACTAGCAAGGTACACAAGTATACTTGTCCTTTAGGTTATTGGAAAAAAACTTATTTCCATTAAATAACTTGTAGGTTGCAAAATTCTGTCATTTGATCTGGCATTGTTTCTATCACCAAGGTCATATTTTCCAAATACTGATCCTTCTTATTTATTTCCAACTTTCATAATCCATTCACCAGTAATTATCAATGCATCTTGGTTGCATGTTTGATGAATGCTCTACTATAGCAGTTGGTAAAAATCTTCAATTTTTTCACCTTTGAAATTAGTAGTAGGTCCATAAATTTGGATACCAGTCATATTAACTGGTCTTCCTTTTAGGTGAATGGATATTAGCCTATCACTGACAGTTTTATACTTCAGGATATTTCCTGAAGTGTTCTTTTTGATGATGAATGTGGTGCCATTTTTCTTCAATTTGTCATTTTTGGCATAGTAGACCATATGATTGTTTAATTAAAAATGCCCAATATCAATCCATTTCAATTCACTAATGCCTAGCATGTCACTCTTCAAGCATTCCATTACATTTTTGATAACTTCCAATTTTCTTAGATTCATACTTCACGCATTTCAGTCAACAATTACTTATGGATGTTTGCAGCTGATTCTTATCATTTTGAGTTCATGCCACATCAGCAAATGAAGGTTCCGCAGGCTTTACTCCATCCACATCACTAAGGTTGACTCTGAGGAGACAATTCTTCCCTAGTGGTATTTTGAGTTATTTCCAACAAGAGGGGCTTATCTTCTGCCAATGCATAAGACCATGTACCCCTGCTATTCATAAAGTTTTTCACTGGCCAGTTTTTTTCAGATGTAGATCAGCAGATCCTTTGTCCCTGTCTGTTTTAGTCTGGCAGCTGCATCGAAACCTGTTCACTATGGGTGACCCTACTGGTATTTGAAATACTAGTGGTTTTGTGTCCAGCATCACAGATCACAATAACATGCAAGATACCAGAGTAAAACAAACTGACAAAGGCATAATCGTATATGATATATATGTATACACACACATGCATACACACACAGAGACACACACATATACATTTAGAGCTCTGGTGGTACAGTGCCTAAAGCATTTTACTGGCTAACCAGAAGGTTGGCCATTTAAACCCACCAGATACTCCATAGAAGGAAGATGGGGCAATCTACTTAAGGATTTACCTCCTTAGAAACTGAATGGGGATCACTATGAGTTGGAAATATATAAATACATACATATTATATAATCTCATTGTCACTGAGTTTATTCCAACTTATAGCAACCCTGTAAGACAAGAAAGAATTACCCCATAGGGTTTCCAAGGCTGTAATCTTTTTGGAAGCAGACTGTGACCTTTCTCCTGCAGAGTGACTGGTGCATTCAAACCACTGACTTTTCAGTTAGCAGTGGAGCATTTAACCACTATACCAGAGCTCCTGACCTGTGTGTGTGTGTGTGTGTGTGCATGTGTGCATGAGCTCTGGTGGTGTAGTGAATAAGGCATTGGGCTGCTAGCCAAAAGGTCAGTGGTTCAAACCCAGCAGCCACTCCATGAAAGAGATGATAAAAATCCCTAGGTAATAAACACTCCCATGGAGAAACTATATATCAAGTAATGCTAAAATAGTCTTTGAAGAGTGTTTTTTAGTTTCCACAGATAGTTTTAACATAATCTGTGCAAATGGAGTAAGTGCACAGATTTGTTGGAAATTACCTCTATAAGTCAAATGTCATTCTATTTCATTTTCAGACCTTATAAACAGACTTCTCCCCTAATTTGACCACTTTGTAATTATGTGATCTTATGAAACTTCTCAATGAGTTCATTTTCTGAAATTTCAGGACTCTTGCCTTTTTACAGGGAACAGCAAGATGATAAGCGAAGTCTTTTCAAGTGTCAAAATAATTCCAAGTCTTTGACATGACTATACAACAAATTTCTCTCTGTATATGAGCCCCAACTCATCCTTCAAGCATCCAAAAGCATAGCAAAGATTGTGAGGATGGCATAGGACTGGGCAGTGTTTTGTTCTGTTGTACATAGGGTCTCTATGAGTCAAAACTGACTCTATGGAAACTAACAACAACAACAATCATTCTTCAGGGTCCTGTTAAAGTTCCATGTTCTCTTTCATTTCTTCCTAAAGTTCTTCACTTTTTTTTGTTTCCTCTCACCCAAGATATTTACTTATTTCCTCATATAGCTCTTTAATACTTTATCATGAACCATTTATTGGAAAACCTTCAAATAGTACTTAATATTTTCTGTTAATTATATATGTTCATTTCCTTCATTACTTATCTTACATATGATCTTATTTACTCCAGAGATCATATTGTATAACTATAACCACATTGTCTATGCTACTCATAGATGAAGTGTTCAACAAGAGCTTGCTGTTTGATTGTCTCTACCTCTACTAAAATTCAAAGAGGTGGCAAACCATTTGTTGAGAGTGATGAAATTTACTTTTGCTTCTTCTGAAAAATAAAACAATGCCTGACTTAGACTCTTGGGGACCCACTTTCAATATCTGCTTAAAATTTAGGTGTTTGTTTTCTTTTCCCATACCATCTGATACAGAGCTAAACTAAAACCCATAGCTTCTATCTTCCCCCATATCATGGAGAGACCAGGCTCCTCTAAAGACCACATTGTTGTTGTTTTCGTTATGTGCCATCAGGTCAGACCCGACTCATAGCGACCCCTCCTTGGGTTTCTGAGGCAGTATTACTATGGCAGTATCCTTCAGACCACATAGTGTACCCTGATCAAGTTGTGTACCCTGAACAAGTATTGATTCTAGGTTCATGTACAGTAAGTTGTGCTCAGGGTTTCTATGAGATCATTGTAACATTTGCCATCATTTTACAGACAGTTGGAAAATGCTAAGGTAGCATGCTGCTGATAGTCATCCAAAGTCACTACCACCATCTGAGTACTCCAGCTCCTGCATAAAACTTATGTGTGATTTTTGAGGCCCGATCGTTGGCAATTACAAAGGATTTACCTGGAAGACCTCAGTGGGGAAGCTGCAATCCCCAATCAACTTGATGAACAAACAATATATTGCAGTCTCTGAAGGGAAATTAGTATGAAAAATAACTGCATTGTCAAAGAAATAAAGAAAAGAAAAACTGTCAACCTACAATTCTATCTTAAAAGAATAATAATGAGTGTGATATAAAGACACTTACAGGCAAAAGGGGGGAAAAGCTTACATAACGTGCTTTCCAAAGGTCTCCACTACAAGAGCTACTATAGGAACATCTTCAGATTGAGGGGAAATGGTAAAGGATGAAAAAAATGATGAGCACAAAGGAATTCAGAGTATCGTAAAGCCAGTTTTTCTTTAAAAGACTATTGACTATGTAAAGAAAAAAAAAAAAAAAGCAATGTTTTATGCAGTGTATAGTATTTGTAGAGGGAGCTCTGGTGGCATAGTGCCTAAAGCATTTGACTGCTAACCAGAAGGCTGGAGGTTCAAAACCACCAGCCACTCCTCGGAACCTCGGAAGGAAGACTGGGCAATCTACTGTAGAGATACTGCCTCAGAAAGTCAAGGAGGAGTTTCTATGAGTCATATCAACTTAACAGCAGTGAGGTTTTTTTTTTTTTTTTTTTAAGCATTTGTAGAAGTAAAATTCTATCATTAAGAACAAAAACAAAAGCAGAAGGAATAAATAGAATCATACAGTTTTGAAATGTTTACATTTCTCATGAAGTATTATAATATTATTTGAAATTATACAGTTATAGGTTCAAGGTGCATACTGAAATTAGTATTGATACATCAATACTGATCTGATGGATATTAAAAATATATAAGAATACTATGAACAGCACCATGCTTAGAAATCATATAACTAAGAAGAAATGGAACAGTTCTTGAAAGATATAAACTACCAAAATTCAAACGAGGCTAAGTGAATAATCAGAATAGCTCTAGTTCTATCAAAGATATTGAATCAATAATTTAAAACTTACCAAAATAGAAAGCACCAGTCCAATATGACTTCTTTGGTAAATTCTATCAAATATTTAGTAAAGAAATAATACTAATTCTATAATTTCTTCCATAAAATAGAACCAGAACAACTCTCTACTTCATCCATCTTATTGCCACAATTTCAAAACCAGATAAAGATATTATAAAAACAGAAAACTACAGACCAATATTATTCATGAACACAGACCAAAAAAAAAAAAAAAAAAAAATTCATAACAAAACCAGACTGGGAGAAATTCTTCACAAAACATGTTTTTGATAAAGGATTTCTATGAAAAATATATGAAAAACTCTTAAAACTCAATAATAAATCAGTATGCAAAAAAAGAAAACCTACAATTTTGGGGGGGTGTCAAAGGGATAGAGGAACCCTAGTAGCACAGTGCTTAAGTTCTTGGCTGCTAACCAAAAGATTGGCAGTTCAAACCCACCAGCTACTCTGTGGAAGAAAGACTTGGCTACCTGCTACCATAAGTTTACAGCCTTGAAAACCATAGGGGGCAGTTCCATTCTGCTATAGGATCACTGTCAGAATTGACTTGATAGCAATGATTCTTTGTTTGTTGGTTGGTTGGTTGGTCAAAGCAATATAGGAGGCAACTGAAAGAGCTCCCATTGGGGTATTCTAGAACAATTTGAGCAAAAAACAAAAATAATTACTTTACAAATACTATTACATTATAATCCAATGTATAAAATAAGTATCCTCATGGATACTTATTATTAATATAAATAAATAATTGAGTAAATAACTAAATAGGGGAGAAGAGATAAATCTCCTATGCAGAAAAAGAGGAAATAACATTTTGGTACTCTCTTTCAGTAGATGAAGCATAATTCCCCAGTTTTTAAATGGTGGCTGCATATATTGACTCCTTCCAAATAGCACAGTATGTTGTTATATACTGTTGAGTCAGACCCAACTCATAGCAACCCCTCCTTGGGTTTCCAAGGCAGTATCACTACAGAAGTTGATTGCCCAACCTTCAAATAGCACAGTATGGAAAGGTGGAAAAAGAATAACTTTACAGTAGTGACACTTGATAAACACAATCTCAGTAGTTGATAAAGGCTAACATCACCAGTGACAAATTGTGTCTATAGTATGTACCATTCATATAATGTACTCTTTACTTCTGTGGTCTTCCTTCCTCAAATCCATGTGACAAGTCTAATTCTGAGGAAAACATCAAACAAATTCTAACAGAGTGACATTCTACAGAACACCAGAGCTATACTCCTTAGAACTGTTAACGTTATCAAAAAAAAAAAAAAAAAAAGGAAAGTATCAAAAACTATTACAGCCAAGAGTAGCCTAAGGAAACAGAACAATAAATTGTAGTGTGGTATCCTGGATGGGATGCTGGAACAGAAAAAGGACATTATGTAAAAATTAAGAAAACTTGAATAAAGTATGAAATGTAGTTTATAATAATTGATCCATATTGGTACATTAATTGTGCCAAATAGGCCATACTGTTTCAGGATATTAATAATAGGGGAAATTATGTGCAATATATATGGGAACTGAGTGTACCATTTTCATAACTTTTCTATAAATATAAAATTGCCCTAATATAAGATTTATTTAAATTAAAAAAAAAAAAAGAAAGAAAAAAATCTCTATTAATTGATATGGGGTGATTTTCAGGACATATGTGAAAAAAGCAAATGGCAAAAAGACTCTGTATAGCATGGTATTTTCATTTAAAAAAGGATAAATTACAAAATACATGTGGCAGTTCCAGTAAGATGGCAGAAGAGGCAGATAAACTACACAGACCCTCTTCAACAAAGAAAAGGGGAACCGATTAAAATAGATACAAGAGAAAATCCTGGAGCCTTGAGCTTTGAAAGGAAGGATAAAGAAATGGACTAAACTCTAACTAATGGAAGAATCTGCATGAAAACACCAAAAAAGGAGACATATGGAGCTGTGGCCTATCAGCGATACTGAAGGCATGGACAGGTTGGATATTGCCAAGTGGTGTTATGACCTAAGAATTAACTTAAAAATTGGCCTTGCTAGTCAGGGACTATACAGAGGACTGCACTGGTGGCTGGTGAATAAAAGGGGAAGCATCAAAGAGGGAGATGGGCTGAGCTGTGGAATTTTGGCTGTCTGGAGGGTGCAGCAATTTTGAATGTTTACAAGCAGTTAGACCATTTTGGATATTTAAAGTAACAGCATCCTCTCAGATTCCAGAGACCTAAGAATAGGGTCCACTTGCCTGGGACAATAAGGATATTCCAGACACAAATGACTGGAAAGGTGTATGTGTTAGACTGAGTTATCCAGAGAAACAAAAACGGTAGAGTTTATATATAGAGAGAAAGAGAAATATATCTTAGGAAAATAGCTCAGACACTTATAGAAGCTGGTAAGTCCCAAGTTCTTGGATCAATGGCAAGTTGGAGGCTTTTCCCAACTCACGCAACTGCAGGGGTTAAACAGCTCAAGGTTGGCAGGCAGTATACTGGCTGTTGACTCCAACAAATGACAAATCCAAGATCTCCAGGCTGAATGGTGGATTGTTCACTCAGGGACAGTTGTAGACAGCACAACAGAATCCTGATCCACAGGAGAGTCTCTTTTCCCAGGATGTCCATAAATATACTGGAAGAAGGCCACACCCCTAGGGAAACTCCCTTTCAATGGATTGGCTGCTCAACACATATACATCTGGTCTCATCATTGGAACAATCCACATCACAATTGCTTAAACCACACAGAATTGTGGTCCAGCCAAGTTGACACACAGCTCCAACTATCACAGTCCACCCCTTGTCAACTTGGCAGTTGTACACATCTTCTTAACTATATATAATCTCTAAATAAGGACAATTATAAAGTCATATTTGCACCTAAGATGATGCACTAATACATGTACAACCAAAACATATTAACCTTATTTACATTTCACAGTTCATAATAGAAGGAAACAAAAATATTTGATGCACATATACAATGAAGAAATACAACAAAATCACACTCCTCATATCTGCAACTGGTCACATGATCACACCACGTAGGAATGAAAGTTTGGGTAACCCCATCAGGCAAGGAACCATGACCAGCTGAGGTGCTTGCTGAGGGCAAGAGAATGGGTTGTGGAAGAAGGTAGTTTTGAATATCAGCTATAATTTTCTATTGACTTTAATCACAGGGCATGGTAGTACTAGGACATGTCCTAAAGAATCTCCTGTATTCCAGAAATATTCTTCTTTTACCTCTGTTATGTAATGTCAATCCAATTTCCCCTTGGTGATCACGATCTATCACACCAGATAGTACAGTAATGCCCTTCTTTGTCTGTTGATCCAGAGGCATGAGGAAGCCAAAATGGCCAGGTGGCATTCTTAATTTCCAGTTCAATGTTACTAGTATTGTGTTTCCAGGTGGGAGTATTCCTCTCTTTGGGACTAAGATCTCCAAACCTACAGAGCATAGGGTAAAAGGGACAGGAATAAAAAAATTTTTGAATGGGTCACTAGGGGTAATAGTGAATGGTACCACTCCTATTTCCACCCCTTGGTTCCTGGACCTGTGAATCCTGGCTATTGAAGAAACAGAACCATATATTGGATGCTGCTTTAGAGCATATACAGCCTCCTGGAGAACATTTTCCCAATGCTTCAAGGTATTGTCACCTATCTGGCACCATATTTGTGTTTTTAAGAGGCCATTCCATCATTCTATCAAGCAAGCTGCTTCAGGATGATGGTAAGACCAGTAAATTCCATGAGCATAAGCCCATTGCCGGCTGGCGGTTCAAACCCACCAGCCACTCCTCGGAAGGAAGGTTGGGCAATCCTACTTCCGTAGTGATACTGCCTCGGAAACCCAAGGAGGGGTCACTATGAGTCGGGGCCGACTCGACGGCACATAACAACAACAACAAAGCCCATTGCCGCAATTCATACTCTGTGAAATGAGTCCCTTGATGTGTCCCAAAGCTGTGTAGGATGTCATGATGATGGATAAGGCATTCTGTAATTTCATGGACGGTAGTTTTAGCAGAAGCATTACGTGCAGGGAATGTGAATCCATTTCCAGAATAAGTATCTATTCCAGTAAGAACAAAACACTGTCCTTTCCATGATGGAAGTTGTCCAATGTAATCAACCTGCCACCAGGTTGCTGGCTGATCACCCTGAGGAAGGGTTCCATATCATGGACTCAGTGTTGGTCTCTGCTCTTGGCAGATTGAGCACTCAGCAGTGGCAGTAGCCAAATCAGCCTTGGTAAGCAGGAGTCCATGTTGCTGACTGAGCCCATACATAACCTCCATCCCTGCCACCATGGTCACGTTTTCATGAGCCCACTGAGCAATGACAGGAGTAGCTGGGGAAAAAGGATGGCTGGTTTCCACTGAATATGTCATCCTATCCACTTGATTGTTAAAGTCCTCCTCTGCTGAGGTCACCTTTTGGTGGGCATTCAAATGAGACACAAATATCTTTACTCCTTTGGCCCATTCAGAGAAATCTATCCACATACCTCTTCTCCATACATCCTTGTCACCAATTTTCCAATCATGCTCCTTCCAAGTCCCAGACCATCCAGCCAAGCTATTAGCCACAGCCAATGAATCCGTATATAATCACACATCTGGCCGTTTCTTATTCCATGCAAAGTGAACAGTCATATGCATAGCTCAAAGTTCTGCCAATTGGAAGGATTTCCCTTCACCACTGTCCTTTAAGGAAGTCCCAGAAAGGGGCTGCAGTGGTGCTGCTGTCCACTCTCAAGTGGTGCCTGCATATCACGCAGAACCATCTATAAACCAGGCACGAGTTTTCTCTTCCTCAGTCAACTGATTATAAGGAACTCCCCATGAGGCCATAGGTGCACACTGAGAGAGGGAAGGTAATGTGACTGGAATGGAGACCATAGGCATTTGGGCCACTTCCTCATGCAGCTTACTTGTGCCTTCAGGTTGTGTTCAACCCTGATCTCAGATACACCACTTTCATTTAGTGATGGAGTGTTGCTGTGCATGTCCAGCTTTATGACTTTTGGGTCAGACAACTCCCAGTTCATGAGGGGCCACTCAGGCCTCATGGTGACTTGGTGGCCCATGGTTAGGCATTCAGTCTCTACTAAAGCCCAATAACAAGATAAAAGCTGTTTTTCAAAAGGAGACTAATTATCTGCAGAGGATGGCAGGACTTGTTCCAAAATTCCAAGGGTTTGTGTTGCGATTCATCAATAGGGACCTGCCAAAAACTCCAAACAGCCTCTCTATCTAATACAAACACTTCAAGCACTATTGGATCACCCAGATCATATGGCTCAAGTAGCAGAGCAGCCTGCACAGCAGCCTGAACCTGTTGCAGAGCTTTCTGTTGTTCTAGGCCCCACTCAAAACTAGCAGCGTTCCAAGTCACTTGATAAATAGGCTGCAGCAACACACCCAAATGAGGGATTTGTTGCCTCCAAATCCAAAGAGGCCCACCAGATGTTGTGCCTTGTTTTTAGTGGTGGGGGAATCCAGATATAATAACTTATCCTTCACTTTAGTAGGAATATCTCAACATGCTCCACACCATTGGGCCCCTAGAAATTTCAATGAGGTGGAAGGTGCCTGAATTTTTGTTGGATTAATTTCCCAACCTCTAGTATGCATATGTCTCACCAATAAGTCTAGAGTTATTGACACTTTTTCCTTACTAGATGCAATTAGTATAATGTCATCAATATAATGGACCAGTGTGATGTTTTGTGGAAGGGAAAGGCGATCAAGATCCCTAAGGACTAAATTACGACATAGTGATGGGAGTTGATATATCTCTGAAGAAGCACTGTGAAGGTATACTATAGGCCTTGCCACCTGAAGGCAAACTGCTTTTGATGGTCCTTTGAAATTGGTATCGAGAAAAAAGCATTGGCCATCAATAGCTGCATACCAAGTACCAGGAGATGTACTAATTTGCTCAAGCAGTGAAATCACATCAGGAACAGAAGCTGCAATTGGAATCACCACCTGATTAAGTTTACCACAATCTACTGTCATTCTCCAAGATCCATCTGTGTTTTTCACGGGCCATATAGGTGAATTAAATGGAGATGTGGTGGGAATCACCACCCCTGCATCCTTCAAATCTTTGAGGGTAGCAGTAATCTCTGCAACCCCTCCAAGGATGCAGTATTGCTTTTGATTTACTATTTTTTGTGGGTAGAGGCAGTTCTAATGGCTTCCACTTGGCTTTTCCTACCATAATAGCCCTTACTCCACATGTCAGAGAGCCAATGTGGGAATTCTGCCAATTAGTATATCTGTTCTAATTATGCATTCTGGAACTGGGGAAATCTCTACTGGAAGGGTTCAGGGACCCACTGCACCCACTGTGAGACACACCTTACCTAAGACTCCATCAATAAATTGACCTCCATGCTCGGCCAATAACTTGACCTCCATGATGGACTCTGAAGGGTGGGCCAAAATGACGCTTTGGGTCTCCTGGAATTAGTGTCAGTTCAGAGCCAGTGTCTGGTAATTCCCCCAAAAGTCTGATTATTTCCTTTTCCCCAGTGAACAGTCACTCTTGAAAAAGGCCTCAGATCCCTTTGGGGAAGACTGGGAGAAAGACTGACATTAAAAATTTTTGGCAATGTAGTGGGGTCCTTCCACAAAGTGACCTGGCCTCCCCTTCATTTAAGGGATTGTGGGTCTGCAAACTGACTCAAGTCTGGGAATTGATTAAGAGGTCATGATTCTGTATTCTGGTGATTCAATCTAGGCTGCTGTTCAAATGACCAGAATTTTTCTGTCTATACAGATCAAGTAAATATTTCATAGGTTTACCATGTATTTCACTATTAGGAACACCATACACAAATAGCCAAGCCATAATTACACACAAGTCAGATTATTCTGATTACTATTCTGACTCTGCTGTCCATTATAGTAACCACACCCACCTTGCCTTTGTTGATTAACTGCTGCCACTTGGCTCCTACTACCATAGGGTCCAATCAGCCCCATCATAGTTAAGTGTCTTAGTTCAATTAGGGAAGTTCCCATTGTCAAATCCAGCTTATATAAAATAGCAATCACAGCAGTCTTCAAGGATGCTGGAGCTCCCTTCACAAATTTATTCCTCACCATACTGGTGAAAGGTGTGTGTTCTGGACTCTCCATTTCTGGCTCTAGAGGTCTAATCTGACAAATCCATTTTAACAGGCCCATTTCTCTAAGCCCCTGGATACCTTGTTCTACATTAAACCAAGACAGGTCTGGTACTTCAACTTGACTTAAGATAGGCCACCACATAAGCCATGCTTCAGTAAGCCAACCAAATAAACTATTAGATCCTTTCCTAACCTCTCGAGTTGAAACATTCAATGAAGAATCCATACTTAGTGGGCCTAAATCAATAAACTCAGACTGATCCAATGTTACATTTCTTGCACCATTATCCCACACCCTCAGTAGCCATTCCCATACATATTCTCCAGGTTTCTGTCTGGACATCTTAAAAAAATCAAGTAGGTCTTTTTGGGTGTAGCATACCACCTCCTCAGTCACACTTTGTATTTCACCTTTCGGGGCTCACTTAGACTTTAACTTTAGTTATAGGTCTATCAGCAACAATGGGTTGTTGGGACAGTTCCTGAGAACATTCAGAAATGTCTTCCATGCCCTCTGCCTCAGGAAATGACCAAGCAGGAACAGTTGGGTTAATCCCATCAAACTGAGGTAGAGGGGATAATAGTTTTACTGTAATCCCTTCAGATAGGAGGGATTCAACAGAATTTACAGGCTTCATATCCTGATCTACCTGGCTATCTTCCCATATGTCCCCATTTCAGGTTTCAGGATCCCGTTTTTTCTGAATCAATATCCTCACTTTAACCTCAGTCACCATTCTGGGTTGGTAATTTAATTGGTGTTGTAATTCAGCCACCCTTACAATAAAACTCTGGGTTTGGGTTTTGGCAATATCAGATCTGTTACTAGAAGAAATAAGGTTTTCTTTCAGAGCACAACTGGAAACATTGAAGTCTTTTATGAGGTGCTTAAGCTGTAACTCAGCAGCCCTGAGTTCATCTTCCTCTTTCACCACTTTGTCTAGTATAATAGGACCAATCAACCAGCTTTCTTATACTCCTTATGCTGAAAAACTGCAGAAAAGTATCAAATATGCTATCACCCAGAGCCTCACTTCTCAAAAGTACTTAATCTATTGGTGGTGCTATTTTGCATATTAATGTTGCCACCTCACACCACAGACTAGCAGGGCCCTCTTTACTAATGGAGGCAGGGTAATAAGTGCCTTTACAATTAATCAAATTGGAGAATCAATTTAGGAAGCCCATCCTTATGATTTTGTCTCTCTAGAACCACTCCCAGTGCCAAATGTGTTAGACTGGGTTCTCTAGAGAAACAAAACCAGTAAACCTTATATATAGAGAGAAATAGAAGTTTATCATAGGAAAATAGTTCACACACTTATAGAAGCTGGCAAATCCAAAGTTCTTGGATCAACGTCAAGCTGGAGGCTTTTCCCGACTCACGCAGCTGTAGGAGTTGAGCAGCTCAAGGTTGGCAGGCAGTAAACTGGCTGTTGACTCCAATGAATGATGAATCCAAGATCTCCAGGCTAGATGGTGGGTTCTTCGCTCACAGACAATTGTAGGCAGCACAACAGAATTCCGATCCACAGAAGAGTGTCTTTTTTCCCAGGATGTCCATAAATACACTGGAAGCCTGCCACACCCATAGGGAAACTCTCTTTCAATGGATTGGCTGTTCAAAACATATACATCTGATCCCATTATTGAAACAACCCATGTCACAATTGCTTAAACCACACAGAATTGTGGTCCAGCCAAGTTGACACACAGTTCCTACTATCACAGTGTGATATTCCCCGTATTGCTCTTCAACCCCACACACTGTTGGTGGACAGAGGTGCGGCCATCCCTCACTCCCACCCACCTTCTGGGCTGGCAGGAATTCCTTCTCAGTCTGTGTGCTCCGACAGAGCCTGAGTGCCCTGCCTTGCCCTGTCTAGAATTTTTTTTTCTTTTTCTTTTTAGTGCGTTTGTTTTTGTATGTTTTAAAACTGTTATTGTTATTATTATTATTATTTTCAACCTTTCTATTATTCTTCTTTCTTGCTCCCTTCCCATGTTCTGGTTTTCTCTCTTCCCTGTTCCTGCTTCTCATTTCTTTTCTTTCTCATGGTTCTCCCCTTGCTTGTTTTCTTTTTCTATTTGTCACATTTTTTTTTCTTTATTATTCTACTCTATCTCTTTTCTCTTATTGCCCCACCTCCCAGATATTGTGGGGTTTATTTATTTAGTTGGTTCCTTTTCTTTCTTCTTTTTTTGGTGATTGCACCAGCGACTATATGTGGTGTGGGTTTTTCCACTTGCTTTTACTCTTTTGATGGTTTTTCAATTGTTGTTTTTGTCAAATTGAGTGGGAAATGACAACTGTGTCTACAAAACAACAATACCTGCAATTTCTATAGCTCTAC
Source organism: Orycteropus afer afer (assembly GCF_000298275.1). Lineage (NCBI taxonomy): Eukaryota > Metazoa > Chordata > Mammalia > Tubulidentata > Orycteropodidae > Orycteropus > Orycteropus afer. The sequence goes on along the minus strand of NW_006921645.1, from coordinate 5,454,198 downwards.
TTACTGAGTGAGAGCCAACACTTCCTTCTCCACCAACTGGCCAATGATGAATGACCACCAAGAACAAGCTGACTAACACGTAACTGCTCTTCTCAAACAGTTAACAGAGATCTAAATACAACAATGTCACAATGTCCCAGAGACAACAGACCATCACAGTCCACATAAAGAAGCAAGATAAAGTGGTAAACAAGGGAACAGGATACAGACCCAGAACACATCCCTGAGGAAGACACAAGACTGGAACCCCATGATAAGGAATTCAAAAGAATTACACATAGGTATCTTCAAAGGATTGAGAGACAGAGCAAGGAAAACACTGAAAAAATTGAGAAAACACAGACAAAACCCTAGAAAATTTTCAGAAGAAAATACAAGACAAAAATAAAAAATTAGAAATGATACAAAATCTACAGATAGAAATCCAGAAGATTAATGCTAAATTTTGAGAAATAGATAACACATTGAAAGAGCAAAGGAGTAGAATTGAATCAATGGAAGACAGAATTAATGAGAGTGAAGACAAGTACCTGAACAATTCTTTGGAAAGGTATCAATTGAAGAAAGATCAAAACAAGATGAAAAAAGCCTAAGGTTCATGTGGAATACCATTAAAAGGAATAACACAAGTGTAATCAAAATTCCACAAAGGAAGAGAAAAAGAAAACCAGTGAGAAATTTGTCCAAGATTTGTTTGAAAACAACTTCCCTGATATGATAAAAGATGAGAATATATCCATTCCAGGAGTCCACCGAACCCCAAACAGGATAGATCCCAAAAGAAGATCACCAAGACTTATCATCATCAAACTCACTAAAACCAATGACAGGAAAAAGAATCCTGAAAGCAGCACAGGAAAAATAAAAAGTTACCTACAAAGGGCAACCAATAAGACTAAGCTCTGGTTTCTCACCAGAAAACATGCTGGCGAGAAGGCAATGGGATAGTATGTATAAAACCATACATACAAGAATTATATACCTGGCAAAAGTGTCCCTTAAACATGATGGTGAAATTAGGAGATTTACAGATAAACAGAAATTAAAGGAATTTATTAAAACAAGACCAACCTTACAAGAAGTACTAAAAGGAGTCCCTTGAACAGAGAACCAATAATAGCAAACAACAACTGACCATTAATGCATAAGATGACATAACCCAGAAACCAACACCGTCATGGATATAACCAAAGTAAAATAAGCTTACAAGATTGTAAATAGGGATAAGACACATCAATTGGCAAATGAGGACAACTACAAACTAAAAAGAGGGAAAAAAATAGTTTAGTTACAGAACTTCTAAATGGTAAGGAAGTCAAGAGAGTTGCAAGATAGAATGCACTGTTCTAAACTCAGGGAGAAAATTAAAAATCATAGGGTAACCTCAAAGAAAAATGATAAACCTTCACATTACAATAAAAAAAGAGGACAAGCACAAATATTTAGCAAATACTAAAACAACAGCAATGGAAGAAATGATAACACAATTCATTTAAAAAACAAATAAGCTCAGCACAAAAAATTATATGGAGCAAAGAAATCATCAACACCACAAAAAAAAACACATAACAAAATGACAGGAACCAATCCATACTTGTCAATAATTACACCAAATGTCAATAGATTAAATGCACACCGTTCAAGAGACAGAGAGTTGCAGACTGGATAAGAAAACATAACCCCACAATATGCTGTCTGCAAGAGACACACCTTAGAGATAAAGACAAAAATAGACTGAAAATTAAAGGTTTGGAAAAGATATAGCAAGCAAATGGCAATTTAAAAAAAAAAAAAAAGAAGGAGTGGCAAAATCAATTTCTGATCAAACTGACTTGAGACAAAAACTGCCATAAGAGACAAGGAAAGACATTGTATAATGATTGAGGAATCAATCAGAGAAGAAAATATAATCATAATAAATATCTATGCACCCAATGAAAGAGCCCCAAAATACATCAGTCAGACTTTAAATAGAATTGAGAAGAAAAATAGATGACTCCACAGTCATAGTAGGAGACTTTAATGTTGTTGTTGTTGTGTGCCGTCAAGTCGGCCCCGACTCATAGCGACCCCTCCTTGGGTTTTCGAGGTAGTATCACTACGGAAGTAGGATTGCCCAACCTTCCTTCCGAGGAGTGGCTGGTGGGTTTGAACCGCCAGCCGTCTGGTTAGCAGGCAAGTGACTTAGCCACTATGTTACCAGAGCTCCTAGGAGACTTTAATACACCACTTTAAATCACAGATAGAACTACTGGAAAGAAACTCAACAAAGATGCAGAAGAACTAAACAATACAATCCACCAGTTGATCTTATAGACATCTACAGAACACTTCATGCAATAACAGCACAATATCTATAATTTTCCAGTGCACATGGAACATTGTCCATGATAGGCCAAATTTTAGGCCATAAGGCAAGCCTTAACAAATCAAAAACATTGAAATACTGCAAAGCATCTCCTCAAATTGCAATGCTATCAAATTAGAAATCAACAATAGGAAGATCAATGGAAAAAGAGCAAACACATGGAAACTGAACAACGTCTTCCTTAAGAATGAGAATGAAAAGACAACATACCAAAATCTTTGGGACACAGCAAAAGCAGTGATCAGAGGCAATAAATGAGTACATCAAAAAAGAAGAGCCAAAATCTACAGTTTGAACCAAAATGCCCAACAATTATAAAAAGAGAAGGAAGAAAAGCCTACAGTCCCAGAAGAAAGGAAATAATAAAGATTAAAGCAGAAATCAATGGAACAGAAAATAGAAAGACAATAGAAAAAAATCAGCAAGAGTAGAAGTTGGAAAAGATTAATAAAATTGACAAATCACTAGCAAATTTAAAAAATGAAAAGAGGGAGAGAATACAAATAACATGAATAAGAAATGAAAGGGCCATATCACAACAGAACAAACTGTAATTAAAAGGATAATATCAGGACATTGTGAAGAATTGTACTCCAACAAATTTGAAAATCTGGAAAAGTTGAACAGATTCATAACAAAAAAAGAAATTGAACAGGTCATCAAAAATTTACCAACGACAACAAAAAAAAACCTGGCTCACACAGTTTCACTGGAGAACTCTACCATCCATTCAGAGAAGAACTGACACCAATTCTACTCAAACTATTCCAAAATATACAAAAGGATGGAATCTTCCCTAATTCATTTTATGAAGCAAGCATAACCTTGATACCTAAACCAGGAAAAGACATCACTCAACAGGAAAACTATACACCAATATCCCCCATGAATATAGATGCAAAAATCTTCAACAAAATCTTAGCCAATAGACCCCAAGAACATATCAAGAAAATCATTCATTATGACAAAATGGGGTTCATACCAGGTGTGCAAGGATGGATCAACATTAGAAAAACTATGCCATACACCACATAAATAAAACAAAGGAGAAGAACCACATCATCACAGCAATTGATGCAGAAAAGGCATTTGATAAAATCTAACATGCATTCCTGATCAAAACTCTCAGAAAAATAGGAATAGAAGGGACATTTTTCAACATAATAAAGGACATATATGCAAAAACAATAGCCAGTATCATTCTCAATGGAGAGAGACTGGAACCATTCCCCTTAAGAACAGGAACCAGACAAGGATGCCCTCTATCACCACTTTTATTCAACATTGTATTGGAAATCCTAGCCAGGGCAATAAGGTAAGAAAGGGAAACCAAAGGCATCCAAATTATAAAGGAAGAAGTCAAACTATCCCTATTTGTTGATGGTATGAACCCATATGTAGAAAATCCAAGAGACTCAGTAAAAAAATCTATTGGAACTAATTGAGAGATTTAGCATAGTGGCAAGATATAAGATCAACATCCAAAATTCAGTTGGATTCAAAGAGATTGCTGAAATATAAATAAGGAAATCAATACCATTTACAATAGCTACCAAAAATTAAAATAATTGGAAATAAATCTTACCAGGGACACCAAAACCTGTACAAAGAAAACTATAAAAGACCACTTCAAGAAACCATAAGAAATCTTCATAAATGGAAGAACATACCATGCTCATAGATAGTGTGGTAGTTAAGTTTGTATGTCAACTTGGCTAGACCTGGTTGAGTGGCTGGGCAGCTGAATGCAGTATTCCCCATGATGAAACTGGTAATCAACTCTATGATGGAATCTACTGTGAGCAGCTGAATAGCTGTCTTTGGGTATGTGCTCTGTTTCATGGATATAAGAAACAGTTTTGGAAATGGTCCCTGGCTTATGGCACACTTGAACCCTGCATGTGGTCATGTCATTGTTCAGCAGCCTGCCATGCTCTGCCGACCTTGGGACTTTCAATGAACTTAAACTAATGCTCTGCCATGTGGTTTGGTAATATTGGGACTGTGCCTTTTTTCTTGTCAATCATGGATTTGGTAGTCTCAGCAGCCATCAGCTGTCTGAGTGAAGAAAAGCTTCTAGATCCAGTGGGTCAGAAGCAGGAGGCAGAGCTGAACCCCAATGTTCAGGGGCTTTCACCCAGCCCCTAGAGCCTGGTACTTTGAACTTGGAGTTAAAGCCTCCAAACTGTGAAAGAATAAACTCATGTTTGTTAAGGCCACACCATTTGTGGAATATTCTTGTCAGAGCGGCACTTAGTAACCAGAACAGATAAGAAGATTGAACAATGTGAAAATGTCAGTTCTACCCAAAGTAATCTGTACATTCAATACAATCCCAATACAAATCCCATCAATATTCTTTAAGGATATGGAAAAACCAGTCACTAACTTTATATGGAAAGGAAAGACACCTTAGATAAGCAAAGTATTACTGAAGAAGAAGAACAAAGTAGGAGGCCTCACACTGCCATATCTTAAAACCTACTATATAGCCGAAGTAGTCAAAACTGCCTAGTATTGGTACAACAACAGACATATAAACCTATGGAATAGAATTGAGAACCCAGAAATAAATCCATTGACCTATGGTCAACTGATCTTTGACAAAGGCCCAAAATCAATTAAATGGGGAAGAGATTGTCTGTTTAACAAATGGTGCTGGCAAAACTGAATATCCATTTTCAGAAAAAATGAAACAAGATCTGTACCACACACCATATACAAGAGCTAACTTCAGATGGATCAGAGACTAAAATATGAAGCTTAAAACTATAAAGTTCCTCAAGGAAAAACTTGGGGGAAATTTAGGGGCCCTAATATATGGCATAAATAGATTATCAAGCATAACCCAAAATGCACAAACAGCAGAAGAGAAACTAGATGAACAGGACAGTCTCAAAATTAAATTTTTATATGCTTCCAAAGACTTCTCCAGAAGAGTCAAAAGAAAACCTACAGATTCAGAAAAAAAATATATTCAGCAATAACATATCTGACAAGGGACTTATCTCTAGAATTTATAGAAAACTCCAACATCTCAACAACAAAAATCAAAAATCCAATTTAAAAATGGGCAGGAGACATGAATAGACACTTTAGCAAAGAAGATATTCAGGTGGCCAACAAATATATGAAGAAATGCTCACAATCATTAGGCATTAGAGAGATGCAAATCAAAACAATGACATACATCTTGCCCCAGCACTAGTAGCAAAGTTCAACAAGACAGAAAATAATAAACTTTAGCAAGGATGAGGAGAGATTAGGACTCTCATACACAGCTGGTGGGACTATTAAATGATACAACCATTGTAGAAAGAAATATGGCAATTCCTTACAAATTTGGAATTTGAAATACCATTTGTTCCAGCCATTCCATTACTAGATAATGGTAAGAAGTGAGAGACAGGACAAGAACAGATATATGCACACCCATGTTCATTGAAGCACTATTTACAATAGCCAAATGATGGAGACAATCCAGATGTCCATCAATAGAAGAATGGATAACTAAACTATGGTACATACAAACAATGGAATACTATACAACCCTAAAGAATAATGTAGAATTGGCAAAATGCCACATAACGTGGATGAACTTGGAGGATATTATGCTGAATGAAATAAGTTATTGCAGAAGGACAGATATTGTATTAGTCTATTATTGTAAAAAGTCAAGGAAAGGTTTCTATATGGAAGGAAATTTTCTTTGTTGGTTACCAGGAGTGGGAGGGGAGGGGGAGGAACACTGTTAGATAGGTAGAGACAAGTATTGATTTGGGTGAAAAACAAGGCACCAAATGTGAGTAATCAACACGGTGGCATTGAGAAAGAGGAAGACATAGAGAAGTGCAAGGGAGGTACAGAAAACAAAGATGAACCCTTTTGCACATACAATACTGTGTTGTCAGTGAAGGAAAACATTAATATACGGGTGGATAGATAGGTAGACAGTCTGAAGGATTGGGTATATCAAAGCAGGGGGGAGTGTGCCCATGATCATATATAGTGTTGACAGACAATGTTTTTACAAGTGTATTTGTTTGTTCTGTAAAAATTTTCAGGTCTACACTAGAGCTGACAAGGGACAAGATTGTAGTCACTCCTTGGCCAAAAACAGGTACCCAGAAAGAGTGAGTAGTTGGACCTGTGGGTTTGGGACCATAATCGCAGGGGAAATCAAACTCAATTGGCATAATATACTACACAAAATCATTGTCCCACCTGCTACTTTGGTGAGTAGCAACTGGGATATTAAAAGCTTGCATGTGCCATCTAGATGCAATGATGGGTCTCTCCTCATCCAGAACAAAGAAATAGAAGAAAACCAAAGAGGCATGGAAACAATTAGTTCAAGCAGCTGGTACACCATGCAATCCTCAGCCTATACAGTGGTGCATTACTGTGATTCTGGAAGCTATGCCATTGCTATTTCAAATACCAGTAGGGTCACCCATGGTAGACAGGTTTCAACAGAGTTTCCAGACTAAGACAGAAAGGAAGAATGACAGGGCCATTGACTTCCAAAAAAAAAAAAAAAAAAATGGCCAATGGAAACCTTATGAATAGCAGTGAAACATTTCTGATATAGTGTCAGAAGATGAGCCCCTCAGGTTGGAAGGTGCTCAAACATAAGACTGAGAAAGAGCTGCCTCCTCAAAGTAGAGTCAAACTTAATGACAAATATGGAGTAAAGCTTTCAGGACCTTCATTTGTTGATGTGTCATGACTAAAAATTAGAATAGTTGCAAACTGTTATTAATAACTGGAATGTAGAATTATGAAGTATGAAACAAGGAAAATTTGAAGTTGTCAAATTGAAATGGGAAACATCAAGATCGATATCCTAGACATTAGTGAACTGAAATAGAGTGGTATTGGCCATTTTGAATCAATCATATGGTCAATGACAAATTGAAGAGGAATAGCATCACATCCATCATCAAAAGAACATTTCAAGATCTGTCCTGAAGTACAATGCTGTCAGTGATAGGATAATACCTATATGCTTATAAAGAATACCAGTCACTACTATTATTATTCAAATTTATGCACCAAATACCAAAGCCTAAAATGAAGAGATTGAAGATTTTTACCAATTTTTGCAGTCTGAAATTGACCAAATACACAATCAAGATGTATTGATTATTGATGGTGATTGGAATCCAAAAGTTGGAAAGAAAGACGATGCATCAGCAGTTGGAAAATATGGCCTTGGTAATAGAAATGACACCAGAGATTGCAAGATAGAATTCTGCAAGACCAATGACTTATTCATTGCAAATATGTTTTTCAACAACTTAAATGGGGACTATACATGTAGACTTCAAAAGATGGAATACGTAGGAATCAAAGTGACTACATTTATGGAAAGAGGAGATGACAATCTCAATATCATCAGTCAGAAGAAGACCAGCAGCTGACTACAGAACAGACTATCTATTGTTCATATGCAAGTTCAAGTCGAAGCAGAAGAAAATTAAAATAAATCTGCAAGAGTCAAAATATGACCTTCATTATAACCCACCTGAATTTAGACACCTTCTGAAGAATAGATTAATGCACTGAACACCAATGACCAAAGACCAAATGAGTTGGGGGATGACATAAAGAACATCATACATGAAGAAAACAAAAAGTCATTAAAAAGACAGAGAAATAATAATAATAATAATAATAATAGACCAAATGGAATGTCAGAGGAGACTCTGAAATTTGAGATTGAACAAAGAGAATCTCAAGCAAATGGAAGAAATGACAGAATTCAACCAACGAACCAACCTCACTGCCATCGAGTCAGATCTGACTCATAGTGACCCCTCCTTGGGTTTCCGAAGTGGTATCACTACAGAAGTAGATTGTTCAACCTTCCTTCAAAGGAGTGGCTGGTGGGTTTGAACCACCAGCCTTCTGGTTATCAGTCAAACATCTTGGGAAGTGTACCACCAGGGCTCCCAAAGACTTGAATAGAAGATTTCAAAAGGCAGCTCAAGAAGACAGTATTATACTGAAATATGCAAAGACCTGGAATTATTAAATCAAAAGGGAAGAATATGCTCAGCATTTCTCAAGTTGAAAGAACTGAAGAAAATACTCAAGTCTTCAGCTACAATATTAAAGGATTCTATGGGCAAATTACTGAATGATGCAAAAAACATTAAAAGAAGATGGAAGGATGATACAGAGTGACTGAACCAAAAAGAACTGGTCAATGTTAAACCATTTCAAGAGTCAGCATATATCAAGAACCAATGCTATTAAAGGAAGAAGTCTGCGCTGCAATGAAGGAATTGGCAAGCAAGGCTCCAAGAATTGATGGAATACCCATTGATATGGTTTAACAAACAGATACTGCACTGGACGTGTTCACTCATACATGCCAAGGAAGTTCGAAAACAGCCACCTGGCTAATGGACTGGAAGGAATCCATATTTGTGCCCATTCCAAAGAAAGATGATCAACAGAATGTGGAAATTATACAACAGTCTTAATATCACAAGCAAGTAAAATTTTGCTGAAGATAATTCAAAAAGGGTTGCAACAGTATATTGATAGGAAATGACCAGAAATTCAAGGCAGATTCGAAAGAGGTCATGAAACAAGGGATATCATAGCTGATGTCAGATGGATCCTGGCTGAAAGTACAGAATGCCAGAAAGATGTTTACCTGTGTTTTATCGACTATGGAAGGAGTTTTATCATCTCTGTGGATCATAAAAAAATGTTGCTGTTGTTGTTTTAGATGTTGTCAAGTAATCTCTGACTCATAGTGACCTCACATACAGCAGAATAAAATACGGCCTGGTCCTGTGCCAGCCCCATGATCTTGGCTGTACCTGAGCCCATCATTGCAGCCACTGTGTCAATCCATCTCATTGAGGGCCTTCCCCTTTTTCGTTGTCCCTCCACTTTGCCAAGCATGATATCCTTCTTCAGGGAATGGTCCTTTCTCACAACATGACCAAAGTAGGTGAGACAAGGTCTGGTCATTCACAGTTCCAAGGAACATTCCAGCTGCACTTCTTCCAGGACAAATTTATTAGTTCTCTTAGCAGTCCATGGTACTTTCAGCATTCTTCGCCAACATCATAACTCAAAAACATCAGGTTTTCTTTGGTCTTCCTTTCTCTTTGTCCAGCTCTCACATGCACATAAAGCAATTGAAAATACTATGGCTTGAGTCAAGCGCACCTTAGTATTCAAAGAAACTTCTTTGCTCTTCAGCACTTAAAAGAGGTCCTTTGCAGCAGGTTTTCCCAATGCTATACAATGTCTGATATTTTAACTGCTACTTCCATTGTTGTTGACTGTAGAACCAAGTAATATGAAGTCTTTACCAACTTCAATCTTTTCTCCATTTATCATGATGTTGCTTATGGATCCTGTTGTGAGGATTTTTGTTTTCTTTCTATTGAGGTGTAATTCATACTGCAGACTGTAATCTTCAGTCTTCATCAGTAAGTACTTCAAGTCATCCTCACTTTCAGCAAGCAAAGTTGTATTGTCAGCGTATCACAGGTTATTAGTGATTCTTCCTCCAATCTTGATGCCACATTCTTCTTCATATAGTCCAGCTTCTCAGATTATTTGCTCAGCAAACAGAATGAATAAGTACGGTGAAAAGATACAACCCTGATGCACTCCCTTCTTGATTTTAAACTATGTAGTGTCCCCTTGTTCTGTTCTAACCAGCCTCCCGGTCTATGTACAAGTTCCTGATGAGCACAATTAAGTGTTCTGGAATTCCCATTCTTCTCAATGTTATCCATAATTTATTATGATCCACACAATTGAATGCCTTTGCACAGTCAATAACACACAAGTAAACATCTTTCTGGTATTCTTTGCTTCGAGCCAAGACCCATCTGACAACAGCAATGATATCCCTTGTTCCACAAATTCTTCTGAATCCAGCTTGTATTTCTAGGAGTTCTCTGTCAATATACTGCTATACCTGTTTCTGAATTATCTTCAGTAAGATTTTACTTGCTTGCAATATTAATGATATTACTCTATAATTTCCACATTTGTGGGATCACCTTTTTTTGGAGTGAGTACAAATAAAGATCTTTTCCAGTCAGTTGGTCAGGTGGTTGTCTTCCAAATCTCTTGGCATAGCTGAGTGAGTGCCTCTAGTGCAGCATCTGTTGGAACATCTCAATGGGTATCCTGTCAATCACTGAAGGCTTGTTTTTCACCACTTACCATGTGCAGCTTTGACTTCTTCCTTCAATCTCATTTGTTCTTGATCATATGCCACCTCCTGAAATGGATGAACATTGACCAACTCTTTTTGGTACACTGACTCTGTATTCCTTCCATCTTCTTTTGATGTTTCTTGCATCATTCAATATATTGCCCATAGAATCTTTCAATATTGCAACTCAAGGCTTAAATTTCCTCTTCAGTTCTTTCAGCTTGAGAAATTCCAAGTGTGTTCTTACCTTTTGGCTGCACATTTCATTATAATAATTGATTCTGTCTTCTTGAGCTGCTCTTTGAAATCTTTGTTTAGCTCTTTTATCTTGTCATTTCTTCCATTTGCTTTAGCTACTCTCGATTCAAGGGCAAGTTTCAGAGACTCCTCTGACATCCATTTTGGTCTTTTCTTCCTTTCCTGTCTTTTTAATGACCTTTGGCTTTCTTCATGGATGATATTCTTGATGTCATCCCAAAATTCCTCTGGTTTTTGGTCAATGGTGCTCAATGCATCCAATCTATTCATTAAATCATCTCTTAATCCAGGAAGGATATAATCAAGGTCATATTTTGGCTCTCATGGACTTGTTTTAATTGTCTTCAACTTAAACTTGAAATTACAGATGAACAGTTGATGGTCAGTTCTACAATCAGCTCCTGACCTTGTTTTGGCTGAAGATATTGAGCTTTTCCATCACACAGATGTAGTCAATCTGATTCCTGTGTAGTACATCTGGCCAAGTCCACATGTATAGCTGCCATTTGTGTTGCTGAAAAAAGATATTTGCAATGAATAAGTCATTGGTCTTGCAAAATTCTATCATATGATCTCCAGCATTATTCCTATCTATCTCCAAAGCCAAATTTTCCAACTACTGGAGATTCTTGTTTGTTTCCAACTTTTGCATTACAGTCACCAGTGATAATCAGCACATCTTGTTTGCATGTTTGGGCAATTTAAGACTGCAGAAGTTGGTAAAAATCTTCAAGTTCTTCATCTATGGCTTTGGTGGTTGGTGCATAAAATTGAATTATAGTAGTATTAACTGACTTTCCTTGTAGGCATATGGGTATTATTCTATCAGTGACAGCATTGTACTTCAGGATAGATCTTGAAACATTCTTTGTGACAATGAATGCCATTTCATTCCTCTTGAATTTTTCATTCCCAGCATAGTAGATCATATGGTTGTTTGATTCAAAATGGCCAAAACTAGTCCATTTAGTTCACTAATGCATAGGATATCAATCTTTATGTATTCCATTTAATTTTTGACAACTTCCAATTTTCCTAGATTCATACTTTGTACATTACATGTTCTGATTATCAATGGATGTTTGCAGCTGTTTCTTCTTGTGAGTGGTGCCACTTCAGCAAATGGAGGTCCCAAAAGCTCTAGTTTATCGGTATCATTAAAGTTACCTCTACTCTGATGAGGTAGCTCTTTCCCAGCCATATTTTGAGTGCCTTCTGACCTGAGGGGCTCATCCTCCAGCATTGTATCAGACAATGTTTCAGAGTTATTCATAAAAATTTCCAGTAATATATCAGATAGTGTTTCACTGCTATTCATAAAGTTTCCCTGGCCAATTCTTTGAGAAGTGGATGACCTCTTCCTTCTGAGTCTGTCTCTGTCTGGAACCTCCACCAAAAGCAGTCCACCATGGGCACTCCTGCTAAATCAGCCTCCAGTCTTACAGCAACACGCAAGACACTACAGTAAGAAAAACTGACAGATAAGTTCAGCTCCCTTAGCTGTTACAACTGCTCCACTCACTTCTTGACTACCTCCTACCTGTTCCTGCTGGCAATGTCTGCCACTGCTCTCTTCCACCTGAGCTCTCCCCTGCCCACCTCACTTGTTCCAGCTGCCTGCCCTCTCTGCCACTGCTCCCTAATGCCTGGGGACTATCCTTTGACCACCTTACCTGTTCTGGCCACCACATAGATCTTTTTAATCTGTCAGGTGGTCATTTAGGGACTTACTGCACCATTCTGCAGGCTCACCAGGATTTCGTCCTTGTCTACACCTCTGTCACCCACCAGCAGGAACTTGAGCAAGAAGTCATAGGCCCACACCGGGCTTCCCAGAGCACTCATGGTGCTGTACTCCATGCCATGCCCAGTCCATGTGGAGCAGTGGGACCAGCCAGACCCATAACAAATTATGGGTCATATTATAAAGAATGAGAATTACAGAACACTTAATTATGTTCATAAGGAAGCTCTCCATACAGCAAGATGCAGTTGTTAAAAAAGAAGAAGATGATACTGCATGGTTTAAAATCAATAAAGGTATGTGTCAGGGTTTCATCCTTTCATCCTACTTATTTAATCTGTATGCTGAGCAAATAATTAGAAAACCTGGATTAGATGAAGAAGAATGCTGCATACGGATAGGAGGAAGACTCATTAACAACCTGTGATATGCCAATGACACAACCTTGCTTACTGAAAGTGAAGCAGATTGAGTAATGAAGACCAAAGACTAGAGAAGTTAGTATGGATTACATCTCAACATAAAGAAAACAAAAATCTGACTACAAGAACTAGATGGTGCCTGGCCACCAATGCCAACCATTTGGAAAGGGATCAAAATTGGAGATCCTGGATAGAGTGGGAAGATAAATGCAGAACAAAATTCAAAAACACAAAATGACTAGAATTATTATCAGACAGATACTGGTGGAATCCCCAAGACCATCGCCCTGGGTTATTGTTTAGGCCTGAAACTGGACTCATTTCTGTGGATTAGCTCTCAGCCAAACAGTAGAAAGGCCTACAAGCAGAACAGCTGCCCCAGGGAGATGCATGCACCTACCCTAGGTAGATGCATCCCTCAGATCAATCAACCATGAGACATCTGAAGGGCAGCATTGTATAAAGGGAAAGCTGGATGCACAGTAATGCATAGAAAAGAAGGACACAGGGAAGGGCCAGTCACAGAGAGGAGATGGGAGAAAAGCTTTTTATTGTTGGGATTGTAATTGGGGTCATGAAAACAAATGTGAATGAATTATTGAGAATAAAATGAATCTTGTTTATAAATTTGCAAACAAATCACATTTTTTTTTAAAGAAAAAAAAAATCCTCACAACTGGACCAATAAGCAACATCATAATATATAGGGAAAAAGATTGAAGTTGTCAGAGATGTCATTTTACTTGGATCCACAATCAAAGTTCATGGAAGCATAAATCAAGAAATTAGGCAACTTACTGCACTGAGCAAATCTGCTGCAGAAGACCTCTTTAAAGTGTTAAAGAGAAATATATGATTTTGAAGACTAAGGTGTGCCTGACACAAGCCTTGGTATTTTGAATCACTTCACGTGCATGTGAAAGCAGCTCTGGTGGTGTAGTGCCTAAGGCATTTGACTGTTAACCAGAAGGCTGGCGGTTCAAACCCATCAGCCACTCCTCGGAAGAAAGACTAGGCAATCTACTTCTGTAGAGTTACTGCCTCAAAAACCCAAGGAGGGGTCACTAGGAGTCGGAACCAACTTGACAGCAGTGAGTTATGCATGTGAAAGCTGGACAATGAATATGGAAGACTGAAGAACTGATACATTGGAATTGTGGTGTTGGAGAAGAATATTGAATATAATATAATACCATGGACTGCCAGAAGAAAAAACAAATCTGGCCTGGAAGAAGTACAGCCAGAATGCTCCTTAAAAATGAGAATGGTCAGAATTTCTCTCACATACTTTGGTCCTTCAGTCAGAAGGAACCAATCCCTGGAGAAAAATATCATGCTTCATGTGGTAGTTAAGGTTGTGTGTCAACTTGGCTGGGCCTGGTTGAATAGCTGGGGTAGTTGGATTTAGTTATGCCCCGTGGTGAGATTAGCAATCAATTCTATGGTGGAATCTACTGGAGCAGCTGAGCAGCTAATCCACCATATCAATCCATCTCCTTGAAGACCTCCCCCTCTTTCATCGACCCTCCACCCTACCAAGCATGACATCCTTCTCCAGGGAATGGTCCCTTCTTACAACATGACCAAAATAGGTGAGACGAAGT
>NW_006921645.1:5434185-5436525 GCF_000298275.1 Orycteropus afer afer | reverse complement strand
TGGGTCCCTGTGGCTGACTGTTCCTCTGTCTGGCTTCCTGTCTTTTAATCCCCTTTAATATCTACCTATAGATATTAAAAATAGTGGTGAAAACAATTTAAAGAAAAAACTATAATTTAAATGTGTCTCCCTCAAGATATTTACTAACTTCCAAGGAAAACCTAGGAACTCTGCAGTGGAGAAACCCAGTTGATATCACTTTAACCAAATGCTCAAACCTATTTCTGGTAATCCACATGATGGAATAATATGCAAGTCTGAAAATAATTGAGAAAAATATCTGCAAATACATATGTACTTATTTCTAGGGTACACTGATAAGTGAAAAAAGCCAGAATATTGCAAAGAGTGTAAAAGAGAGTTTGGTGTCCAGTATAGTAGCCATTGCCCTATGTAACTACTGAACACTTGAAATATGGCTAATCTAAACTAATATGAGTTGTAAGTATAAAATACATACTGAATATCAAATATTTAATACAATTAAAAGCAACTTAAAATATTTTATTAATAATTTTCATATTTCTTACATGTTAAAATAAAAATATTTTGGATAACTTAGGGTAAATAAAATATTTTATTTTATTCCACCTTTTCATTGTTTTATATATGACTATTAAAATTTTAAAATTGTATATGTAGCTTGCATGACATTTCTATGATATCACATTTATGAACTTTGCTTAAAAAAAATGGGAATTAAAATATGCATGAATCTGTTAACTTTAAAAGTAGCACACAAAAGTGAAAGTGAAAGCTAATAAGATTATTTATGTATCAGAAGTGGGTGGAAATGTGATGAAAATTATAAAATATTGGAATAAGATAGGAGAAATGTGGCAAAGGGACATTTCTCTCAGTATACTTTTTTATAATTCTGAGTTTTAAAATTATGTTAATGTTCCACATAAATAAATAAATATCCACAAAAATGAGTAGAAAACACAAAGTGGAAATCAAATTGAAGTAGATGAACTGAACTGTATTACAAATTTAGTAAATGAGCATAGTGAAGAAAAATAGGAAAGAAAAGAACCAAGAATATTGACTACTTACTTTAAGGCTATAAACAAAAAGAATTGGACACAGATATTGTAAGATGATTATTAGATTTGCTTGTCATAGGAATAAGAGTTTGCAATTCTGAAGCTACATACGTATTCTAAGATTAAGAAAATAAATAAGCATATTGATTATAAGATCCAATTTTCTCACTGTTAGAGAAAATAGTTAAAAATTAGAAAATGCAGAAGTCTATAATGAACTTTGTGTGGCTTATAATGGGAGGTATCAGTATGAACAAAAAGTTTTTAATGTAGATAGATAATAGAATGGTAGACAGATGGATAGATAGATCTACATATAGAAATACATAAGTGTGTCTGTATAAATACATATATGAATGCACATATGCACATATACATATACACAAGTAAATTCACATATATTCCTAACTCAGTCCACTGACAGAACATAAAAGCAATGGCATTCCAGTAATATTGAGCACATCTAACTCCTAGATCTTGGTTTTTAAATATTATTCTCCACTAAAAGGACCAGAATTTTTTTGAGAAATGATAGATTCCAAGTTTGGGGCAGGGAAAGTAAAAGATGATCCTGAAACATCTTGAAGTGTCAAAAACTATGGAAGTGTTAAAAAAAAATGATGATTACATGTCAAAAGACATTAGAACCAACATGAAAGAGCTTCCAAGTTGAGGGAAAAATAAGTAATGATACTAATGGATGGTACCTCATAGAACAAAATAAGACTTAAGACCATGTTGACAAAATATGTAAAAAGTTGAATAAATAAATTGGGAAAAGTTTTTGCTGCAGTAGAATTTCATCTAGTAAATGTGAAAGGAATGATGGAAATAGAAAATAACCACTTCAAAAACACATCAGTAAAAATTGTTTCAGGTTAGAATCATCAATGGATGCTCAAATGAGTGAGTAAAACTGTGAAAATAACATAGTATTATATAATGTCAAATTATCCACCCACAAGATTATCAAGAGACCAAAAAAAAAAAAAAAAAAAAACTGTAAGTTTTCTCTTACAGTAAGTTCTCTCTTACAGTAGAGAAAACTTGCAGATGCCATCTTAATTGAGTAATCAGAGTTCATTTTACCAGTTGTCTTAGGCTGGGTTCTCTAGAGAAGCTAAACCACTGAAGCATATATAGAGACTCTGTTGGTGCTGTGCCTAAGACTGTTAACCTAAAGGTTGGCAGTTCAAACTATCAGCCACTCTAAGGAAGGAAGATGCAGTAATCTATTTCCATAAAGGTTTGCCACCTCAGAAACCCAATGGGGGTCACTATGAGTTGGAATTAA
>NW_006921645.1:5393036-5434068 GCF_000298275.1 Orycteropus afer afer | reverse complement strand
ATATATATATATATATATATATATATATACATATACATACAGAGAGAGAGTGAGAGAGATAAGTTTATTTCAAGGAGGTGGCTCACACAGTCATAAAGGCTAGCAAGTCCCAAGTCTAGGAGTCAGACATCAAGGCGGAGGCTTCTCTTAACTCAAGTATCTGGAGGGACTGATGCACCCAAGATCAGCAGGCAATACAACAGGCTGCTGGATTCAGAGACTGACAAATCCAAGATTGGCCGGTAAGAAGGCAGGCTGTGGGCACACAGGCTGTGAAGGCAACATTCCCAAGATCAGAAGGCAATAAGGCAGGCCAATGATTCAAGGCCAGGAACTGGAGATTATGAGGAGCCAGATGCAGGATCTAGATCCAGCAGAAATCCAGAGAACTTTGCAGGGCTTTGCTGTATATGGTAGAAGCAGATCACACCTTGAAGGAAACTCCCTTTCAATTAATGGTTCATTGCAGATCTCAACACAGAGATGATTACATTATGTAAGATCTCATCATGGGGGATGGCTACATCATAACTGCTAAACCACTTACAATCATAGCCCAGCTAAGTTGACACAAAACCTTAACTATCACACCAGTGATGGGACAAATAAATATGAAGTCCCTCTTGATATCATTCACTGAACCTATATCATCTCTGTGATATTCTTCCCTGATTAGAAAACTTGAATTTAATCATGCTAAAATATCAGAGAATCTCAATTTGAATGACAAAGAAAGACTAAAGAACTATTCCAGTTTAAAAGAAACTGAAGTGCTGGAAGATGGCATCTTTTCTGTAGGACACACACTATTTTCCTCTAGCATCTTAGTGCCTGAAAAACTAGGTGCAGCAGTTTGAAGTGGGGATTCTGGCACTCTAAACAGCTCATTAAGTCAGAGAATGCCAAACTCAGGGGAGTAGGATTAGAAAGGAGAAAGAGACACTGCAATTACCAGAAAAAAAAAAAAAAAAGATGAACCTGCCCTGTGGAGCACCGACCAGCCAGCAAGACTGGTCATTGGAGGGCTTCCTGGGTCAGTGGAGGGAATGCACCAGAGGACTGGCAACCACTCCACAGATCTACCTTCAGCACCTACTCTCATCAGTAAACTTGGGACCCTGGGAGGGAGCAGAGAGAGGAATCAAGCCACAAATGGGCAGGCCCTGGGATGAAGTCACATTGTGGATTGAAGCAGTTATTGGAGGTCAGCTTTTTGGCACAGAGGGGCCTGGAGAGAGGGGTTTTTGCAGCTGTCTGGACCTGGTGGAAAGCAGTGTCCCTCTAACAGTTAGAGGCTTTGCTGAACTGGAGCTGTAGGCCTGTGAAAAACAATATAATGTCATCATTAGTAGCCCACTCAAAACCCTGATAATGACTCCTGGCACCTTGGAGCTTTTTTTTTCTTCCTCCTCTTTTCTTCCTCCTTTCCTCACCTCTCCCCTGCCTCTTTCAAAAGAAAAACCACATTAAGCCACCATAACACCTGCTGGCTTGAATCCTAAACTCCATTCAAGACAAACAGAGATGTGCCTCCACATTCCACAGAATGATTCCATCATCACAAAGAAAACTGCAGAGCAACCCAGCACACTGACTCATAGTGACCCTCCTTGGGTTTCTGAGGTGGTATCACTATGGAAGTAGATTGCTCAACCTTCCTTCTGAGGAGTGGCTAGTGGGTTTGAACTGCCAACCTTATGGTTAGCAGTCAAGTGCCTTAGGCACTACGCTACCAGAGCACCCAACTAACCAATTAGAGGGAATAAAAGTTCTAGATACAAACTTCCAAATGGAGAGGAACACAGAAAAATATCCTCATGGACCAGACTATTCCAAAAATATAGAGAGAAGAATTCACTCCAAGGTAACCACAGAGAAAATCAACAATCCCCCTAAGCAAATCCAGAAGGAATGAAAATGGGTTTAGCAAGCACAAAACCAACAATAAAGAAGAAAAGAGAAGAAACACATGACAACAAAACAAACTCAGCACAGAAGAGTATATGGACCAAGGAAAAACCAAAATGACAAATATAACACAATAGAATGACAATAATCAATTCATACCTATCACTATTTACACTCAATGTGAATGGACTAAATGCACCAATCAAGAAAAAAAAGAGAGTGGCAGACTGGATAAGAAAAGAAGACCTATCGCTATGCTGCCTACAAGAGACCCACCTTAGATACAAAGGTAAAAACAAATTAAGAGTTAAGGGATGGAAAAAAAAAAAATATACCAAGCCAAGAGTAACAACAACAACAACAACAAAAGAGCAAGAGTGACAATATTAATTTCTGATAAAATAGGTTTTAAGATGAAAAACAACACAAGAGACAAAGAAGAACACTATATGATGCTTAAAGGGTCAATTGACCAAGAAGATATTATGATAATAAATATCTATGCACCCAATGAAAGTGTTCCAAAATGCATGAAGCAAATATTAATTGAATTGAAAGGGACAATAGACAACTCTACAAGAATACTAGGAGTCTTTAAACACTACTTTCAAGAAGGGACAGAGCAACTAGAAAAAAACTCAACAAAGATACAGAAGAACTCAACAACACAATCACCAATTCAATCTCATAGACATATTCAGCGCATTCCACCCAACAAAAGCACAATTCACATTCTTCTCCAGTGCACATGGATCCTTCTCCAGAATAGACCATATGTTAGGTCATAAAACAAGCCTCAATAAATTCAAAAAAACATTGAAATACTACAAAGCATTTTCTCAGACCACAATGCTATAAAATTAGAAAACTATAAAACACTACTACAGGAGATAATAATGGCTCTACATAAATAGAAGAGTCTGCCTTGTTCATGGATAGGTAAATAGAATATTGTGAAAATGTCAATACTACTTAAAGCAATCTACACATTCAATGCAATCTCAATGCAGATACTAACAAAATTTTTTAAGGACATGGAAAAACCAATTACTAACTTCATATGGAAAGGAAAGAGACCTCAGATAAGCAGAGCACTACTGAAGAAGAACAACAAAGTGGGAGGTCTTACACTCCCAGATCGTAAAAGCTACTATACAGCCACAGTAGTCAAAACAGCATGGTATTTGTACAATTATAGACAGATAGACCAGTGGGACAGAATCAAAAGTCCAGAAATAGACCCAACCATCTCTGTACATCTGGTCTTTGACAAAGGTCCAAAATCCATTAAACGGGGAAGAGATAGCCTCTTTAACAAATGGTGCTGGTAAAGTTAGATATTCACTTGCAGAAAAATTAAACAAGACCCATACCTCACCCAATACACAAGAACAGACTGAAGTTGGATCACATACTCAAATGAAAACCCCAAACTATAAAATTCATCAAAGGTAAAATAGGAGCAAATCTAGGAGCCGATTTGTGGCATAAATAGACTATCAAACATAACCCTGAATGCACAGGAGGTAGAAGAGAAGGTAGATGACTGGGGCCTTTTAAAAATTTCATTATTATGCACATCAAAAGACTTCATCAAAAGGGTAAAAAGAGAACCTACAGATTGGGAGAATATATTTGCCTATGACATATCTGACAAAGGACTTTTCTCCAAAATCTATAGAAAACTTCAACACCTCAACACCAAAAAGACAAACAACCCAATTCAAAAATGGGCAAGAGACTTGAAGAGACACTTCACTAAAGAAAATATGCTGGTGGCCATCAGACACATGAGGAATAGCTCATGATCTTTACTCATTGTTGTTGTTGTTAAGTGCCGTCAAGTCGTTTCCGACTCATAGCGACCCCATGCACAGCAGAACGAAACACTGCCCGATCCCGCACCAGCCCCACAATCCCTGCTATACTCGAGCCCATCATCGCAGCCACTGTATCAATCCATCTCATTGAAGGCCTCCCCCTCTTTCGTAGACCCTCCACCCTACCAAGCATGACATCCTTCTCCAGGGAATGGTCCCTTCTTACAACATGACCAAAATAGGTGAGACGAAGTCTGGCCATTCTTGCTTCCAAGCAGCATTCTGGCTGCACTTCCTCCAGGACAGATCTGTTAGTGCTTTTAGCAGTCCATGGTACTTTCAGCATTCTTCGCCAGCACCACAACTCAAAAGCATCAACTCTTCTTCGGTCTTCCCTATTCATTGTCCAGCTCTCACATGCATACAAGGTGATTGGAAATATCATGGCTTGTGTCAGGCGCACCTTAGTCCTCAAGGAGATATCCTTGCTCCTCAGCACTTGAAACAGTTCCTTCGCAGTTGACTTTCCCAATGCTACACGACGTCTAATGTCCTGACTGCTGCTTCCGTTGGCATCGATTGTAGAACCAAGCAATGTGAATTCCTTGACAACCTCAATCTTCTCTCCATTTATTGTGATGCTGCTCATTGGTCCAGTTGTGAGGATTTTTGTTTTCTTTATGTTGAGGTGTAATCCATACTGCAGACTCATTAGAGAGATGAAAATCAAAACAAAGACGAGATACCATCTCCCTCCAGCAATAACAGCAAAGTTTAACAGGACAGAAAATAACAAATGCTGGAGAGGTTGCAGAGAGATTGGAACTCTCATACACTTCTGGTGGGATTGTAAAATTGTACAACCATTGTGGCAAGCCATATGGTGTTTCCTTAAAAAAAGGAAAATAGAAATACTATTTGACCTAGCAATTGTATTACTAGGAATGTATTCTAAAGAGGTGAGGGGCAGGACACAAATAGACATGCGTACACCTACGTTCATCGCAGCAAAATTCACTACAGCAAAGAGATGGAAACAACCTAAATACCCATCAATGGATGAATGGATACCCAAATTATGGTACATTCACACAATCGAATACTATGCTACATGAAAGAACAATCTTCTTACAATGTGGATGTGCCTAGAAGACATTATGCTCAGTGAAATAAGTCAATTGCAGAGGGACAAATATTGTGTGAGCCCATTACTGTAAAAAGATGAAGAAGGGATTTTAAAGAAGGGAAATCACTTTGTAGGTTACTGGCATGGGAGGTAAGGGGAGGGATTAATTTGGGGCTAGTTGGCGGGACACACACTGATGTGGGTAAGGGGAGGGATGGTATGGAGAGAGTCTGTGACCACCATGATAACATTAGGGAAAGGGAGGACACCGAATTGTACACATAATATATAGGCAACAGAGGCTAATACCAGTATATCCACAAAACTGCATTACCATTAACACCAAACACCAGGCTACATATAAACACATAAACATCTGAGATCAGGTGTGGGTCAGTGAACAAGAATATACTCTAGACCAAGGATAGATTCAGCTGAGGCTAGTCTTGCACAGATATCAGTGATACAAAATACCCACAATCCCTACAGAAACAACAGAAGGCAGACAGAGAGCAATCCCCCACAGAGAGCCAGACACTGTGGGAGAGAGTTCCAATGAATCTACCAACTCAGGAGCACAGTATTGGGGGACACCAGACTCAATTGCACAATAAAATACATTAAAAATCTTGTTCTACAATCTACCTTGGTGTGTAGCAACTGCGGTCTTAAAAGCTTTCAAGTGGCCATCTAAGATGCATCTAATGGTCTCCTATCTTTTGAAGTGAAGAAGTGTACATAAATAAATAAATAAAAATAAAAATAAAACCAAGGACATTTGGAAGCAATCAGCCCTAGGACATGATGGACCTCGAGACCGGAATAACGAGATGGTGCCTGACTACAAATGCCAACCACTTGGGAAAGGATCAAAACTAGAGAACCTGGATAGAGTGGGTGGAAAAACGTGGAACAAAACACAAAAACACAATAATGACCAGAATTACTGGTTGCATGGAGTCTGCTGAGACCTCCCCAATACTATGGCGCTGGGATACCCTTTGGGCCTGGAATAAAACTTACTCTCAGGGCCTGGCTCTTAGCCCAATAGTAAATAACATGTACAGAAAGACCATTCAATCCAGGGTCACACACCCATATACTCTATGGAGATGCATCCCTTGGAGCAATCCACCACGAGAGGCACGGGGGGGGGGTCGGGATTACTGGGCAGGGAGGGGAGGAGAGTAGGTTAAGGTTGGGGATGGTAATTGGGGAGTGAAACCAAATGTACATGACATGTTGAATGTAAGACAAACTCTGGTCTGTAAACTTGCACCTAAAGCACAATAATAAAAATTTAAAATATAAATAAATAAAACAAACTGGACACAAAAAAAGGACATTAATGAGACAATTCACTAAATCTGAATAAAATTTGTATATTACAGTATTGTATCAATGGAGTCCATGGGAATTACAAAGAATTAACACACTCAAGTGCTAATCAAAAGATTAGAGGTTTAAACATGCCCAAAGGTAGCTTGAAGAATGGCATGGAGATCTACAAAAAATCGGTCATTGAAAACTCTATGGAGACAGCCCTACTCTAATAGAGATGAGGTTGCTATGAGTTGAAGTGAACTTGGTGGCATCTGTTTTTATTGCATCAATGTTTGTTTTCTGAGTTTGGTATTACACTGCGGTTATTTAAGATGTTAACATTTGGGGAATTGAGGTGAATTATTGGTGCTATTTTTACAAGTTTCAAAGTCTGATTTTAAAAGTAAAAGTTAAAGAAATATTTTAAAGAAAGGAACAAAGTTGGAGGATTTATGCTACCTGATTCCAAGACTTACTATAAAGTTACAGTAATCAGAAACTATAGAATTGGTTTCTTATATTGAGAACATATTTAAATATAATCAGTTATGTATCACTTAAATGATGTATTTTGTGATAAAGGATTTTATCTAACATGGACACTGTGTGAGCATCATATCATAGTCTGGTTATGCTTTTTCTTTAAGCATCACAAACAAGATTCTTGCCTTAGCAATGATCGTGAACATACTGAGAATGATTCACTTTTGTGTTTGGTCCTAAACCCACGTCATTAAAAATTTCTCCATCTCTGATATAAGTCTTCTTGCATTTTCATTATCCATGTAGATGTTGATGGAGCTAATCTTCTAAAGGCTTGGAGAACATTTTGTTATTGGGGATCATTATGATTGTCAAGTGTGACATACCTTAACCATGAGCAATAGCATTCACTGAATTCCACCTTAGTGTTGTTTAATAACCTTTTGTTGCATTTCAAAATCAGTATTTATCCTTTCCCTCTTGCTGCTGCCCTCACTAAACACTGATTTTACTGTATTTGGGAGCCATAATGCACGTCATGGTAATATGTTTGAAAGAAAATTAAACAGGGATAATGCTACAGCACTCAAGAGACACACCATATATGAGACTGGATAATGTTGCTTATGAGTTGAAGCATACACTATAAACTTTTTAAATAGAAAGTAAAGTACATATATAAGCCAGTAACATAGGTATTATGACTATAAAGACACATGTATTATACTATTATATATGTACTATACCATTGTACAGGAGCTCTGGTAGTATAGTGGCTAAAGCACTTGACTGCTAACCAGAAGGCTGGCAGTTCAAATCCACCAGCCACTCCTCAGAAGGAAGATGGGGCAATATACTTCCGTAGTGATACCGCCTCAGAAACACAAGGAGGGGTCGCTATGAGTCGGGGCCAACTCGACAGCACATAACAACAACAACAACAACATACCATTGTACAGTTGGCCATCCAATTGCTTTGCATGAAAGATATGAGATACACATCTTGAATGAAAGAAGATACTATATTCACTACACCCTGTCCCCCAATTAGGATTTTTGAATTCTATTATAATCTTGGGAGTGCTGGTGACATAGTGCCTAAGGCATTTGACTGCTAACCAGAAGGCTGGCAGTTCAAACCCACCAGCTACTCCTCAGAAGGAAAGTTGGGCAATCTAATTCTGTAGTGATATCATCTTCAGAAACCCAAGGAGGGGTCGCTATGACTCGGATCCAACTCCATGGCAGTGAGTATTATAATCTTATTGGATTACAGACATATATGTGGTTGGCTGTTGCCTGAACAGACATATGGTGCATGACTATGTAGATAAACAACAAATTAGAGAGTCCAGAAAGAGACTCCTACAGTTGATTTATGACAAAGGCAAGTCAAGTCAAGATCTTTTCAATAAATCTTTTCAATAACTGAGGTCAGAACAACTGAATATATGTGTGTGCGGGTGGGCTGACCATGAACCTTAAACCTTACCTCACACCATACACAAAAGTCAACTTGCAGTGGATCATAATTCTAAATGAAAAAGCAAAATCTGAAAAAACTTGTAGAAGAAAAGAGAATAATTTTTCAACCAAAGTAAGGCAAATATTTGTATATAGGACACTAAAAGTATACACCTTAAGAAAAAAAATTGTTAAAATGGATTTTACTGAAATAAAAACTTTTGTTTTTTTGAAGCGACAGATAAGAAAATGAAAAGCCAAGTCCAAGATTAGATGAAGATATTGTATATGAAAATATCATTAAAAATACATAATATATACCAATATTTATTTTATATGTTTGATATAGAAAACCAGCACTATTCATAAGTCAAAAGTGGAAATAGGACAAATGTTCCTTAATAGGATAATTGATAGATAAATTCTGATATATTCATACACTGGAATACTATTCCTGAATAGATAGATTGGATCTACTAATATAGTAACATGAATGAAATTCAAAAACATTTTAGAAGAAAGAAGCCAAACACAAAAGATGCCTAGTATATATTTAGATGAAATTAAAAAAATAGGCAACACTATTATGATAGAAATCTGACGTTGAGTGCCTCTGGATTGCAGATGGACACAAAAGAATTTCCTGAGGTGAAGAAAATGGTCTGTATCTTATTTTGAGTGGTGGTCACATGGGTGTGTGTGAGTGTCAAAATTTGTCAATCTGAACAATTTAGATCAGTGTATTTTATTATATGTAAACCATGTCTCCAAAAGGTAAAAAAAGAAAAAGAGAGAAGAAAGGTGAGAGAAGAGAGGAAGGAAGGGAGGAAAGGAGGAAGAAAGAAATGTCAGGATGATTCTGCAGACAGATTATATGGTAATATTTGAACCAAAATGTGTCAAAATTAATGAAAACCAGCTTTATTTATTTATCTATTTTTTTTTTTTATTTTAAGAGTTTGTTTTACATTCAATGTTACATGTACATTTAGTTTCACTTCCCATTTACCAAGCCCAACCCTAACCCAGTCCCCTCCCCTCTCTGACCAGTAACCCTCCCCTGTGCTCCTCATAGTTATGCACACCTGTGTGTCCTGCATTTCCTCCCTATGAATGTTACCCCTCTGGTGCCCCATGGGCTATTGCTCCAAAGGATGCATTTCCATAGAGTTGAAAACCAGCTTTTAAAATTCATAGAAGTAGGATTGGCTCTTTTGAAGGGCAAGCATTGCTACATATATTTCAAGTTAACTCACCATTATATTTCCAGGACAGTTAGCAATCCAACCATAAAACTTGCTTTCTTCACATGTGGATAGAGTAGATTCCATAGTAACATTTTTTTTTTTTTAATGTTCAGGTTTAAAAATCATATTTCTGGCTGGACTTCATGAAATAACTATGTCAAAGTTAAGATTGTACACAGCAGGCCCTGTGCCCTCTCTCTCAGGTATCCAGTGGGTAACAGAACTACTTTTTATACCTCAAAAGGATGTAAACATTTCCTGAAGAACATAAATTCAGAGGTTCTGTGAAGAATCTTGTGAAAATGTCCTAGACTAAAATTAAAATTTCAGTCTAAGCAGTGTTTTCTCTTTCCCTTTCTCCTCTTAAAAAAAAAAAAAAAAAAAAAAAAAAAACTACACAGTGAAGGCCTTATGACTTTAAACAGAGAGTTTTCATTTTTTAAATGAATAAACAGGTCTAATTATTTGGAGGACAAATATTTAAGCTTAATCATTCACACTTTAGAAGACCAAACCTAAAACCAAACCAACCACCATCGAGTGGATTCCAACTCATATTGGCCCCCATTGGGGTTTTACAGCTGTAAATCTTTATCAAAATAGATTGCCTCATCTTCCTCAGGTGGAGCAGATGGTGGGTTTGAACCATTGACTTCCTGGTTATCAGTCAAATGTTTTATCCACTACACCACCAGAGCTCTTCTGAGAGCAGACAATATAGGATAATTAGGTGAAGAATTGTTTGAAAAGAATGGGTGGATTAATAAGTGAAAGAAATAGTAAGATATTCTTCCTCATGCAAACAATAAATGCAGCCACTTATTCCTTTTAAGTTATATTTTTTTAATTAAAATTTTAAAAAATTAACAACTGATCATGGCTTGGGTTAGGTGCACCAAGCTCTGGTAGCACAGTGCCTAAGGTATCTGACTGCTAACCAGAAGTTTGAGGGTTCAAACCACCAGCTATTCCTTGGATGGAAGGTTGGACAATCTACATCCTTAGTGATCCTGCCTCGGAAACCCAAGGAGGGGTTGATATGAGTCAGATTCAATTCAACGGCAGTGAGTTTGGTTTTTGATTTGGTTTTAGTCTTCAAAGTGACATCTTTGCTTCTTAGTACTTTAAAGAGGTCTTTTGTAACAGATATGCCCAATGTAATAGGATCTCTTATTTCTTGGCTGGTTCTTTCTTGGGTGCTGATTATGGATCCAAGTAAAATGAAATCTCTGACAATTTCAATCTTTTCTCCATTTATCATGATGTTTCTTACTGCTCCAGTTGTGAAGATTTTGTGTTTTTTTTTTTTGTTTTTTTTTTATGTTAAGGTGTAAGCCATACTGAAGATTGTAGTCTTTGATTTCATCAGTAAGTGCTTCAAGTCATCTTCACTTCCAGTGAAGAAGGTTGTGTCATCTGCATATCACAGGTTGTTAATGAGTGTTCCTCCAATCCTGATTCTGAGTTCTTCTTCCTATAGTCCAGCTTCTTGGATCATTTGTTCAGCATACAGATTGAATCATTATAGTAAAAGGATACAACCCTGACTCATGTCTTTCCTGATTTTAAACCTTGTAGTTTAAAATTCTATGTGAATAACCAGAAAGATGTTTACTTGTGTTTTATTGACTACGCAAAATCATTCGACTATATGGATCATACAAATTATGGATAACATTGCCAAGAATAGAAATTCCAGAACACTTAATTGTTCTCATGAGGAACCTGAACATAGACCAAGAAGCTCCCATTCAAACAGAACAAGGGGATACTACATGGTAGACATGTCTATTTGTTATGATTGGCATCCCTCTCAACTTGTTCCACTGAGGCAGCCTGCCCACCCTTGCCTCTGCAGACACTGTCCACCCTACCAGTCATGTACTGTTTCTCTCATCAGAGCTGCTAATACTTATTAGATCACCAGATCTTTCCCTCCGCTCCTTCTACCCTTGTTCACTACTGAACATAACTGACTTAGCTGTTTTGTAGTTCCTTTTCTTTTCTTTAGGAGCTCCGGGGCTGTAGTGCCTAAGGCATTTGACTTCTAACCAGAAGGTTTGTGGCTCAAATCCACCAGCCACTCCTTGGAAGGAAGATTGGACAATCTACTTTTTCAGTGATACCACCTTGGAAACCCAAGGAGGTGTCACTGTGACTCAAATCTGACTCGATTTTGGGGAGGTGTGTGTTGGTTCTTCATAACTGTGTAAATCTTTGTGCCTTGATTATTGGTAAAGTGATGTGGTGTAAGAATAGAGATTTAAATTCACTGTAATTATAGAGTTTAACAATGAAGATTATTAACTGAAACCAGAAGTGCTAAATGTGTGACCTGTCAAATATTCATTTATGCAACAAATATTTAATGGCTATACTCCTTGGAAGGAAGCTTGGATCATGTACTTCCATAGTGATACTACCTGGGAAACACAAGGAGGAGTCGCTATGAGTTGGATCTGACTTGATGGCAGTGAGGTTTTTTTTTTTTTTTTAATATTATTATTATTATAAATGTGTTACATCTCAATATAAAGAAAACAAAAGTCCTCATAACTGGACCTATAAGCAGCATCACGATAAATGGAGAAAAGATTGAAGTTGTCAGAGACTTCACATTGCTTGGTTCTACAATTGATGCCAATGCAAGCAGCAGTCAGGATATTATACGACATATAGCACTGGGCAAGTCAGCGGCAAAGGACTTCTTTCAAGTGTTGAAGAGCAAAGATGTTTCCTTGAGGAATAAGGTGAACCAGACACAAGCCATAGTATTTTCAATTGCCTTATATGCATGTGAGAGCTGGACAATGAATAAGAAAGATCGAAGAAAAGTTGATGCTTTTCTTGTTGAGTTGTGGTGCTAGGAAAGAATGCTGAGAGTGCCACAGATTGCTAAAAGAACTAACAAATATGTCCTGGAGGAAGTACATCCAGAATGGTGCTTGGAAGTGAGAATGAGCAGACTTCACCTCACTTACTTTGGTCATGGTGTCAGAAGGGGCCATTCCCTGGAGAAGGATGTCATGCTTGGAAAGGTGGAGGGTCAACGAAAGAGGGGAAGGCCCTTAACGAGATGGATTGACATGGTAGCAGTGGTGATGAGCTCAAGTATAGCTAGGATCATGGAACTGACATAGGTTCAGGCAGTGTTTCATTCTGCTGTGCATAGGATTGCTATAAGTCAGAGATGACTCGATGATACCTAACAGCAACAACAACACCACCTTCTAAATGCCAGGACCACACAGAACAATAATACTACAGTCATAAGCCCTGCCCTCTTGGAACTCACCAACTAGAATGGAATCAAAGAGCGGATAAATAATTCCAAGTTTTGAATAGATCTGAGAGGGAACCAGGGGTGCCATACAAACACATAAGAAGTACATTAGTCTTAGGGGGAAAAGAAATATTCAGTATTTCCTTCTGCTTTTTATTAAACAATTAATCATTAATTTTTTTTATTCCATATAAATATGTCCAGAATTGACTTAAGTATTTAAGATTCTTAGATTTTAAACTCAGAAATCTTACCTTAGGTCAAAGAAATGGTTATCTTAATTACAAGATAAGTGGAAATAAGATTTAATTAATAAATTAGCTAATGGTCATTCTTGCCGTTCAAAAATAAATATAAATGTGATATAGTTACTGCTCTCTGTTTGCCCTCTGTCCCTCCTTTCCACTGATATTTCTCAGCAGCATCTACTTGTGGCACTCACTCAATAAAAAGAGCGATCATATCAGTGAGAAACTGGACTTTCCTCATCTGTTTATTAGGCACAGTAGCCTTCCTCACTCAGATGTAACCAATGTCCAGACCATAGTGAACAGCATATCAAATGCAGCGATTCCCAATGTAAAGCAAACCACTCTGCTTCCCCAATGTAAAGACAAGGTTATTTTTCCATAGTAAGACCAAGGCAACTCCTTTTTGGTGTTTCCACTATTTGCAGCTGCCATTGACATCCTGCAGTGTCTGCTCCAGAGGTCAAGTTTCAGCTTTCCATTCACACCATTTGATTGAAAATATCAGAAATGTGTTGCTCTTGGAAATAGGCTGAAGTAAAAATAGATAAAAACACCCAGTGTCACCAGGAAAGCTCAGGTTATTGTCTCTTTATCCAATTTCTTTAGATTTGTAAAGGCAAGAAGAGCTCTAGGTCTCTGAAGAAATTGTACAGTTAAGAGTAGATTTAATAATATAAATTTTTCTCCTGCACAATAATAGTGACTCGTAAAAATCAGAACTCAGGAAGCATTTAGGGCTGTGGCATCCTGGGGAAAAGCAAAAACTTGGAACTCATATCTATCTTTCCATAATTAGACTTTGCTCTAGGTGTCAAAAAGAACATCACAGCATTCTGAGACACAAACAGCATTCAAATCTGGAGTGATACTAAAATGAAGGCTGACTCCAATTTAAAGCAATCTGATCACTTTGGAGAAATATCCCAAAAGAAGTAATGTCATTCAGAGCTTTGTGTAAACTCAATGGCCTTTCTGGAGTTACTTCTACCTCTCAGGCATACCTGTCTACTTAAAAGAGATACAGTCTGCACATTAAATACCTCCACAGACCATTATGGAAAGACTGATTAATGTCAGTGGTCATTAAAAGCTGTGTCAAGGCCTAATAATCACAGGCATCATGTAGAGTTTACAGAACAATCCATCAATCAGCAGTACTCCTTGAGGGCCTGCTCCAAAGGCAGGGGAGCCATTGAAGGTCCCTGACCAGATGACTGGCATACGGAAAAGGCTGTCTTACAGAGATGGTACATTGGCGATATGGGCAACTAGACAGAATCATCAGTTACAAAACAGAACAATGAGTAAGGGTCTTTTGAGGTTCTATCTTAGGCAGGTGAGAGTGGATATAGAATTAATGATTATGAGAGGTCTGGAAAACAAAAATAATTAATTAGTATTGAATGAAATACAGAGGCCAGAAAAGGTGGAAAGAGGTCTGGAGTCTAGCAACCTAATTGAAATGAGGGGGCTACTGCAGAGTCAGAAATAAAAGTGAGAACATAGAGCCACACTAAAGAGAAAGATAAGATCATGTCAGAGCAAGGTGAAGAGTAGGGAGGCTTCAGTCTTCCTTTAAGAACTAGTTCCAGTTACCTACCTTACCTACCTCATCAGCTTCCCCTGCCCTAAACCACAGATCTCAAAGAAGCTTCTGTAAGTCTTATTCTTATTTTGGCTGCAGGCTTCTGTACAGAATCTGAGGAAAAGCAAAAGAAGTTAGATGTACACAAAGCCATCCCTATCTACATATTCCAGGCACTCCCAAGGGAGGGGAAACACAAAGTGTTTTGGAAATGCAAGCATGTTAAGGGAGCGCTTGTCTATCAAGTCAGGGAGAAGCATTGTGCATTCATGAAGACACAATTAGCAGCTGTAGAGATCCCTGCCTGATAAAAGTAGCAGGGAGAGATGCATACAAAGACATAGAAACATAGAAAGAAAATAAATCCAGGAGGCAAAGAGAAAATTTTAACCTTTTACAGTAAAACTCTTTTCTTTAAGTTGGACAGAGTAGATCAAAGAGATGGTTCAATTAATTTTGTGTTGTTGCTAGGATCCATCTTATTCTCTGCATGGTGTAACACTGTTTTTCCACTATGCTTATTTTCTTTGTCTATTGTAAAGTCATCATTTTGTTTAATCTAACAAATATTTATTGACTTTCATGTTAAATAGTGCCCTGCTCAATATGAGATAGGACTGAGGTGAGGGCAGAAATTGAATAAAGAGAAGGAGGAGAACAGTACATGGAAAGAGGCAGAGGAAAAGTGTTAAAGATGGAAGGGTTGGTTCAAGGTTCTAACTTGAATCCTTGGTGTCAGAGTTTAGAAGAAGGCATTCTTAAAATCCTTCACAGTAAACAAGTAGTCCAAGGGACTGGTAGACCATGCATTCCTCAGCTTATATGACCACGAGTACAGAAGAACTAGATAGTGCCCAGTTACCACTGTCAACCAGTCACTCAAAGGGTGCAGGATACCCTGAATAGAGTAGGAGAACAATGTGGAACTACACTCAAAATCATAAACAAACAAACAAACAAAAACAGGTTTGCTCGTCTGATAGAGAGCCTGATAAGAGTCCTGAGACTATGGCCCCTAGTTATCCTTCAGGTGCAGAATTGAAAACACTCTTGTAGCTTCAAGCCAAACAATAGACAGGCCAATGGGGTGAGCATGTACATCAGGTAGATACATTCCTTGAAGTGATCAATCATGGGAGATTTGCTCAGTGCAATATGTTGTCTGATTTGTTGATTGTTGTTTCCATTGGTGTTCATTGTCAAACCAAGTAAAATTAAATCTTTGACAACTTCAATCTTTTCTCCATTTATTGTGATGTTGCCCATTGGTCCAGTTATGCCTCACAGCAACATGCAAACCACCACAATACAACAAACTTACAGACGAGTGGTGGCCCACTAGAAGATACTATACAAATATATAGAAAGATATATTTTGAATATCCTCAGAGGTTAATAAAAAGAGTTCTCAGATCATGCACTACAGATCACAGGTAACAAAGCACTCTTATAACACAAAAGGGAAGGAACTGAGAGTCAGACAATAACCCTGGCTCTATCAAGTCACCTATGACCTTAGCCAAGCCTCCTGGACCCAAGTCTTCCCAACTGTATGATTAGGGATGTGCAGACTGTCTATCCACAAGCTGAAAGTTCTGACACTCATCTGTCAGTTTGCCATACTGTGGTGGCTTGCTTGTTGCTGTGAGGCTGGAGGTTATGCTACCATTATTTCAAATAACAGTAGGGTCACCCGTGCTGGACAGGTTTCAGCAGAGCTTCTAAAGTAAGACAGACTTGGGAAAAGAAACAGGCCATCAACTTCTCAAAGAATTGTCCTGTGAAAATCTTAAGAATGCCAGTGAAACACTGTCTGATATATTACTGGAAAACTTTATGAATAGCCTGAAACATTGTCCAAGATAGTGCCGGAAGATGAGCCCCTCAAGTCAGAAGGCACTCAAAATATAATCGGGGAAGAGCTGCCTCCTCAAAGTAAAGTTGACCTTAATGATGTGGATGGAATAAAGCTTTCAAGACCTCCATCAGTTGACGTGGCATGACTCACAATGAGAAGAAAGAGCTGCAAACATCCATTAATAATTGGAACATGGAATATATGAAGTATTAATCTAGGAAAATTGGAAGTTGTCAAGAATGAAATGAAACACAAAAAGATTGATATTCTACACATTAGTGAGCTGAAATGGACTGGTTTTGGCCATTCTGAATCAGGCAACCATATGATCTGCTATGCCAGGAATGACAAATTGAAGGGGAATGGTGTGGCATTCATCATCAAAAGAATGTTTCAAGATCTATCTTGAAACACAATGCTGTTAGTGACAGGATAGTATCCATACACCTACAAGGAAGACCAGGTAATACTACTATAATTCAAATTTATGCACCAACCACCAAAGCCAAAAACGAGGACATTGATGATTTTTACCAAGTTTTGCACTCTGAAATTAACCAAATATGTAATCAAGATGTGTTGTTTATTACTGGTGACTGGAATGCAAAAGTTGGAAACAAAGTAGTTGGAAAATATGGCCTTGGAGATAGAAATGATGCTAGAGATAGCATGACAGAATTTTGCAAGTCCAATTACTTATTCATTGCAAATACTTTTTTTTCAACAACATAAATGGCAGCTATACAAGTGGACTTTGCAAGATGGAGTACACAGGAATCAGATCAACTACATCTGTGGAAAGGGGCGATAGACAATCTCAATATATTCAGCCAAAACAAGGCCAAAAGCTGACTGTAGAACAGACCATCAATTGCTCATATGCAAGTTCAAATTGAAGCTGGGGGCATTAAAACAAGTCCATGAGAGCCAAAATATGGTTTTGATTATATCCGTCCTGAATTTATAGTCCATATAAAGAATAGATTTGATGGATTGAACACCAGTGACCAAAAATCAGAAGAATTGTGAGATGACATCAAGAACATCATCCATGAAGGAAGCAAACTGTCATTAAAAGTACAGGAAAGGAAGAAAACACCAAAATGGATGACAGTAGAGATTTTGTAACTTGCCTTTAAATGGAGAGCAGCTAAAACAAATGGAAGAAATGCCAAGATAAAAGAGATGAACAGAAGATTTCAAAGAGTAGCTCAAGAAGACAAAGTCAATTATTATAATGAAATGTGCAAAGACCTGGAGTTAGAAAACCAAAAGAGAAGAACATGTTCAACATTTCTCAAGCTGAAAGAATTGAGGGAAAAATTCAAGCCTCAAATTGCAATATTGAAAAATTCTATAGAAAGATTCTAAATATTGAATGATGCAGGAAACATCAAATGGAGATGGAAGGAATACACAGAAATACTGTATCAAAAAGAATTGGTTGATGTTCATCCATTTCAGGAGGTGGTATATGATCAAGAACCAATGGTATTGAAGGAAGAAGTCAAAGCTACACTGAAGGAACTGGCAAACAAGGCTCCAGGAACAGATAGCACACACATTGAGATGTTTCAGCAAATAGATGCCATGCTGGAGGCACTAACTACTCTATGCCAAGAGATTTGGAAGACAGCCACCTGGCCAACTGACTGGAGGAGATCCATATTTATACCCATTCCAAAGAAAGGTGATCCCACAGAATATGGGAATTATCAAACAATATCATTAATATCACACATAAATAAAATCTTGCTGAAAATAATTTAAAAATTGTTGCCATAGTATATGGACAGGGAACTTCCATAATTGCAAGCTGGATTTAGAGGAGGATGTGGAATGAAGGATATCATTGTTGATGTCACATGGATCTTGGCTGAAAGCAGAGAATACCAGAAAAATGTTTACTTGTGTTTTATTCACTACACAAAAGCATTCAATTGTGTGGATCATAACAAATTATGGATAACATTGAGAAGAATGGGAGTTCCATTGTACTTAATTGTACTCATGAGGAACCTGAACATAGACCAGGAGGCTGTTATTTGAACAGAACAAGGGGCTACTAAATGGTTTAAAATCAGGAAGGGAGTGCATCAGAGTTGTATGCTTTCACCATGCATATTCAATCTGTATGCTGAGCAAATAATCCAAGAAGCTGGACTATATAAAGAAGAACATGGCATCAGGATTGGAGGAAGATCATTAACAACCAGTGATACACAGATGACACAACTTTGCTTGTTGAAAGTGAGGATAACTTGAAGCACTTACTGATGAAGATGAAAGATTGTAGTCTGCAGTATGAATTACATCTCAACATAAAGAAAATGAAAATCCTCACAACTGGACCAATAAGCAATATCACGACAAATGGAGAAAAGATTGAAGTTATTACTTGGTTCCACAATCAATACCAATGGAAAGAGCAGTGAAGAAATCACACATCATACCACACTGAGCAAACCTTTGGCAAAAGACTTCACAAAAGTGCTGAAAAGCAAAGATATCTCTTTGAAGACTAACGAGCACCTATCCCAAGCCATGGCATTTTCAATCTCCTCATATACATGTGAAAGCTAGACAGTGAATAAGGAAGGCCAAAGAAGAGTTGATGTTTTTGAATTGTGGTGCTGGCAAAGATTACTGAGAATACCGTGGACTGTAAGAAGAACAAACAACTCTGTCCTGGAGGAAGTGCAGCCGTATTGCTTCTTGGAAGCAAAAATGCCCAGACTTTGTCTTACCTACTTTGGTCATGTTGACAGAAGGGACCATTTCCTGGATAAAGATATAATGTTTGGTAAAGTGGAGAATCATTGAAAAAAGGGAAGGCCTTCAATGAGATGGATTAACACAGTGGCTACAACAATGGGATCACTATAGCAAGGATTGTGAGGCTGACACAGGACCAGGCAGTGTTTTGTTCTGTTTTACATAGTGTTGCTTTGAGCTGGATCTGACTCAACTGCACCAAACAACAAGTAGAAAGGTTGGAGATTTGAATCTACCTATAAGTACCTCAGGAGAGAAGCCTGGCAGTATACTTCCAAAAAATCAGCCATTGAAAACCATATGGGGTACAGTTCTGAACTGACTCCATGGCAACTGGTTTTGTTAATACTTTGTCACCTAAGATTAGCTTTACCTTTTATTATTCTGTTTAGCAATACAATGGGAGCCTTCTCTTTCTGAAAGTATTCTCAATGACATTCATTCCTATTATAGATTGAATTTTATTCCCCCTACCCTAGCACATGTGTTGAATTTCTGATCCTTGTATGATCCTGTTTGGAAATAGAATTTTTCTCTACTTTGTTTAATGAGGTCATAGTATTTTAGGGTGGATCCTAAACTTAATCTTTTCTGAGTTACAAAAAGCAGAATAGATGGCACAGAGATACAGCAGGAAGGCAAACACTATCTGACAACAGAGGCAAATGAATCCACAAATCCAGGAACTACAAGGACTGCTGGCTACTAGAAGCTAAAATAAACAAAGAAGGGCCTCCCACTACAACCATCCTTGAATTGGACTGTAGCCTCCTGAACTGTGAGAAAATAAATGTCTGCTCTTTGAAGCTGCCCACTTGTGGCATTTCTTCTAAGGACGCACTAGGTAACTAAGTCAATCTCTTACTCCTCCAAAGACGTTTATATTTCCATCTTTGCCATAAAGTATGTTTTATTTTCCTAATAAGTGAAAATTTCCTATGGTTCCCACATATTCCAAGTCCTAGCATTTGGTCACACACAAGCAAAATCACAAATTCAACTCACCCTAAGACTCTTCTCCATTGTCCTTTAAAAAGCGATCATTGCTGGAGTGAGTGGTCTGTATGCATCTATCTACTCACAGGTGCAAACTTCTTTAGAGGGCCCTGGGGAGGGAGGAAGCACAGGAAACAAGGCAAGGGCTGACTGCTAGGTGGAAGCTCAAGGTATGTTAAATCAGAAATGACCTACCTTTGCAATATGTCATTTCTGAATTTGTTTGCACATATTAGGAGAGAACAGATTTTCCTGGTATTATTTCATAGTGAACTTGATCATAGAAACAGAAATGAAACAAATATAGTTCAGTGATTCAAAGGGCCCTCTGACTCTCTAAAACACATTTGGTAAGGCTCAGTCTTTTTCTGGGCTACTTTGTATGTATTTCTACTCTTAACCTTATCAGTAGAATGCAATTACTTATTTGCAGTAGAATTTCAAGGACAGAGACTGTGTCTAAATCACTTTAATATTGCCAGTGCCTAGCATAGTATATTTGTTGTTATGTTGTTAGATGTTATTGAGGTGGTTCTGACTCATAGTGACCCTGTGTAAAACAGAACAAAACACTGCCCAGTCCTGTGCCATCCTCACCATCCTTGCTACACTTGAGCCCATCCGTGCAGCCCCTGTGCCAATCTGTCTCACTGAGGGGAGGGCCTTCCTCTTTTTCACTGCCTTTAGATGTTATCAAACATGATATTCTTCTACAGGGACTGGTCCATTCTGATAATATGACCAATGTAAGTGAACTGAAGTCTGTCGTTTCTCACTTCTAAGGAGCATTTTGGCTGCACTTCTTCCAGGATAGATTTGTTCATTCTTCTGGCAGTCCATAGTATTTTCAGTATTCTTCACCAACACCACAATTCAAAGGCATCAATTCCTCTTCAGTCTTCCTTATTCATTGTCCACAGTATAACACAGCTTAGGGCACTCAATAAATACATGTATACATACTTAGTGAATAAGAAAATGAGTAAATGTGGCAAGTGGGTATGTTTCTAGTTTTATAGCTCACGGATGGCTACTTTAGAAATCCAGCAACATGTGCTATTGAGTTTCTCTCGGCCAAATAACTCATCTGTGTGTTTCACAATTATTTCTAAATGGTGTATGTGTAATAGTAAAAGCAGCCATTAGAGCCTCACAGTGTGCCAGATTGTGAGCCATTAGCTCATTTAATTCACACCACAATGCTGTAGACACTATTATTATTTCCATTTTATAAGGGCGATAATAGACATGAGGCGAAGGACTGTAACTTGCTCAAGGTTATTCCATGAATCTGATTTTGTAAATCAAGAGCCACCTAACTCCAAAATTTGTCCTATAAACCATTATGAGTTCTTCCTTTCCAGAGGCAGTGAAACCGACTGAGATTAACTTTCCCAACATTCACTACCTCACAGAAGGATTTTATGTTGAATAAATCAGAGTAGGTAGTTGAAAGGTCACCAACTCAGATTATAGTCCAAAGTCTCCCACTGACTTGTTAGGTCACAGACACAAATTCCTTACTGTTTGGATGTCAGGGTTTGGGGTAGTTAATGTGTCAACTTGGCTCATCTTGGTTTTGAGTGGTTGGGTAGCTGGATGTAGTATTCCCCATGAAGAGACTAGTAATCACCTCCATGGTGAGCAGCTGAGTAGCTGTCTTAGGGATGTGGTCTGCTTCCAATATATAAGAATGTGCTTTGAAAAAGGTCTCTGAGTTTCTTGCCACATTTGGATCCTGAACTTGGTTGAGTCATCAATGAGTGGTCTGCTATGTTGTCTGCTGATCTTGGGACTGTTTCTGGACTTGAACTAGTGGCCTGCCATGTTGCTTGATAAAATTGGGACTGTACCATTTTATTTGTCAAGCTTGGATTTGTCAGCCTCAGCAGTCAGCAACTGCCTGAGCTAAGAGACAACTCTAGGTCCAGTGGTCTGGGAGCAAGAGGCAAAGCTGAAGCCCAACGTCAAGGCGCTTTCATCTAGTCCCTAGAGTTGGCACTTCGAACTCAGATTTCTAGCCTCCTAAACAATAAGAGAATAAACCTCTGTTTGTTGAAGACCACCCATTTGTGGTATTTTTCTGTTACAGCAACATTAGAGGGCTCTGGTACTCGAGGGAGCTCTGGCAGCCTAGTGCCTAAGGCACTTGACTGCTAACCAGAAGGCTGGCAGTTCAAACCCACCAGCCATTCCTCAGAAGGAAGGTTGGGCAATCTACTTCCGTAGTGATACCGCCTCAGAAACCTAAGGAAGGGTCTCCATGAGTTGGGTCCAACTCAACGGCAAACAACAACAACAACAAAAAAAAAAAGAGGGCCAAAACAGGGTTCTTATTTCCAAATAGTGAATATTGAACTCTGAAATCTCTTTCTAGAATATGATCCTATTTTTCAAAGAGTCTACATTTTAAAAGAAAAAAAATTTCCCCTTCTATCAGCTTTTTTCATCGGCTGCATCTCCTGTCACCATTCCTTGCTAATGCAAATGTGCTTTCCAATCTCAAAAAAAAAAAAAAAAGTAAAAACTTTGGGCTAAGTGGAGTATGAAAATGAACAGGGAGGGATTGTTAACTGAGTTTGACGTTGGAGGTGACATTGCTAATTTCTACTGCCTCTTCTGTCTTTATGAAATGCAAGGAATGACAGAATATCTGTCAAGGAGTGGCAGAATTCCCCGTCTTATCACAGATCTGTGCAAATTTAAAAGCTATACAGAAGGTCAGTGAAAAAACAGGAAAAAGGAAGGGTAATGTATGCTGGGTAATAATTGGAGCCAGGAAGAAAAAAAAAAAAAAAAAAGTTTTAGTGGGTTTCTATGATGCAAAAGGACAGAATAAGAAATTTGAAGAAAAAAATAAGATTCATTTAGAGAACAGGGTTCAACCTTTCCCTTTGGCTTATAGGAACTTGGTAAATATTCAGGCTCACTGCCGTCAAATTGGATCTGACTCACAGCGACCCCTCCTTGGGTTTCCGAGGCAGTATCACTACGGAAGTTGATTGCCCAACTTTCCTTTCCAGGAATGGCTGGTGGGTTTGAACTGCAATCAGTTGGGGGTCATATCCATGTAGAGTGAATCCTAAACCTGATCACTTCTGAGTTATCTAAACAGCAGCACAGACACAGAGCCACAAACACAGACATGAGGGGAAGACAGATTCTAACTGACAGAGAAAAATGCATCCACAAGCCCAGGAACTCCAAAGACTGCCACCTGTTAAAAGCTGAAATAGACAAAGAAGGACTTTCTCACAGTGCCACATCCTGAATTTGGATTTCTAGTCTCCTGAACTTTGAGAAAATGAATTCTGTTCTTTAGATCCATCCACTTGTGACCTTTTTTGTTAAAGCATGCTAGGAAATCAAGATACCTATTACTGTCATCTAGCCTCTTCTGTGTGCAAAGTATTGTGCCAGTATATGCTAGGAGGAACTCAGAGGAACTATCATCTGAATCCTGCCCTCTGAAAGTTTACAATTTCATAGATAAAATAAAGTCAGAACATGAAAGAAACAAGAACAGACATCATGAAATATAAGATACAGTATTCCTAGACCCTGGCAATGGATGTGACAAAAAGTAAATGCTCAAATAATTTGTGTTGAATGGAATTTAAATTAAATGGAAGACTGGGTAGTACCCATCTCAAGTGCTAAAGATCAGAGGATGAGCTGATCCAGAATGGTTTCACAGAGGATGCAGAAGAGTGCAGATCAGTTGATCTTGAACATATTTAAACAAATATCTTCTTGGATTTAGACCCATAGATAATAAAACCTAGAAAATGTCACCTCTCACTTAGTCTCCAAATTGTAGCTCACCTGGGGCAGATCAGGTGCAAAATTCCTTAAGTATGATTGGTCTATGATGGTGCCAAGATGAAAAGGATGATTTACAGGTCATCTTTTGGTTAGATAGAGATAGGTAGATATCTGTCATGTGGATTCTGACTCACGGCAATCACATGCTCAGTCTTGCATCATCCTCATGATCACCATGTTTGAGTCCATTGTTATGGTGTCAATCCATCTCCCCAAGGTTCTCCTTCACCTTTATTGGCCCTCTACTTCACAAAGCATGATGTCCTACTCTAGCAATTGATCCTCCCAGATGTTATGCCCACAGCAAGAGAGTAAGACAATGTGACCACAAGGCCTTCCTTACTAGTCTATCTTAATCTGGAAGCTCCACTGAAACCTGTCCACCATGGGTGAGACTGCTGAAGTACTGACGGCATAGCTTCCAGCATCATGGCAGCATGTAAGCCACCACAGATAGGTGATAGACCTATCAGTTAGATAGATTTTAATGAAAATCCCTTGTAGATGTTCACTAAATAGTTGGTGCTGAATGAAGGAATGAATGAATGGTTATTCAAAATACAGTACTTCAGAAAGGTCACATAACAGCTTTAGACAAGAATGGAGACAGTGTATCTCCTTGAGTCTTCCACTCCTACCAGGGACCAATTAAGGTTCAGGTGTAACTGTGGTGCAGGTTATGCAGTTAGAACTCCATAAGCAACAGCTACTCCCCTATGAGCCCCTTCAAAGAACCACAAGATGAACTCTTTAATAATACATTTTATTTTTCACTATTTTCACATGAGTGAGATAATTAAGTCTCTGATATTAACTAAGAAGTAAGCTCCAAAATATCCCCTTTATTCTTTCAGCATCAGTTACTGTATTTGTGAAATGGGAATAACAGAGCTATTGGAAAGAACAATTATTAAAAGTGATTATGAAGAACTTGGCACTATAAAGTGCTTGTTAAAATTGAGAAGTACTCAATATACCCATCCCAATTCCCCCCAGACTATGAAAACCCCATTTGTAGAAATATCATAAGCTTGCCTAGACAGCAACTATTTTCAAGCTTATGCTTCACAATTTAAATCTGTCATCTTGCAAAGTAGCTCATTATTTCAGAAATATGAGCATTTTAAAGGTGCTGCTGCAGTTCTCAATCACAAGTTTTCACTGTTTTTATTAAAAATAAAGCAACTTGAACTCATTTTCCAAATCTCTAA
This sequence comes from Orycteropus afer afer, assembly GCF_000298275.1. Lineage (NCBI taxonomy): Eukaryota > Metazoa > Chordata > Mammalia > Tubulidentata > Orycteropodidae > Orycteropus > Orycteropus afer. The sequence continues at coordinate 5,408,913 of NW_006921645.1, read as the reverse complement.
TTTTGCACATAGGCTTTAAATAGCAGTTATGTGTGTGTGCATGTATGTGCACTTTAATATGATGTCTAGGTGATGTCTCTTTTAATTATCCCTGTTAGAACAGTCTTTCCCCTTTAGAATTCCCATTTGGTTGAACAATAAGTGGGAGAATTCATTTTCTCCTGTGCACCTCATTGAAATGAGCTTTAGTGAGAAGTTAACTTCACTAATTTGTTTGCTTTGCATAATTATTATAATCACCCACTAAGTACTACCAATGAGTAAGTGCTAATATCCTACAAGAACATCACTAGCACATTTTATAAAGTCTTCCTTTTAGAGAAAGTATGCATTTTGCTTTTTTCCCTATCACAAAAGCCCTTTCCTGAGAAATATGAGGGAATATAAAGAATTGAAATTCAGTTAAAACTTTGAGTGAAAATCAACTCAGATTTCCTTGTGAAGGGGGGTCATAGGTTAAATTGTGTCCTCTGAAAACATGTGTCACCTTGGCTGAGTGTTGATTCAATTTTCAGTGGTTTGGCAGTCACATAATGATGTAATTTGGCAGTTAGGTAATGATGTAATCATGTCCCACCCAATGTGCTCTGATGTGATCAGCCAATCAACTGCAAGGAGATTGGGGTATGATGTAGCACTCTTAATCAGGTTACAGCCCTGATCAGATGTAAGGGAAGTTTCAGGGTGTGGCCAGCATCTTCTTTTGTCTCACAAGAGATAAAAGGAGAGAGTAGTGGATAGAGACAGGTATCTGACTACCACCAAGAAGGAAGAGCTGGGAGGAGAGCATGTCCTTTGGAGTTGGGGTCCCTGTGCTGAGAACTTCCTAGATCCTAGGGAAGACTTATGGCAAGACACATGGAAATCTCCAAAGACCACCAGGCCCACAGATGTTGAAAGGAGACAAGGACCTCCTCCAGAGCCAAAAGAAAGAGAAAGCGTTCCACTAGAGCCCCACTCTGAATTCAGATATCTAGCCTCTGAAATTCTGAGGAAGTAAATTTATATTTGTTAAATCCATCCACTTGTGGCATTTCTGGTATAGTAGATAATTAAGAGAGAGGGTAAAGATAGATGGTAATGACAAGTAGAAGGGAAGATATGGTAACATAAATGACAAAATAGAATGAATATGGTACAAAAGACACTGTAACTTAAGGGTTAAAATCTGTGGGTAGTCCAAATGGTTTACATTCTTGGCTGCTAACCAAAAAGTTAGTGGTTCAAGTCCACCCAGAGGCACCTTGAAAGAAAAGTACGGTGATATACTTCTGAAAAATCAACCATTTGAAAACCCTATGGAGCACAGTTCTAATATGATAAACATGGGGTCAACTAGATGACAACTGATAAAATGAAATGGGTAAGTGTTCAGACTCCTGAATATTGTTGCCTAAGTTTGAGCCCAAAAACCAGAAGAATTGTGGGAGGATATCAAGAACATTTTCCATGAAGAAAGCAAGAGATCACTAAAAAGATGAGAAAGGAAGAGAAGGCCAAAATGGATGACAGAAGAGACTCTGAAACTTACCCTTGAGCAGAGAGAAGCTAAAGCCAATGGAAGAAATGACAAGATAAGAGAGCTGAACAGAAGATTTCAAAGAGCAGCTTGAGCAGACAAAACCTATTACTATAATGAAATGTGCAAAGATCTGGAGTTTGAAAACCAAAAGGGAAGAACACGCTCAGCATTTCTCAAGCTATAGGAATTGAAGAAAAAATTTAAGCCTCGAGTTTCAGTATTGAGAGATTCTATGGGCAAAATACTGAATGATGCAGGAAACATCAAGAGAAGATGGCAGGAGTACACAGAATCATTGTACCAAAATGAACTGGTTGATCTTCATCCATTTCAGGAAATGCCACATGATCTAGAACCAATGGTACTGAAGGAGGAAGTCAAAGCTGCAATGAAGAAATTGGTGAAGAACAAGGCTCCGGGAATTGATGGAATACTGATTGAGATATTTCAACAAATGGTTGCCCCATTGGAGGCACTCACTCGGTTATGCCAAGAGATTTGGAAGACAGCTACCTGGCCAACTGACTGGAAGAGATCCATATTTGTACCCACTCCAAAGAAAGGTGATCCCACAGATTGTGGAAGTTACAGAGCAATGTCATTAATATCACATTCAAGTAAGATTTTACTGAAGATAATTCAAAAACCGTTGTAGCAGTATATTGACAGAGAACTTCCAGAGGTGCAAGCTGGATTCAGAAGAGGACGTGGAACACGGGATATCATAGCTGTTGTCAGATGGATCTTGGCTCAAGGCAAAGAATACCAGAAAGGTGTCTACTTGTGTTTTACTGACTATGCAAAGGAACTTGATTGTGTGGATCATGACAAATTATGGATAACATTGAGAAGGATGGGCATTCCCAAACACTTGATTGTACTCATGAGGAACCTGTACCTTGACCAGAAGGCTGTCATTCAAATAGAACAAGTGGACATTGCATGGTTTAAAATCAGGAAGGGAGTGCGTCAGGGTTGTATCCTTTCCCCATATTTATTCAATCTATATGCTGAGCAAATAATCTGAGAAGCTGGACTATATGAAGAAAAACGTGGTATCAGGATTGGAGGAAGAATCATTAACAACCTGAGATATGCAGACGATACAACTTTGCTTGCTGAAAGTGAGGATGACTTGAGGCACCTACTGATGAAGGTTGAAGAATACAGTCTGCAGTATGGATTACATCTCAATATAAAGAAAACAAAAATCTTCACAACTGAACCAGTGAGCAGCATCACAATAAATGGAGGGAAAATTGAGGTTGTCAAAGAATTCACATTGCTTGGTTCTACAATCAATGCCAATGGAAGCAGCAGTCAGGACATTAGATGAAGTGTAGCTTGGGAAAGTCAACCACAAAGGAACTGTTTCAAGTGCTGAGGAGCAAGCATGTCTCCTTGAGGACTAAGGTGCGCCTGACAGAAGCCATGATATTTCCAATTGCCTTGTATGCATATGAGAGCTGGACAATGAATAAGGAAGACCGAAGAAGAGTTGATGCTTTTGAGTTGTAGTGCTGGTGAAGAATGCTGAAAGAACCATGGACTGTTAAAAGAATTAACAGATATGTCCTGGAGAAAGTGCACCCAAAATGCTCCTTGGAAGCGAGAATGACCAGACTTCATCTCACCTATTTTGGTCATGTTTTCAGAAGTGACCATTCCTTGGAGAAGGATGTCATGCTGGTAGGGTGGAGGGTCGACGAAAGAGGGGGAGGCCTTCAATGAGATGGATTGACAGGGTGGCTGCCATGATGGGCTCAAGTATATCAGGGATCGTGGAGCTGGCGCGGGATTGGGCAGTGTTTTGTTCTGCTGTGGATGGGATCACTATGAGTTGGAAACGACTCGAAAGCACCTAACAACAACAACAACAAGTTTGAGCCCTAAAGCTCATTGTGTAGCCTTAATTTCCCTATTCCTCAATTTCCTCCTCTTTAAATTGGAGACAATAATAGGCCATACCTGAAGTTTATGTTGTAAAGATGAAGTGAGATAATAGGTGTAAAAAAGTAGCAAAATGGTGCATAAGAAGTGCTTAGTTATGGTTAGCTGATGCCAGTAAAAATGGTACATGTTTGGAAGGACTCTTGGAACCAGCCATCAGGCCTGCCTCTCAGGAAAGAAGTACATGAAGAGCATCAAGCCATACTCACTCACCCTGCACAATTCTTATCCCCAAGGAAGATGATGGGAAAGAGATGGAGCACTACCTAGGAGTCAAAAACATGGCGTTCTTCTGAATCTCTGCTACTTTTATAACCTTCTTACTGTATTCCACACACTATGTTACTTGCCTTACTTTGCGATTTAATTCCATAAATGTAAAAAGGGAAAAATAGTACCTCATACCATTGATTTGTTGTAGAAATCAGTTGAGAGAATGCATGTGAAAGCACTTTGCACGCTGAGAAAATCCCGCAGCTATAGAACTGATGATATTAATATTAAATACATACGGCTGCATCTATTTTACTATGTATCTATTTATTCTAATCCACATCTTCAGTAAACAACAAATAATAAGTATTTATAGCCAATTTTCCTAACAGTATTTGTTGTAAATCATTTTATCCACAGTCAAAATGTGTCCCTGGGTGAGTAGAACTTTAACCCGAAGTCTCTACCTCCTGCTTTCCATGTGAAGATCTGACATAAAGAAGAAAAACCTTAAGAGAACCTACTGTTACTTATGCCAGTTAGAAGGAAGCTGTCAGAATGACCCTCTAAATTGTGTTGGGGGTTAACATGTAATTTAAAAAGAGTAAAAGCATTGTAATTTTAAAAATAAATATTCATCCAAAGTAATGTTCTTGTTTGCCATTCACTCATCTTATTTAGTGTTCTCTCTAGAGTAGCTAGACCTAATTGTTGCACAGTTTTGTGTTCCAATGTTCCAGCACTATAGATAAGCAAAGGGCTAGCCTAACATTTGGGTCAACATGACTCATCTGTCAGTTTGTTTTACTGTGGTAGCTTGCATATTGCTATGATGCTGGAAGCTATATCACCAGTATTTCAAATACAACCAGAGTCACCCATGGTGGGCAGGTATCAGTGGAATTTCCACACTAAGACATACTAGGAAAAAAAGCTTGTAATTTACTTCTGAAAATTAGTCAGTGGAAACTCTATGGATCACAACATAATATTCTCCAATGCAGTGCTGGAAGGAAGAAAAGCCCCCTAGGGTGGAAGGTACTCAAAATATGCAATGGCTGCAACAATGGACTTAGGCATACCAATGATTGTGAATACAGTGCAGGACCAGGCCATGTTTTATTCTGTTTTATATGGGATCACCATGAGTCAGAACCAACTCGACAACTAAAACAACATTTTATTCAACAAATATTAATGGAATGTCTTCTATGTGCAAAGAGCTATGCAAGACATTGGGGATATATTTTTGAACAAAACCAAAACACACTTTGCCTTCCTTCATTTAATTATTTAGCCAAGATTTCTTGACTACCTATCATATCCTAGACACGTTGTAAGCACTAGGACTATAGCAGTAAAGAGAACACAACTTCTTGGAGCTTGCATTTCTATGGGAAAAAAGGATTGCAAACAAACTTTCCATATGTAATGGTAAATATGGTACATACAGTGAGTACCATAAAGGCATTTCGAGAGGGTCTGACCCACACTGAAAGGTGAGGGAAAGCTTCATAGGGAAAATGATATTTCATCAATGTCCTGAAGGCTGAGTAGGGAGTAACTGGGCAAAGGTGGATGGAGAAGAAAAACTTCCCAGAAACTGAATCATATCATGCACAAATCCCTGATGCAGAAAAGGCATAAATATTCAAAGAACTAAAAGAAGGTCAGTGTGGCAGGGACCTTAAGAATGAGTGGATGAGAGACAAGGGGTAAGAAATGTGAGAGTGGAGCTTTGTCATTTAGGGCTATAAAGTCCACATTATTGTTATTGTTTTCAGGTGCTGTTGAGTTGGGCAACTCATAGTGACTCCAAGTGTATAACAGAAGAAAACACTACACAGTCCTGTGCCATCCTCATGTGTTGCTATGTTTGAGTCCATTGTTGCAGCCACTATGTCAATCCACCTTGTTAAAGACCTTCCTCTTTTTCGCTGGCCCTCTTCATTACTAAGCATGATGTCCTTCTGCAGGGACTGGTCCCTCCTGATAATATGTCTAAAGTACGACACATGAAGTCTCACTCTCCTCACTTTTAAGGCACATTCTGGCTATACTTCTGCCAAGACAGATTTGTTTGTTCTGCTAGAAGTCCATAATGTATCCAATATTCTTCACCAACAGCATAATTCAAATGCATCAGTTTTTCTTCAGTCTTCCTTATTCATTGTCCACCTTTCTCAGGCATATGATAACATTGAAAATACCATGGTCTGGGTCAGGCACACCTTAGTACTCAGTGACATCTTGTACTTTTTAACACTTTAAAGTCTTTTCAGCAGATTTGTCCCACAATCTTTGCTTCTCAGTAGCACTGTGTCTGTACTTCTTCCAAGATAGATTTGTTTGTTCTCTGACAGCCCATAGTATATTCAATATTCCTCACCAACACCATTATTCAAATTCACTCATTTTTCTTCAGTCTTACTTATTCATTGCTCAATTTTTGCATATATATGAGGCATTTGAAAATACCATGGCTTGAGTCAAGCCCACTTTAGTCCTCAAAGTGACATCTTTACTTTTTTTACATTTTAAACAGGTTTTTAATGAAGAAAATTTTCCTGATGCAATATGTCATTTATTTCTTGACTGCTGCTTCCTTGGGTGTTGATTGAGGATACAAGTAAAATGAAATCCTTGATAACTTCAACATTTTCTCTACTTACCATGATTGTGCTTATATGTCCAGTTGTGAGGATTTTTTATTTCTTTACGTTGAGGTTTAATCTGTACAAAGGATTACTATCACTCAGTAAGTACTTTAAGTCCTCTTTGCTTTCAGCAAGCAACATTGTATCATGTTGATATCACAGATTGCTAATGAGTCTTCCTTCAATCCTGATGCTATGTTCTTCATAGAATCCAACTTCTTAGATTACTTGCTCAGCTGCCATAATTCCTGCTATTGGGATTGTCTCAAGTGCTGCTCTAGTAGAAATATGGCAGGCTACATATTTGGTCCAAGTAAGCCAAAAAGCTGCAGAGGCCTTTCTCAAAACTTTTATACTCAAATGGCACAACATAGTACATAAAAATCTTGTTCCACAACCTACTTTGGTAAGTAGTGACTGGCGTTTTAAAAGCTTTTGAGTGGCCATCTAAGATGAAACTATTGGTCTCCTCTCATCTGAAGCAAAGAAGAGCGAAGAAAATCAAAGGCATTTGGAAACAATTAGTCCAAGGATATAATGGATCTCAAGATAAGAAGAACTAGATGGTGCCTGGCTATCAATGCCAACCACTCAGGAAGGTCTTAAAACTGGAGATCATGGATAGAGTGAGAGGAAAAGTGTGGAACAAAATTCAAAAACAAAAAAATGACTAGAATTACTGACTGGATGGAGCCTGGTCCCCCAAGACTATGGCCTTGGGATACCCTTCAGGTCTGGTATTGGATTTACTCCCAAGGATTGGTTCTCAGCCCAACAGTAGAAAGACTTACATGCAGAATACCCAACCCAAGGTGATGTACCACCTACTGTAGGGAGATGCACCCCTTAGAATAGTTGACCATGGGACACCAGAGGGGCAGCATTCACATGGAGGGAAAGCTGGACAGATAGGAGTGGGGGTCACAGGGATGAGAGGGAAGGAGAATGAGTTATGGCCGGGGATGGTAATAGGGTTGTGAAATCAAATGGACATAAATTCTTGAATGTAAAACAAAGTTTGCACTGTAAATTAACACCCAAAGCACAATAAAAATACTACTAGTACTACTACTACTACTACTACTAATAATAATAATAATAGGAGCTCTGGTGGTATAGTGCCTAAGGCACTTGACTGCTAACCAGAAGGCTGGTGGTTCAAACCCACCAGCCACTCCTTGGAAGGAATGTAGGACAATCTACTTTCATAGTGATACTGCCTTGGAAACCCAAGGAGGGGTTGCTATGAGTTGGGTCTGACTAGACAACAAATAACAACAACCACTACTACTAATAAAGCACTTCTCCTTATATACTGGAAGCAGACCACATACTAAGGCCACTACTCAGCTGCTCAAGCAGATGCCACCATGGAGCTGATTACCAGTCTCATCATGGGGAATAACTGCATGCAGCTGGCAGGCTCAAAACTAGATCCAGCCAAGTTGACACATAACTTAACTACCACAATGCTTAAGGCTTTTTTCAGGAAAACTGCATAATAACGTATGCATTATAAAAGATCTCTATGCTTATAATAGAGGAAATAAGGGAGATGGATTGATAGGGGTAAGATGTAAAAAGACCACATGGAGAATTATCTTAGTTGTTCAAGTTACAGTCATTGATGTGTAAGACTAGAGTGTGGCTGTAAATAAGAGGAGAAGGGGATGAATGAAGGTATTTATGAGACGTATAGGTGCTAAAATACTGTGAACTTCTTTTTCAGTGATGATAGCAGTGGTAAGGATGACAGTTACATTATTGGTTTGCCTACTTGAATACATGGTGATATACCATTTACTAAAATAGGAAACTGTGCAGAAGAACAAGGAATGGGATAGGATGACCTGACTTCTTATTTTATTGAATTTTAGGTGTTTGTTAATCCTCCATGAGGATAGTCAAGTAGGTGGGCTGGAGCTCAGATGCCAGGACTAAGCTGGATGGAGAGTTGGAAATCATGGGCCAACTGGTGATCCTTGAAGCCAAAATCCAAACTCACTGCCATTTAGTTAATTCTGGCTCATTGCATCTGATAGGGCAGAGTAGAAGTGCCCCATACAGTTTCCAAGATATAAATCTTTAAAGAAGCATACTGATTCATCTTTCTCCCTCAGAGTAGCTTGTGGGTTCAAACTGCCAACCTTGTGGTTAGTAGCCCAGTGCTTTAACCACAGCATTACCAAAGCTCCTTCCTGAAGCCAAAGGTGTGGTGAAATCACCTACAAAAAAGCATGCAGGGGAGAAATGAGATCCACTTCTGAGAAGCTCCATGATTTAATGTTCAGATAGAAGAAGGTTAGATGACAAATGAGATGGTGAAGGAGTTATTGATTCTCAAAAGTTGTTCATGGTGTTTGGTAAATGAAATGATATGGAGCAGTTAAACTCAGAGGTTCAAAAAGTAGTCCCAAAGCCTCAGACCACTACAGACAACAAGCAGGTGAAGAGGTAAGACAAAGTCAACCTACCAACTAATCAGCCAGGGTAAAATTCCTGAACCTCAATCCAGAGAAGCCAATCTTTATTGGTTTAGAACTTAAAAAGACCTTATTTTTAACATAGAATTACAATAAAAAGTACTTGTGTCAAAGTTTAACCTCAAAGTTAACTTAAGGAGTAAAATTCTCATCTCTTTCATTATACAAACACTCAAATTATTTTCACTGGTGATAATATTGAGACTTTCTGTAGGTAAGCAGAGTTAACAACTTTGGCTCAAATCGGAATTGCCTGGAAAATTCCTAAAAACTACCAATGCCTGGAGACCACTTCTAGAGAATTCTTAATTATTTTGTCTCAAAGAATGCCTGGTACTGGGTAGGCCCTGGTTTACTATGAACTGCACTGTGATAGTTGGAGCTGTGTGTCAATTTGGCTGGACCACAATGCTGTGTGGTTTAAACAATTATGATGTGGGTTGTTCCCATGATGGGATCAGATGTAAATGTTTTGAGCAGCCAATCCATTGAAAGGGAGTTTCCCTAGGGGTGTGGCCTTCTTTGAGTTTATTTATGGACATCTGGGAAAAGAGACACTCTTCTGTAGATCGAGATCCTGTTGTGCTGCCTACAACTGTCCATGAGCGAGAACAATCCACCATTTGGCCTGGAGATCTTGGATTCGTCATTCGTTGGAGTCAACAGCCAGTATACAGCCTGTCAACCTTGAGCTCCTCAGCCCCTGCAGCTATATGAGTCAGGAAAAGCCTCCGGCTTGAAATTTGATCCAAGAACTTGGGACTTGCCGGCTTCTCTAAATGTGTAAGCCGTTTTCCTAAGATTAATTTCTCTTTCTCTCTCTATATATATATTAGCTTTACTGGTTTTTCTTCTCTAGAGAACCCAGTCTAACATATGCACTTACAACCATTTCTTTTTTTCTTTGCACATCTTATCACTAGTAATATACTCTGGTACATAATTTGCTGATCTTATCATTCTTAGATGTTCATTCATAGATACTCAATCTTATGATTTTGTTAAGAACATTGCTAGATTTATAAACATACTGATAATAAGAGGTAATAATAATGAAAACTAAACAAAAATATGAAGTATTTGATTTATGTCAGAACTGACTTACAGTGGAGTCATCAGGATGATCCCTGTCATAAGTCAGGGACTACTTGTATATTTAAAACCTCCTAAGAGGATTCTAATGTGCAGGTAAGGTTGATATCATTTGATAAGGAATGAAAGCCCATGGGCAGTGCTTCTTCTTCTATTTCATATCAGTGGATTCACTCTCTAATCTGTATAATAATAATGAGCTTTTACCCCCTTTCCTTTTATTTCTTGAATAAAACTAGGCTGTGTGTGCATATGCCTGTATATTTTTATTTCTGTGTTTGTCTACATAATTATGTATATTAAAGGTGAATAATGTATGTGCTCATTTATTTACTGATTGATTTAATAAATATTTATTGAGCATCAATAAGATTCTAGATACTAGGAAAACCGTTGTTGTTGTTGTTGTTGTTATGTTCCATCAAGTTGGACCCGACTCATAGTGACCCTCCTTTGGGCTTCCAAGATGGTATCACTACAGAAGTAGATTGCCCCACCTTCTTTCTGAGGAGTGGCTGGTGGGTTTGAACTGCCACTCTTCTGGTTAGCAGTCAAGTGCCTAGGCACTACACCACCAGAGCTCCTAGGAAAAACATTAAGAATAAGATATAGGTCCTCAATATATGAAGCTTCATCTAAAGTAGAAAAGAGATAAATAACAGGTTTTCAGTTGTGCTGTGGAGGCTTATATGTTGCTATGATGTTGGAAGCTATGATACCAGTATTTCAAATGTTGTTGTTGTTGTTGTTATGTGCCATGGAGTTGGACCTGACTCATAGAGACCCAAATACCAGCAGGATAATCAATGGTGGACAGGGTTTAGCAGAACTTCCAGATGAAGACAGACTAGGAAGAAAGGCCTGGTGATCTACTTCTGAAAACTAGCCAAAGAAAACCCTATGGATCAAAATAGAATAGTATCCGATATAGCACTGGAAGATGGGTTCCTAGGTTGGAAGGCACTTACGGTACAGTAGCCACAACAATGGACTCTAGCATACCAGTGATAGTGAAGATAGAGAGGGCCTGGCAATGCTTTGTTTTATTGCACATTGAATCACCATGAGTTAATGCCAACTCAAAGGCAACTAACAACAACAATATATTATGGTAAGTCTCTGATGGGAATAAGCACAAGTTACCGTAGGAAAGTGGAGGTTCTAAGTCTGCTGAGATGTTTAAGGAAAGTTTAACAGATGACATATTCAGACTGTTCATTAACTCATTAACTTTGACAGTGAAGAAAAGGAGAAGGACATCCAGGCAACAGGAACTTGCTGAACAAAATCACAGCTGTGCAAATATAATCTATTTGGAGACCACAGGGTTCAGTATTATTGCATGAGTAATGCTTACATCGTGCTTGGTGCACAGTAATCGCTTAATATATGTTAGTTAGTCATCATGGGTGCAGAGTCCATGTAGGACATGAGGCTAGATATCCAGAGAGAAGAACAGTCATAAAAGGCTTATATGCCATGACAAGGAGCTGGGCCATTATTTTGGAGACCAACACTACAGGCACTTGAGTATGTACACAAACCACCTGGGAATCCTATTGAACATACATTCTGATTTACATGATTGTGAGTAAAGCTTAAGAACCTGCAATTCTGACAAGCTCTTAGGTAATGCCAAATCTTCTGGTCCAGGGACCATACTTTGAGTACCAAAGTTTTGGACCATGAGGTTCCAAAATAATCCAAAGTTGGATCCAACTCATAGTGATCCCTCCTTAGGTTTGCCAGGCAGTATCATTATGGAAGTAGATTGCCCAACCTTCCTTCCAAGGAGTGGCTGGTGGGTTTTCTGAACTGCCAGCCTTCTGGTTAGCAGTCAAATGCCTTAGGCACTATGCCACCAGAGCTCCTAGGATCATGAACTTGGCACAAGCCAATTCAGAATTTCTTTTCCTTTTTTTTTTTAACCTTTCATAGGGAAAGCTTTTAAATATACAGAAAATCAGAATAATATAATAAAAACCTGTTGTCATACTGTCTTCATCTATGTATTTTACTTGAATTAAATGTAAATTTCAGACATCATGACTTTTTGTCATTAAATATTTCAGAATGAATCTCCAAAAATAAGGACATTTCCTACATAACTATAATTTCACTGTCATCCCCAACTAAATTAACAATAATTATTACATAAAAGCAAGTAGCATGGTTGGGTTTCTATTTTAGAAAAGAATTCTGATGTCTGTGTGGATAGTGATATTTTGTCATAGTTTTATGATGATAAGTAAGTATGTCTGAATATGTGTGTGTGTGAATATGCTTATAAACACCCATCTCTATGTATGTTCCTATATGTACAAATGTATTTGTCTGTGCTGGCATATGTTATATTTGTGTGCATTAAATATACAGAAGAGCCTCTAACTACCAGTGATTCCCCTGTTTTCTTTTATCTCAGTAGACATTTTCTTGCTCTATAAAGTTGTCTGCTCAGGATGATATCCTGGTGCTTCTCACACAGTGAAGAACTATTTAAGGCCATGACTAGAACCCCAAACAGTTTTTTGACAGATGTTACAGGCTCTGTGTGCCCTGTGTGCCTTAAATATGACAAGGGGTGTAAATGTGACAAATAAGCAGCACCTGAAAATTACAAAATCATCTGGAATGTAGATAGTTCATACTAATGAGGCCATTTGCATGGAAACAGGTTGATATGGAGAGGTTCTGTGGTTCAGTGATATTTGTGAGGTGGGTGGGTATCTCTGTACCTTGCCTCAGACCAGCCATTGACTCAACGGTAGCCCCAGGTCAGGAGTAAGAAATCACCATATTAGGTGCTCAGGACACCTGTTATCAACAGAGACCTCTTAGAGAAGGGCTCACTCTCCCCACCCCACTACCCTCCAGACTATTTAGCATATCCATATCCTACTGAGAAAAAAAAAAAAGAAAACAACAGGTCTGAGATGTTTGAGGCTTTGCAAAGAAAGAGTTACACTGGAAATGGTGATAGTTGAAAAGTGAACTCATGAGCAACATCTTGATTGTACCAACCCTTTCCATCAGCTCCTATCTTGCTTATTCCAGGAACTGTTAGATGTGGCTACAATACCATAGAGGCAATCCAGAAACAAAGTATGGCTGTAATAATATTAAAACGAGACTGATTCTGATAGAGTGGAAACTGTGTTTGAAAGCCAAAGGCACCATGTTACAAGTAGAGACCTAGGTGGGGGCCCAAGGAGATTGTAATGCCCAGGCCTCTTTCTCTCTTCCCTCTGCTGTTCACTGCCCTCAACACCAATTCCCTATATCATTTATTGTTGTTACTATTGTTCCGCATGGACTGGAAATACAGGACACATAAGTAAACACAGGCTTGCAAACCAAACAGACCAGGTTCAAGCCCAACTCTGCTACTGCCAGGTGAGGAGGCTTCAATCAACTGCTTTATTCATCTGAGCCTTCTGGGCCTCTTTTTATACTTGGAATAATGACACTTGAATTGCAGTATTGATGGGAAGAGTAACTGAGTTAATACTGACTATTTGGGTTATAAGACTAAAATTCATGGAAGATGGTATTTGTGTCCAATACTACTTTTTAGCCCTAGGAATACAATAGTGGAATTGGTAGGACTTTAATAAATGTTTGTTGATGTATAAGGGTCCCTGGTGGTGCAGAGGTTTAAGTGTTCAGCTACCAACTAATTAAAAAAAAAAGTCAGTGATTCAACCTACCAGCTACTCCATGGGAAAAAGAGGTGCCAGTCTACTTCTGTAAAGATTATAGCCTTGGAAACCCATATCGAGCAGTTCTACTCTGTCCTAAATGGTCACTATGAGTCAGAATCCATGCAACAATAGTGAATATTAGGTTTATTGATGTATTGATATATATTGACAGAATCTTCAACAATTTACTGGTGAGTTCATTAATCTGATCAACAAATGCTGTTATGTATTTACTATGTACAAATCTCCATGTGTAAGGCCAAGGGGGTGACTGATGGAGAACTCTCAGAATTACTCATTTCAAACAGAGCAATTCCTTCTATACTAATCTTATATATGAGAAGCTGAAGGTATGCTTTGTTTGAAAAAGTGTTTGCATATAACAACAACAAAAAAAAACAAGTTTTTTTTAAAAAAATGAAAACTACTAATTAAATAAATTACTAATCCAGCCAAAATACCTTAAGTGCAGCCACCATTGGTCTATCAGTGGAGACTCTAGAGTTGCTGTGATGCTGAACAGGTTTTAGCAGAGCTTCCAGATTAAGATATACTAGTAAAAAAAGACTGGTGATCTATTTCCAAACACAGCTAAAGAAAACCTTATAGGTCACAATAGTCTAATCTGTAACCAATCATAGAGATGGCACAAGACCAGGAAGCATTTAATTCTAATGTGCATGAAGTTGCCATGAGTCAGGGACCCATTCAACAGTAGCTAGCAACAAACAAAGAATTGACTCAACTTTGATCCTGACCAAAGATATGAAATTTCCAGCCTCTTGTATACACGATTGAGAAATATAAAAAGTGTAGTACAGGGGGCGGTGAGAGGCAGAATAGCAGTGTGCTGACTGAAAGCTTATGGAGGACCCTGAGGAAGTGACCCAGAACTTTTCCCTCACCTTCACAATCAGTGTTATGATCTAAGGATTTGAATGTAAACTGAGTTTCTTTTGTAGGTGATGGTTATATGATATCTGATCTCTTAAAGAAATCTGATCAGGACACAGATTTATCCCAGGTTTCCACCAGTGGGTGTGGATGGAACTTGGAAATTTGCTGCTATTCAAGACTGAAAGAAGAATGGATAGAGTGGCCAACCTGACCTGTGTGATTAGATGCTCAGCATCCCAAGGAATAGTCAGTAGTATTGGAAAGGAAAGGAACTTCATGTAGCTGGGGAGAAGAGACCCTTGAAATGAAGTGACCATGAAGGACAATTCTGGCTGAACTAGGCCATGAGATTGGCTCTTGAGGTAGAAGAATGGTTTTTTGACACCAACAATCCTGCTGAGGGTTCAACATTTGATCCATCCCCATTTGGTCACTGTTCTAAAGTAAGGATGAGAAGATTTTACATATAAAACATAATTCATGAGAATTACCCTTGGGCAGATAAGTGTTAGATGAAACATTTTGATGAGCTTCTTTTTTCTTCTCTCAGAGGACTGGTAAAGAGAGAGTGAAATGATGAAACAAGACAAGTTTATAGAAAAGGTCAATAAAATGTCTTAACAGAGTTCCGGTAAGATGGTGGAATAAGCAGAAAGACTGCACAGATCCTCTTCAACAAAGAAAAGGGGAACCAATTAATACAGATACAGATTAATTCAGGAACAATTAATACAGATTAATTCAGGATTAAAAATAATCCTGAAGCCCTGAGTTTTGAAGGGAAGAATATAGAAGTGAACTAAACTCCAACTAGCAGAAGAAAATTTGCATGAAAACACCAAAAAAAGAGACATACAGAGCTGCTGTCTGGCAGTGATCCTGATGGCACAGACCGCTTGAATATTCCCGAGTGGTGTTAAGACCTAAGAATTAACCTTAAAAAAGCCCTGCTAGCCAGGAGCTGCACAGAGGACTGCACTGGTGGCTGGGGAATAAAAGGGGAAACAGCAAAGAGGAAAGCAGGCTGAGCTGTGAACTTTTACCTGTCTGAGGGCATAGTCATTTTGAATGTTTACAAGTGGCTCAACCATTTTGGATATTTAAAGTGACAGTGTTCTCCCAGATTTCAGAGACTTAATAAGTACCACTTTCCAGGAATTGCAAGGACATTCCAGACACCAGCAATTGGAAAGGTACAATATTCCCCTTTACACTCATATCCCACACCCTCTTGGTGAATGGAGGTGTGACCATTCCTCACTACCACACACCTTCTGGGTCAGCAGGAATTCTATCCCACTCTGTGTGCTCTGACGGAGTCAGGCTGCCCTGCCCTGCCCTGCCCAGATTCTCAGCCCCCCC
>NW_006921645.1:5389146-5392836 GCF_000298275.1 Orycteropus afer afer | reverse complement strand
TTTTTTTTTTTTTTGTTATTGTTATTGTGTGATTACATACAGTGTTTTTTTGTCCACATGCTTTAACTTTTTTGATGGTTATTCAATGATTTTTGCCTAACTGAGTGGGAGACAGCAACAGTGCCCATACACCACAACTACACACACACCTCCTGCAGCTTCACTTACTGAGTGAGACCCACCAATTCATTCACCACCAATTGCCCAATGACAAACAATCACCAAGAAAAGCTTGGCTCATCCTTAGCTGCTCTTCAAAAACAGTTAACATAGATCTAAGTACAACAAATTCACAATGTCTTGGAGAGCACAGACCATCACAGTACACCCAAAGAAGCAAGATAAAGTGGTAGAAACAAGGGAGCAGGATAAAGACCCAGAAAATATCCCTGAAGAAGAAGTAGCATTGGAACTCACTGATAAAGAATTCAAAAGAATCATAATTAGGTATCTTCAAAGGATTGAGAAACAGATCAAGGAAAGCACTGACAAAATTAAGGAAAACACAGGCAAAAACCTAAAAAATTTCAGAAGAAAATACAAGAAAAAATGTCAAAATAAATGAAAAATTAGAAGTGATTCAAAATCTACAGATAGAAGTCCAGAAGATTAATGCTTAATTTTCAGAAATAGATAACACATTGAAAGGGCAAAGGAGTGGAATCAATGGAATGGACGACAGAATTAATGAGATTGAAGACAAATAATTGAATACTTTTTTGGGAAGGTAACAATAAAAAAAAAAGACTAAAAAAAAAAAAAAAAAAATGAAGATACCAAAATGTGGAATACCATCAAAAAGAATAGCCTATGTGTCATTAGTATTCCAGAACAAGAACAGAAAAATAAAACCACTGAGAAAATTGTCCAAGATTTGTTGGGAGAGAACTTCCTTGACATGATGGAAGATAAGAATATTTATATTCAGGAAGTCCAATGAATACCAAACAGGATAGACCCCAAAAGAAAATCATCAACACATATCATCATCAGATTCATCAAAACCAAAGACAAAGAAAGAATCCTGAAAGCAGTATGGGAAGAATAAAAAGTTACTTACAAAGGACAACCAATAAGAATAAGCTCAAATTTGTCAGCAGAAACCATGCAAGCAAGAAGGCAATGGGATGGTATATCTAAAACCCCAGAAGAGAAAAATTTCCAATCAAGAATTATATACCCCGCAAATGGTCCCTCAAATATGATGGTGAAATTAGGAGATTTCCAGATAAGCAGAAACTAAAGGGATTTGTTAAAACCAAACCAATCTTACAAGAGACACCAAAGGGAGTCCTTTGAACAGAGTACCAATCACAGCAAACAACAACTGACCATTAATACACATGATGACATAACCTAGAAGCCACAGCTATGGGAATATCCAAAGTAAAATAAGTTTACAAGATTGTAAACAGGGAACCAGAAACATCAATTGGAAAATGAAGACAACTATAAACCAAAAAGTGGGAAAATACTGTGTAGTTACAGAACTTCTAAATGGTGAGGAAGTCAAGAGATTTGCAAGACAGAATCAACTGTTCTAAACTTGAGGAGAAAATTATAAATCACAGGGTAACCTCAAAGGAAAATGATAAACCTTAACATCACAATAAAAAAGAGAACAAGCACAAATATTTAGTAAATACTAAAACAATAGCAACAAAGGAAATAATATGATTCATAAGTATAATGAGCTCAGCACAGAAAATTATATGGAACAAAGAAACCAAGCACACCATGAAAAAAAACATATAACAAAATGACAGCAACCAATTCATATTTGTTGATAATTATACTGAATGTTAATGGATTAAATGCACCACTCAAGAGACAGAGAGCTGCAGACTGAATGAGAAAACAAAACCCACTGATAAGCTGTCTACAAGAGACATACCTTATAGACAAAGACAAAAATAGACTAAAAATCAAAGGTTGGAAAAAGATATATCAAGCAAATGGCAACTGTAAAGGATCAGGAGTGGCAATATTAATTTCTGATCAAACTGACTTTAAGAAAAAAACCACCATATGAGACAAGGAAGGACATTATATAATGATTAAAGGATCAATTGAACAAGAAGATATAACCATAATAAATATCTACGGACCCAATGAAAGAGCCCCAAAACTCATAAATCAGACTTCAAAAGAGTTGAAAAGGCAAATCGATGATTCCACAGTCATAGTGGGAGACTTTAATACACCACTTTCAATGAAAGATAGAGCAACTGGAAAGAAACTTAACAAAGATGCAGAAAAGCTAAACAATACAATCCACCAACTTGACCTTATAGACATCTACACAGCACTTCACCCAACAGCAGCACAATATACATTCTTTTCTGGTACACATGGAGCAGTTTCCACGATAGACCATATGTTAGGCCATAAAGCAAGCCTTAATAAATTCAAAAATATTGAAATACTGCAAAGCATCTTCTCAGATCAAAATGCTATCAAATTATAAATCAACAATAGGAAGATCAACAGAAAAAGAGTAAACACGTGGAAACTGAACAACACCTTCCTTGAGAAAGACTGGGTAAGAGAAGAAATAAAAAATGAAATTCAAAAATTCCTTGAATCAAACGAGAATGAAAACACAGCATACTAAAATCCCTGCGACACAGCAAAAGCAGTGATCAGAGGCCAAATTATAGCAGTAAGTGCACACATCAAAAAAGAAGAAAGAGCCAAATCCACACTTTAAACCAACATCTCCAATTAGAAAAATAACAGCAAGAAAAGCCTGCAGTGACCAGAAGAAAAGATATAAAGATTTGAGCAGAAATCAATGAAACAGAAAATAAAAAGACAACAGAAAAAAATCAACAAGACTAGAAGTTTGGTTTTGGAAAAGATTAACAAAATTTAGAAGCCACTGGCAAATTTAACAAAGGAAAAGAGAAAGAGAACACAAATAAAATGAATAAGAAACAAAACATGCAACATCACAACAGAACCAACTGAAATAAAATGGATGATATCAGGATACTATGAAGAACTGTACTCCAACAAATTTGAAAATCTGGAAGAAATGGACAGATTTCTAGATACACACCACTTGCCTAAACTAACACAGACTTATGTGGAAAAGTTGAACAGATCCATAACAAAAGATGAAATTGTACAGGTCATAAAAAAATTGCCAACAAAAAAACAGTCCTGGCCCAGACAGTTTCATTGGAAAATTCTACCAAGCATTCAGAGAACTGACACCAATTCTACTCACACTATTCCAAAACATACAAAAGGATGGAACCTGCCCTAATTCGTTTTATGAAGCAAGCATAACCTTAATACCCAAACCAGGTGAAAACATAGCTCAAAAGGAAAACTGCAGACCTATATCCCTCATGAACACAGATGCAAAAAATCTTCAACAAAATTCTAGCCAATAGACTCCAACAACATATTAAGAAAATCATTCATTATGACCAAGT
The DNA here is from genome assembly GCF_000298275.1 of Orycteropus afer afer. NCBI lineage: Eukaryota > Metazoa > Chordata > Mammalia > Tubulidentata > Orycteropodidae > Orycteropus > Orycteropus afer. The sequence continues at coordinate 5,389,393 of NW_006921645.1, read as the reverse complement.
GGGTTCACATCAGGTATGCAAGGATGGTTCAATATTAGAAAAACAATCAATGTCATCCACCACATAAATAAAACAAAGGAAAAGAACCACATGATAATATCCAACGATGCAGAAAAAGCATTTGATAAAATCCAACACCCATTCCTGATCAAAGCTCTCAGTAAAATAGGAATAGAAGGGACATTCCTCAACATAATAAAGGGCATCTATGCAAAACCAATAGCCAACATTATTCTCAATGGAGAGA
>NW_006921645.1:5356552-5365239 GCF_000298275.1 Orycteropus afer afer | reverse complement strand
TGGAGAAGGAAGAAGTGGCTCTTGCTCATTAAGTGAAGTTGCAGTAGGTGTGGGTGTAGTTTTGTCTTATGAGGCCTGTTGTTGTCTCCCACTCAGTTAGACACAGATTACTGTTGAATAACCATCAAAAAACTAAAAGCCCATGGACATAAAATACACCATGTAATCACACAGGAACAGTAACCAAAAAAAGAGAAAAGGGAAAAAAAAAGAAGAAATAACAAGCAAACTTGCAATATCTGGGGATAGGGCACTAAAGAGAAAAAAAAAAAAGTAGGAATGAAGAATAATAAATGAAGAAAAAAATAGGAAGAATGCAAAAAGAGAAACAAGGAATGGGGTTAGTCACGAGAAAAAAAAAGGGAAAAAGAAAAAATAAAATCACCTTAAATTGGCGGGGCTGGCAGAATTTCAACCAGGCACAGGGAAAAGAAAAAATGCTGAAAACTAGGTCCTGGTAGGGGAAGATTAAGAATAATAATAAAAAGGACAAAAGTATTAATAATATTTTTTGGTTTGAAATGGACAAATACAAGCAAACTAATCACTGGGAAAAAGAAAGTGAAAAAGAAAAAAAGAATAAAAAGAATAAATCGGCGGATGACTTGGTAGGGCACCCAGGCTCCATCTGAGCACACAGACTGTGATGGAGTTCCTGTGCGCCCAGAAGGTAGGTGGGAGTTGGGATGGCCACACCTCCATTCACCAAGCAGTTATAGGGTGTAGTAACAAGAAGAACATTGTACCTTTTCAGTCTTGCAGGCCCCACGTGTCCTTGGGGTTGCACCACTCGAGAATCTCCAAGCCGTCTGTACCGTCAGGGTTACTCAGGTCGCTGCCAGACCACAGCTCCATATGTCTCCTTTTTTGGTATTTTCACGCAAATTCTTCTCCTAGTTGCGGTTTAGTCCACTTCTGTATCCTTCCCTTCAAGGCTCAGGGGTCCAAGATTATCTTTTGTGTCTGTGTTAATTGGTTTCCCTTTTCTTTTTTGAAGAGGGTCTGTGCAGTCCTTCTGCCTAGTCCGCCATCTTGCCAGAACTCCCTGCAGATGGACTTTAATATAATTTAATGATATTTTAAAAACTCTGATAAATTAGGTATTTTGATTTAAGAAAATTTACAGCTTCACAATATTGGCTATTGTTGTCCATTGCTTGAGTCTTCTTTGTCCCTCAGTAGAGTTTCATAGTTTGCCTTATGTGGGTTCCATGTCCTATGTTCAGTTTATTTTTAGGAAGTGATGTCTTTTTTTGTAGTTTATTTCTATTGCAGTATGTTGGCCAGTTATTTTTGCTATATTAAAAAATAGATTGGTTTTCCTATACTGATTTTAACCTGACCATATTTGTGAATTCTTTTATTGGTTGCAACAGTTCAAATTGTTTTCCAGTTGATTTATTTTGTTTTTTTTAGAGATAAAAATATTCCCTAAAAATATTATCAATTTGTTTTTCCTTCTTTGACAATTCTTTCATATTTACTTGAAAACTGTTGAAGGGTTTTATTTTAAACTTTAAATAAGGTATATTTCTTGAGTAGGAGTGGGCCTAGCTTTGATTTTTATATATATATTCATATGTGTCTAGACATAACTGGACATGTGATGAATTGAACACCCTAGAATGCAATTCTGAGTACTAATGAACCTGACATTAGCCACAGAAAAGAGTCTTCATTTGAGTATATCATAGTGTCTGCTATTTAGTTGTGTTCCCCTGAAACCCAATGGGCTTATATTTGACTTATATGAAGAAAGAAGGTATGCTTATCTAATTTTAAAACCAAAGCTGTAAAAATATATTGCACCTTAACAAACATTACTTCAGAACCCTCTATAAGGTTTAATGTAGAATGGATAAAGATTACTTCCCACCAGAAACTGCCAGAATTTGGGGGCATCAGTGGTGGTTGCAAGGAGGAATATTAGTGCTAAGTGGAAATGAATAACCCCTGGTGAAACAAAAATAATGCCATTGGGTACAACTGCTCAGCGCAGTACCTGAGACATGGCCAATCTTAGTTTTTAGTGAATAAATAATTTTAGGTTGGTATGTCATAGGCTCCCACTTATTGAGTTTTTATTCATTTATCTTAAAAGACTTCAGTACTGTTTAATACATTTTCTTTTATATACTTTTATGTATATGTTTTATATTATTTGTATATTTTGATTTTCATTTTAACTTTGAAATCTGCTTTGTCAAATTAGATGACACAGATTGGCAGTGCTTCATTCTGTTACACATAAGGTCACCATGAGTTGGAGTTTATTCAGTGGCAACTAATAACAATATTAATATTGCTACCTTTCTGGGATCCCTAAGGAGCTCTTCTAGTGCAGTGTATAAAGTGTTTGATTGCTAATGAGAAAGTTGATGGTTCAAACCCACCAGCCGCTGTATTGAAGGAAGATAGGTAACTCTACTTCCACAAAGATTTACCTCCTTGGAAACCCAATGTGGGTGGCTATGAACTGGAATCAACTTTATGTCAGTGAGTTTGGTTTTGGATTTAGATCTCATTAGCCTAACATATCTTTATCAGGACTTAATATTTTTCTAGATCATTTAATTTTTGTGTTTTTCTTTCAAGTAGAAAATTGTTAGAATTTTGTCATTTAATATAATCTGACTGTCCTTCCCTTATAATGTTGTTGTTGTTGTTATGTACTGTTGAGTCAGACCCAACTCATAGCGACCCCTCCTTGGGTTTCCGAGGCAGTATCACTATGAAAGTAGATTGCCCCATCTTCTTTCCGAAGAGTGGCTGGTGGGTTTGAACCACTAGCCTTCGGGTTAGCAGTCAAATGCCTTAGGCACTATGCTACCAGAGCACCCTCCCTTACAACAGAGTAGTTTAATATTTATATTTGTTAACACTTCCATTAAAACTGAGCTTCTCTTATGCTATTTGTCTGTTTACTTGTGTTTGATTCTATTATTTTATTCTGTTGGCTACTTTTTAATTCTTAGCTTTTTATTTTTTCTATTCTGTTGGCTCTTTAGTGATTTAGAATGTTGTTGTTGTCAGGTGCCATAGAATAAGCTCCAACTCATAACAACCCTTGTACAATGGAACAAAACCCTGCCTGGTCCTGCACCAGCCTCACAATCCTTGCTATACCTCAGTGCATTGTTACAGTGACCGTATCAATCTATCTCATTGAGGCTCTCCTCACCCCTTCACCTACCCTCCATTTTACCAAACATGATATCCTTCTCTAGGGAATGGTCCTTCCTGACAACATGATCAAAGTAGGTTAGATGAAGTATGGCCATTCTCTTTTCCAAGGAGCATTCTGGTTGTACTTCTTCCCGGACAGATTGGTAGTTATTCTGGCAGTCCATTCTATTTTCAGTATTCTTCGTCAACACCACAACTCAAAAACATAAAATCTTCTTTGGTCTTCCTTATTCATTCTCCAGCTTGCACATCCATGAGATGATTGAAAACACCTTGGCTTGGGTTAGGCACACTTCAGTCTTCAAAGAGACACCTTTGCTCTTCAGCACTTTGTTGTTGTTGTTGTTGTTATGTGCCATTGAGTCATCTGACTCATAGCGACCTTATGTATAACAGAATGAAACACTGAGTGGTCCTGTGCCAGCCTCCTGATCCTTGAGCCTATTGCTGCAGCCACCGTGTCAATCCATCTTGTCAGCATAAAGATTTACCTCCTTGGTAAATCTTGTTCAGCACTTTAAAGAGGACTTTTGCAGCAGATTTGCCCAGTGCAATACATCGTCTGATTTTTTTTTTTTTTTTAATTGTGCTTTAGGTGCAAATTTACAGAGCAAAATTTGTTTTACATTCCACATTACACGTACATTTAGTTTCACTTCCCATTTATCAACCCTAACCCAGTATCCTCCCCTCCCTGCCCAATATCCTCCCCCCATGCCCCTCACAGTTATGCACTCCTGTGTGTCCTGCATTTCCCCCATGTGAATGTTGCCTCTCTGGTGCCCTGTGGTTGATTGCTCCAAGGGATGCATTTCCATAGAGTATGTGGGTGCATCCCCCTGGGTTGAGTGGTCTGCGTGTACATCTTGTTTACTATTGGGCTGAGAGCAAGCCTCTGGGAGTGAGCATTATTCCAGGCCCAGAATGTATCCCAGGACCATAGTACTGGGGTCTCATCAGACTCCAGCTAATCAGTAATTCTGGTCATCATTGAGTTTTTGGATTTTGCTCCATGTTTTTCCTCCCACTCTATCCAGGATTTCCAGATTTGATCATTTCCTGAGTGGTTGGCATTAGTAGCTGGGCACCATCTAGTTCTTCCGGTCTCAAGAGCCATCATGTCCTAGGGCTGATTGTATCATCTGATTTCTTGACTGCTGCTTCCATTGGTGTTGATTGTGGAGCCAAAAAAAAAAAAAAAACTTAACACAGTTGAGTTTATTCCGACTCATAGTGACCTCTCCTTGGGTTTCTGAGGAGGTAACACTATGGGAGTAGATTTCCCAGTCTTCTTTCTGAGGAGTGGCTGGTGAGTTTGAACTACCAGCCTTCTGGTTAGCAGTCAAATGCCTAAGGCACTATACCACTGGAGCTCCTGATTGTGGCACCAAGAAATATGGAATCTTTACAACTTCAAACTTCTCTCCAATTTTCGTGGTGCTGCTTATTGGTCCAGTTGCAAGGATTTTCATTTTCAGTATGTTTAGGTATAATCCATACTGCATGCAATAATCTTTAATCTTCATCTGTAAGTGCCTCAAATAATCTTCACTTTCAGCAAGCAAAGTTGTTTCATCTGCATAACAGCTTGTGAATGAATCTTCCTCCAATTCTGATGCTGTCACCTCTTTCCACAGATGTAGTTGATCTGATTCCTGTGTATTCCATCTGGCAAAGTCATGTATAGCCACTGTTTATGTTGTTGAAAGAAGGTATTTGCAATGAATAAGTTATTGGTCTTGCAAAATTCTATCATGTGATCTCCAGCATCATTTCTATCACCAAGGCCATATTTTCCGACTACTGGTAATTCTTCTTTGCTTCTAACTTTTGCATTCCAATCACAGTAATAATCAGCATGTTTGGATTGAAGATTTGGTCAATTTCAGACTGCAGAAGTTGGTAAAAATCTTCAATTTCCTTGTCTTTGGCTTTGGTGTTTGGTGTGTAATTTGAATAATAATAGTATTAATTAGTATTCCTTGTTGTTGTTCTTGTTAGGTGCTGTCAGATTGGCTCTGACTCATAGTGACCCTATGTATAACATAAAGAAACACTGCCCAGTGCTGTGCCAGCCTCACAATCCTTGCTATACCTGATATGATTGTTTCAGCCACTGTGTCAAACCATCTCATCGAGGGCCTTCTATTTTTGACCCTCCACTTTACCAACATGATACCCTTCTGTAAGGAACAGTCTCTTTTGACAACATGACCAAAACAGGTCAAACAAAGTCTTGCCATTCTTGCTTCCAAGGAGCATTCTGGCTGCACTTCCTCCGGGACAGATTTGTTAATTCTTTTTGTAGTCCATGGTACTTTCACTGTTCTTTGTAGGCATATGGATATTATTCTATCACCACTAACATTGTACTTCAGGTTAGAAATTGAAACATTCTTTGTGGCGATGAACGCCACACCAATTTGTCATTCTTGACACAGTAGATCATATGATTGTCTGATTCAAAGTGGCCAAAACCAGTCAATTTCAACTCACTAATGCCTAGAATAAGCAGCTCTGGTGGTGAAGTGTCTAAGGTACTTAACTACTGTGGTGGTTATGTTTGTGTGTCAACTTGGCTAGGCCTGGTTGAGTGACTGGGCAGCTGGATGTAGTATTCCCCATGATGAGACTGGTAATCAAGTCCATGGTGGAATCTACTGTGAACAGCTGAGTAGCAGCCTTTGGGTATGTGGTCTGCTTCTTGTATATAATGACAAGCTTTGAGAATGGTCTCTAGCCTCCTGAATGCTTGGACCCTGCATGTAGCCATATTGTTATACAGCAACCTGCCATGCTCTGCCGACCTTGGAATTTGCAATGGACTTAAGTTAATGGCCTGCCATGTGGTTTGGTAACATCAGGACTGTGCCTTTTCACTTGTCAACCTTGGGGCTTCTCAACCTCAGCAGCCAGTAGCTGCCTAAGTGAAGAAATGCCTCTAGCTCCAGTGGGCCGGGAGCAGGAGGCAGAGTTGGACCCTAAGGTTCAGGGGCTTTCACTCAGCCCCTAGAGCCTGGCACTTTGAACATGGACTTAAAGCCTCCAAATTGTAAAAATAAACTCCTGTTTGTTAAGGCCATCCCATTTGTGGTATATTTCTTGTCAGAGCAGCACTAGGTAACCAGAACAACTACTAATCAGAAGGTTGGTGGTTGAAACCCACCAGTCACTCCATGCAAGGAAATGGCGGGGGGTAATCTACTTCCGTGAAGATTTACAGCTTCAGAAACCCTATGGGGGTTGCTATGAATTGGAATCGACTAGATGGCAATGGAGTTTGGTGATAATGCCTAGGATATTGATCTTTATGCATTGCATTTCATATTTGACAGCTTCTAATTTTCTTAGATTCATACTTCATACATTCCATGTTAGGATTATTAATGGATGTTTGCAGGTGTTTCTCTCCATTTTGAGTGGTGCCATATCAGCAAATGGAGGTTCCAAAAGCTTTACTCCATCCATGTCATTAATGTTGACTCTACTTTGAGGAGGCAGCTCTTCCCCAGTCATATTTTGCGTGCCTTCTGGCCCGAGGGGCTGATCTTCCAGCACTATACTGGACGAAGTTTCAGGGCTATTCATAAAGTTTTCCAGTACTATATCAGGCAGCAGTGTTTCACCTCTGTTCATAAGGTTTTCTGGCCAATTCTTTGAGAAGTGGATGGCTCTTTCCTTCTTCCAAGTCTGTCTTAGTCTGGAAGCTCTGCTGAAACCTGTCCAGCATGGGTGACCCTGCTAGTATTTGAAATACTGGTGGCATAGACTTCAGCCTCACAGCAACATGAAAACCACCAACATATGACAAACTGACAAATGACTGGTGGGATTTAGAATGTAGAGATACTTTTAATTTTAGTAATACTTATCACAAAGTATTAAAAATGGATATTTAAACTGCTGTTAAGGTAAATAATGAAGTCAGTAGAAAAAATATGTATAAATATTGTAGAAATGATACTGATTCAACATCTTCTTTTCCACTTTTTGCTAATTTAGTCAGAAGTTGTATGCCATGTTATTTTCTTTTTGCACCCCCCCAAAACAAAATCTCACATTACAAAGAGCCTTTTTTAAAGGACAAAAATAAAATAATTGGTAACCCTCCTTGGGTTTCCGAGACAGTATCATATGGAAGTAGATTGCCCAACCTTCCTTCTGAGGAGTGGCTGGTGGGTTTGAACTGCTAGCCTTCTGGTTAGCAGTCAAATGCCTTAGGCACTAAGCCAATATATTTAGTCAGCCATTAAAAAGTGCTTTTGAAGTAGTAATTTTGATCCACATTTTATAGCTGGAAAACCTGAAGCTCTTACAAGTTAAATATATACATTGCTCAATGTCCTAAAATTATTAGCTGATGGAGCCAGGTTTTAGCACAAGCCTGTGCCATTCTAAAGTCCACATCATTACCATGGAACTCTGTGACTGTCCATGACATTTTCAAATATATACAACATTCTATCTGCATATTCTGAAATTAGGAAATCCCACTGAGTTATGCCCATGTCTGGTATTCTTTCCATGAGGTTTTTCTGAAGCACAATATGCTCTCACAGTTTTAAGGCCCAGATTGTTTCTATGTCAGAGTCTTCTATCATATTTGCTCATCATTGTTTCTCCTCTCTGTTCCTACTCTCTGGGGTTCCTATTTATATGCAGATTTGGTCTACTCATTAATTCTGTACCTTTTCATTGATCTTCTTTACATCTATGTGTCTTTTTCTTCTGATTTCCTAGAGAATTTCTTACATCACTCATCCAATTCATCCATTTGATCTGGTGCACTGTCCAATTTGCTATTTATTGGCTCCACTGGAATTTTTACTTGGACAAGCATGATGCTCATTTACCTGTAATCCTCCATGGTCTTCATGACTTTCTCCTTTAACATTGTCATGGTTGCAATGTCCTCTTTGATCTTACTGAGAACACTTATTTCCTATTTCTTGCAATAAATATATTTAACCTAGCAGCACTTTTTCTGTTGTAAGGTGGTCTGATTTTTAAAAAAAAATTGACCTGTAAGAAGATTGGGCCATCTAGTTCTGTAGAGATACCACCTGAAAAGTCCAAGAAGTGGTCACTATGAGTTGAATTGACTCAAGTAAAATAGTTATAATTATTTTTCCTTCTGCCCTTCATTTATTGACATCACTTGAAAAATTTCATGTCTTGGTAAGGGAACTGTCATTCTTTACCCAAATTGAAACCTCCACAGAAATTTTCTTCAAATAATTTTAAACTGTATTTAAAATAAAATAAGTTACGTTTGATTTATTTCTCACTGCTTTGATGCACACACACACACACACACATATTATTGTGATTTGGGTGAAAGTTTACAGAGCAAGTTCACTTTCCATACAGCAGTTCACATACACTTTTTCTCATGACTTTGACTACAATTTACCACATGCAGCAGCTCCCCTCACACTTCCTCCCAATAGCTACCTCTTCCCTGTGTCCTTCCCTTCATGCACTCCTGCCCCCTGAACTGT
>NW_006921645.1:5354116-5356327 GCF_000298275.1 Orycteropus afer afer | reverse complement strand
TCCCATTCTATCCAGGATCTCCTACATAGATCCCACTCTGAGTGGTTGACAGTGGTACCGGGCATCATTTAGTTCTTCTGGTCTCATAGTTGTATAGGTTAGGATCTCATGGTGTACCAGTCACTTGGACTAATTGTTTCCATGAATCTTTGATTTTTTTCATTCTTCTTTGCTCTGGATAAAGGGAGACCCATTGTTGCATCTAGATGGCTGCATGTAAGCTTTTAAGATTCTAGTTGCTACTCGCCAAAGTAGGAGATGAACCATGTTTTGTGTAGTATGTTATGCCAATTGAGCTTGATGTCCCCTGCAACTATGGTCCCAAGCCCACATGTCCAACTCTTCATTCCCTCTGGGTAGTTGGCTGTGCCCAAGAAGTGACTACAACCTTTTCCTTTGTCAGCTCTACTATACACCTGGGAATTCTCACAGAACATAGAAATACACTTGTAGAAATAGTTTGCCAACCCTATACATGGTCTTGGATACACTCGCCCCTGCATAGACATAACTAATAGTTCAGCCTGTCCACCCATCTATTGACCCATATATCCATATTTGTCCTCATTGACAACATAGTACTATATATACAAAAGGGTTCATCTTTGTTGTCTGTACCTCCCATGTACCTCTCTATGTCTTCCTCTTCTTCAGTGCCACTGTGTTGATCACTCACATTTGGTACATTGCCCTTCTCTTCACCCAAATCAATATTTGTCTCTACCTATCTAACAGTGTTCTCTTCCTTCCCCACCCAACCCTGGTAACCAACAAAGAAAATTTCCTTCCATATAGAAACCTTTCCTTGACTTTTTACAATAACAGATTAATACAATATTTGTCCTTCTGCAGTTGACTTATTTAACTCAGCATAATGTCCTCCAAGTTCATCCACGTTATGTGGTATTTTGCAGATTCTACGTTATTCTTCATGGTTGTATAGTATTCCATTGTGTTTATGTACCACAGTTTAGTTATCCATTCTTCTGTTGGTGGACACCTACATTGTATCCATCTTTTGGCTATTGTAAATAGTTCTGTGATGAACATGGGTGTACACATGTGTGTTCTTGCCCTGGCTCTCACTTCTTTAGGATATACACTTAGTAATGTAATGGCTAGGTCAAATGGTATTTCTAATTCCAACTGTTTAAGGAGTCACCATACTGCTTTCCACAGTGGTTGAACCATTTTACAGTCCCTCCAGCAGTGTATGAGAGTCCCAATCTCTCCACATCCTCACAAGCATTTGTTATTTTCTGTCTTGTTGAACTTTGCTACTAGTGCTGGAGCAAGATGATATCACCTTGTTGTTTTGATTTGCATCTCTCTAACGGCTAATGATCATGAGCATTTATTCATATGTTTGTTGGCCGCCTGAATATCCTCTTTGGTGAAGTGTCTATTCATGTCTCCTGCCCATTTTTTAATTTGTCTTTATGTTGTTGAGGTGTTGGAGTTTTCTATAAATTCTAGAGATAAGTCCCTTGTCAGATATGTCATTGCTGAATATTTTTTCTCGATCTATAGGTTCTCTTTTGACTCTTTTGGAGAAGTCTTTGGAAGTACCTAAAATTTTAATTTTTAGAAGGTTCCATTCATCTATTTTTTCTTCTGTTGTTTGTGCATTTTGGGTTATGCTTGATAGTCTATTTATGCCATATATTGTTGTTGTTGTTGTTATGTGCCATCGAGTCAGACCCGACTCGTAGCGACCCCTCCTTGGGCTTCTGAGGTGATATCACTACAGAAGTATATTCCCCAACCTTCCTTCTGAGGAGTGGCTGGTGGGCTTGAACTGCCAGCCATCTGATTAGCAGTCAGGTGCCTTATGCACTATGCTACCAGAAATTTGCCCCTAGTTTTTCTTTGAGGAGCTATATAGTTTTAAGTTTCACATTTAACTCTTTGATCCATCTGGAGTTAGTTTTTGTGTATGGTGTGAGGTACAGATCTTGTTTCATTTTTCTGCAAATGTGTATCCAGTTTTGCTAGCACCATTTATTAAACAAACATTCTCTTCCCCATTTAATGGACTTTGGCCCTTTATCAAAGATCAGCTGACTATAGGTCGATGGATCTATTTCTGGGTTCTCAATTCTATTCCATTGGTCTATGTGTCTGTCATTATATCAATACCAGGCAGTTTTGACTACTGTGGCTTTATAGTAGGTTTTGAGATCAGGCAATGTAAGCCCTCCTACTTTGTTC
>NW_006921645.1:5353202-5353916 GCF_000298275.1 Orycteropus afer afer | reverse complement strand
TCTTGAAGTAGTTTTCTTTGTACAGGTCTTTTGTGTTCCTGGTAAAATTTATTCCCAAGTATTTTATTTTATTTATTTATTTTTTGGTTGCTCTTATTGTTGTTGTTATGTGCTGTTAGGTCAGACCAGACTCATAGCGACCCCTCCTTGGGTTTCCGAGGCAGTATCACTATGGAAGTAGATTGCCCAACCTTCCTTTGGAGGCGTGGCTGCTGAATTTGAACCACCAGCCTTCTGGTTAGCAGACAAGTGCCTTAGGCAGTACATTACCAGAGCTCTTATTGTAAATGGTATTGATTTCCTTATTTGTTTTTTAGCCATCTCTTTGCTGGTGTAGAGGAATCCAACTGATTTTTGGATGTTGATTTTGTATACTGCCACAATACTGAATCTCTCACTTAGTTCCAGTAGACTTTTTACTGAGTCTCTTGGGTTTTCTAGGTATAGGATCATATCATCAGCAAATAGGGACAGTTTGACTTCTGCCTTGGCAATTTGGATGCATTTAATTTCCCTTTCTTGCCTTATTACCCTGGCTAGGACTTCCAATAAAATGTTGAATAGAAGTGGTGATAGAAGACGTCCTTTTCTGGTTCCTGTTCAAAGTGGGAATGGTTCCAGTCTCTCTTCATTGAGAATAATGTTGGCTGTTGGTTTTGCATAGATGTCCTTATTATGCTGAGGAATGTCCCTTCTATTCCTATTTTGCTGAGA
>NW_006921645.1:5349290-5351891 GCF_000298275.1 Orycteropus afer afer | reverse complement strand
TTTTTTGATGTGTGCATTTATTGTTATAAATTGGCCTCTAATCACTGCTTTTGCTGTGTCCCAAAGATTTGGGTATGTTGTGTGTTCATTCTCATTTGATTCAAGGAATTTTTGAATTTCATTTTCTATTTCTTCTTTTCACAGTCTTTCTTATGGAAGGTGTTGTTCAGTTTCCATATGCTTGCTCTTTCTCCACTGATCTTCCTATAGTTGATTTCTAATTTGATAGCATTGTGATCTGAGAAGATGCTTTGCCATATTTCAATGTTTTAAAGTTTATTAAGGCTTGCTTTATGGCCTTACATATGGTCTATCATGGAAAATGTTCCATGTGCACTAGAAAAGAATGTATATTGTGCTGTTGTTAGGTGAAATGCTCTGTAGATGTCTATGAGGTCAAGTTGGTGAATTGTATTGTTTAGCTCTTCTGCATCTTTGTTGAGTTTCTTTCCAGTTGTTCTATTTTTCATTGAGAGTAGTGTATTAAAGTCTCCTACTATGACTGTGGAGTCATCTATTTGCCTTTTCAATTCTGTTAAAGTCTGATTTATGTATTTTAGGGCTCTTTCATTGGGTCCATAGTTATTTATTATGGTTATATATTCTTGTTCAATTGATCCTTTAATCATTATATAATGTTCTTCCTTGTCAAATATGGTGGTTTTTGTCTTAAAGTCAATTGGATCAGAAATTAGTATTAGAACTCCTGCTCTTTTTTGGCTGCCATTTGCTTGATATATCTTTTTCCAATCTTTGATTTTCAGTCTATTTTTGTCTTTGTCCCTAAGCTGTGTCTCTTGTAGACAGCATATTGATGGGTTGTTTTTTTTATCCACTGTGCCACTTTCTGTCTCTTGGGTGGTGCATTTAATCCATTAACATTCAGTGTAATTATCGACAAGTATGAATTAATTGCTCTCATTTTGTTATGCATTTTTTTCATGGTGTTCCTGGTTTATTTGTTCCATATAATTTTCTGTGCTTAGCTCATTATGTTTATGAATAATGTTATCATTTCCTTCATTGTTACTATTTTAATAGTTGCTAAATATTTGTGCTTGTCCTTCTTTTTTTGTGTGATGTGAAAGTTTATCATTTTCCTTTTAGGTTACCCTGTGATTTATAATTTTCTCCCTGAGATTAGAAGAATGCATTGTAACTTGCAACTCTCTTGACTTCTTCACCATTTAGAAGTTCTGTAACTACACAGTACTTTCCCTCTTTTTGGTTTGTAGTTGTCCTCATTTGCCAACTGATGTCTCTGATTCCCTGTTTTCAATCTTGTAAGCTTATTTTATTAATGGATACTTCCATTGCTGTGTTGGTTTCTGGGTTATGTCATCTTGTGTCTTAATGGTCAGTTGTTGTTTGCTATTATTGGTCCTCTGTTCTAAGAACTCCCTTTAGGATCTCTGATAAGGTTAGTCTGGTTTTAACAAATTCCCTTAATTTCTGCTTATCTGGAATTCTCCTATTTTCACCATCATATTTGAGGGACGATTTTGCCTGGTATGTAATTCTTGGTCAGAAATTTTTCTCTTCCAGGGATTTTCATATATCATCCCATTGCCTTCTCATTTGCATGATTTCTGCTGAGAAATCAGAGCTTATTCTTATTGGTTTCCCTTTGTAGGTAACTTTTTGTTTTTCCTGTGCTGCTTTCATGATTCTTTCTTTGTCTTTGGTTTTGATGAGTTTGATGATATTTCTTGGTGATTTTCTTTTGGTTTCTATCTTGTTTGGTGTTCATTGGACATCCTGAATGGATATATTCTCATCATTCATCATATCAGGGAAGTTCTCTTCCAACAAATCTTGAACAATTTTCTCACTGGTTTTATTCTTCTCTTCCTGTCCTGGATTTCCAATTACATATAGATTATTCCTTTTGATGGTATCCCACATGAACCTTAGGCTTTCTTCATTTTGTTTTGATCTTTTTTCTGATTGATCCCTTTCCAAAGAAGTATTCAGGTATTTGTCTTCAATCTCATTAATTCTGTCTTCTATTGCATCGATTCTACTCCTTTGCTCTTTCAATGTGTTAGCTATTTCTAAAAATTTAGTATTAATCTTCTGGATTTCTATCTGTAGATTTTGAATCATTTCTAATTTTTAATTTATTATTTTACTTTGTTCTAGTATTTTCTTCCAAAATTGTTCTAGGGTTTTGTCTGTGTTTTCCTTAATTTTGTCAGTGTTTTCCTTGATCTGTCTCTCAATTCTTTAAAAATACTAAATACAATTCTTTTGAGTTCCTTATCAGGAAGTTCCAATTCTGCTTCTTCCTCAACGATGTGGTCTGGTTTTGCATCCTGATCCCTTGTTTCTACCTCTTTATTTTGCTTCTTTGTGTGGACTGTTATGGTCTGTTTTCTCCAAGACATTGTGACTTTGTTGTATTTAGATCTCCACTAAACTGTTTTTGAAGAGCAGATAAGGGTGAGTAAGGCTCTTCTTGGTTGTCATTTATTGTTGGCCAATTAGTGGAGAAGGAAGTGGTGGTTCTCAGTAAGTAGAGTTGCAGGAGGTGTGGATGCAGTTGGGTTGTATGGGCACTGTTGCTATCTCTCACTTGTTGTTGTTGTTGTTAAGTGCCAT
>NW_006921645.1:5300479-5348025 GCF_000298275.1 Orycteropus afer afer | reverse complement strand
GATATTAATGATATTGTTCTATAATTTCTACATTCTGTGGGATCACCTTTCTTTGGAATGGGCACAAATATGGATCACTGATCTCCCACTTAGTTAGACAAAAATAACAATTGAGTAACAATCAAAAAGTAAAGGAAGTGGACAAAAGACACACCATTGTTCACACAGGAACAACAACCAACGAAAAAGAAAAAAGGGGAAAATAATAATAATAATAAAAAGGACAATAATAATAATATAAATAATAATTTTAAAACAAACAAACTAAAAAAAAAAATCTTGACAGGGCTGGGCAGGGCACCCATGCTCCATCCACACACACACAGACTGGGCTGGAATTCCTGCAATCCCTGAAGGTGTGTGGGAGTGAGGGATAACCACACCTCCATTCATGAAGAAGTTGTGGGATGTAAGAGTAACAAGGGGAATATTGCACGTTTTCAGTCTTTGGCATCCAGAATGTCCTTGTGGTTCCTGGCAAGTGGAGCCTATTCTTAATCCTTGGATCTGGGAGAATGCTGTGGCTTTAAATATCTAAAGTGGTCCAACTGCTTATAAACATTCAAAATGGCTGTGCTCTCTGGACAGGCGAAAGTTCACAGCTCAGCTCACCTTCATATTCACTGCTTTCCTTTTTATTCACCAGCCACCAGAGCAGTCCTCCATGGCTAGCAGGGTTGATTTTAAGTTAATTCTTAGGTTGTAACAGCACTCGGCAATATACAAGCTGTCTGTGCCATCAGGATCACTGCCTGATCGGAACTCCATAAGTCACCTTTTTTGATGTTTTCATGTAAATTCTTCTACTAGTTGTTTACTCCACTTCTATATTTTTCTCTTCAATGCTCAGGGCTCCAGAATTATCTTCTGTATCTGTGTTAATTGTTCCCCTTTCCTTTGTTGAATAGGGTCTGTGAAGTCTTTCTGCTTATTGTGTCATGTTACTGGAACCCTATAACTAAATATCTTTTAAGTTCAAATGTATATTTAGAATTTTAGCATCTTTTAGTAATTGCATTGACATGTTATGAAATGTGGAGAAACCTTATATTTATTAGATTGTAAATTATTATGCAGTGTGCAATTTTGATTAGTAAAATATACAATAGTATTATTAAGGATTAATAAAGGGAAATATATAGTTACCCATGAAAAAAATGAGATGAAAATTTTAGTTCACAAAAGTAATGGAAATAGATGGCCTGATTGTCTTATATGTTTAACTGCAAAAAGAATTATTGCTATCATCTCTCTATCACCTAGCTTTTGAGAATTCTTGAATGGTATCTTGTGTTTTTTCCTGGAATAAGCAATTTGTAGCTAACCAAACCATCTGTATAATTTTTCCATTAGCTGCATTGAATGTATATTTATTCAAATATAGTTTATATATATTTGGCTATGAATACAAATAGGTATTAAAGAATAAAGAAATAATGTTTCTAAGCATGATTTAATATGATCTGGGCTTGGTGAGGTGGAAAGGGGGCTAGAGATATTGCTATGAGTTCTGCAGGACAGTAACTGAGTTATAAGATAATTATTTCTCTTCAATAGCTCTCACCATGACAACTCAGTTCTGAAATTCAACTATTATTCAGCTCAAATTATTGTCAAAGTTTAAAGCTTGAATTTTATTGACTTCTTTCTGATGTCTATGACTTCTAATCATCTGTGTATATAAAACCAGATTGTTAACAGCAAGAGCAACCCAAAAGAGTTTACTATATACACATGGACAGTCCCTTTGTTAAGCCCAAGTGATGTTCCAGTCTCTGGGCTCTGTTATACATGCACAAGCACTTTGGAAAAAAAAAAAAACAGAACATGACATTCCCAACTCCCTTATTACCAAGCTGAAAATATCTCATAGCCCAAACATTTCAGTTTGTTTTATAGTCAAATATGGGCTTCTTTGTGACTTAAATTACAAATCTCTGCTCAACTTTTGGGAAAAAAAAATACAGAAGCTGTCATTAGTTTTCAGTGCCAGGAAATGCTGGTAAATGTCCCACTTAACTAAGATTATGGGGGCAAGTATCCTATTCATTTCACCCATTGTCTGGTTTCTATTGACCTATTGAAATAAAAAGAAGAAAAGTATTGTTTTCAAATGTCAAGTCCACAAGAAGCATTGCTCTTCACCCCAAAATCTGATGAGTACCCAAGGAGGGGTTGCTATGAGTCAGGTCCAACTCAACAGCACATAACAACAACAACAACAACAAAGAATCATTTAACTAGTCAAGGAACTAAAAATGCTA
The DNA here is from genome assembly GCF_000298275.1 of Orycteropus afer afer. NCBI lineage: Eukaryota > Metazoa > Chordata > Mammalia > Tubulidentata > Orycteropodidae > Orycteropus > Orycteropus afer. Next base: position 5,345,761 of record NW_006921645.1, on the reverse strand, counting down.
TTCAACAGGGCATTTTTTTTTTTTTTTGTAATTACAATTACTAGTTATTACAAGTAAATACCATACTCAATGAAAAAATAAATAGACAGCATCTTGTCTTTAAGAAAATCATAGATTCATTGGTGAAATCAGACCCACATATAAGAAAGATTAATTAAAGGGTACCTAAATGAGTGGTGAAAGGAGCACTGGTGGCATAGCAGGTAAAGTATTTGGCTGCTAACCAGAACATCAGTGGTTCAAACCCACCAGATGCTGCATGAGAGGAAGATAACACATTCTACTGCCATAAAACTTTACAGTCTTGAAAACCCAATGGGGTTTCCTATGAGTCTGAATCAGGAGCTCTGTGGCTTAGTACCTACGACATTTGACTGCTAAAGAGAGGGCTGGTGGTTCAAACCCACCAGCCACTCCTCAGAAGGAAGGTTGAGCAATCTACTTCCATAGTGATACTGCCTTGGAAACCCAAGGAGGGGTCTCTATGAGTTCAATCTGACTCAATGACAGTGAGTTTGGTTTTGGTTTTTGAATCAACTCAATGGCAGTTGTCCTTTTTTGTTTGTTTTTAATGAGTGGTGAAGGCTATAGAGTTACACCAATGCTCTCTTATTAAGCTTACCATCTAGAGAGGGGAAACAGAGTCATAGGCAAGTAGTTATAACTTATTGCCAATTACTATAGATGTATGAACCAGCTGTTGTGAAAACTCAGGGAAAGGAGTTATTTTTTCTGATTTGATGAAGATAGAAGGGAGGATCTGGAAAGTTTTGCTGAAGAGGTGATATGGTAGATGGGGATGCCAATGACCAAGAAAGTGAAAAGTCAAATCAAGTGAATATTTGGGGAGTAGTTTGGAGATAATGAGAGAGGTATGGAGCATGTTCACTATATCATCAGAAGTTCTGATGTCAATCGCTAGATTGTTAGGAATACTATCTGACCTCTAGGCCAGAAGAGTAGTGCTGGAGATACAATTTTATTGTAGAATTACAACTGTACAGTAGAGAGTGAGTTAAGTGGAAACTATGGGCAAGAATGAAGAGAATATGAAAAAGAATACTAGAAATAAAACTTGAAAAATATCAATATTTCAGGGTCAAGAAAAAGAAGAGAATTCAGTGAAAGGGAGCCATCTTGGGTAGAAACAGGAGGAGAGGCAGGAGTTCAGAATACAGCAGACATAAAAGGAAATTATTTAAAGGAAAAGAGTAATTTCATGAGAAGCAGCTGGATTGTAGAATACAAGAAACTACAGTTGTTTGTTGCTTAGGATCAAATACCTCAGAGAGGTTAAACAAATTCTAGACCAAGGAGAGGCATCAACTTGGATGTCTCTAGGAGGTTGGATGTTAGTTACTAGTGAACATACAGTCATTGTTTCAGAGGAACAACTGGGCTAGAAACCAGATGGGAGAGGGTTAAAGTGTGAATGGTTCTGGAGACATGAAGGTAGCAGAGCCAAAACTTATAAAACAGCATTGAAATGGAAAAGGTGGGAGCTGGGAAGCAAGAAGAGAGGTATAAAGAGCTGGAATTTCTCCAATACATTTAGGTTTTGTGCAATAAGTTTTAAGTATGTTACCTCATTTAGTCCTCAAAATAGCCTGTTACTCCTATTTGAACATGAGGAAACTAAAGCTCTGAGTCATGTCCAAGCCATGAGGGGAGTTTAGGAGGAGAGGATGACATGAAATTTGGAAAAGATTACTCTATCAAAATTAGTATGTGTTAGCTGTGAGTGTGACAGTGTCCAGAGATCTAGGATCACAGCTGTCTAAGGAATGTGATGGACAATGCTCAGAACAAGCCCATAGAGAATGTTGAAGTGGGGGAGCTCTATGCTCTTGATGCATTCTGGATACCCTGATTTTATAGATCTTTCCAAGTAATTATATAATATTGGTTTAGGAATCGATGGAGCAAGGTCACTATCTTTGTACTTTATTCACTTTTTCTGTCATCTAGCGGGGCAGCATGAGCAGTGTTCAAGATGCAGGATTCTGCAGTCAGACTTTCTGAATTTGATTCTTGGTTCTGCTACTTGCAAGTGTGTGATAGGTGGCACTGAGAGAGCAATTTAACCTCTATGTGCCTCACTTTCCTTATCTAAAGGGGATAGGTCTATGCAATAAAGTTCTTATAATAAATAGATCTCTGAATGTTTACAAAGTACTATTGCCCTTTTTAAGTATATAAATCTGGGATTAATAATGGTCCAGTCAATTTCAATGTATGATTTGGTAGAGTATAAGGAACAAGATATACTTTTTAACAATTTACAAGTATTTTTTTCACACATATACCATTAAATTCCTACAGAATCTTGTTCAGTGGTAGACAAGTTATTTTCATCCTTATTTTTAGATGACAGAGACAAAATAAGCCAGGTGACATGTCCTTGGAGCAAACAGAGCAAGTCCTTGGAGGAACTGTGCTGAGAGGCTTCCTGACTCCTTTTCCAGAGTATGCCAGTTTCATATGGACTGCTTCAATATCTCTCTGCTGCTTTCTGCTGGGCTAGTTGTTTCTGACTATTATATCTAACCTACTTTATGGTAGGTCCTCAAACAATGTATAGAAGCTATGCATAAAAGGCAGAATAATGACCTCCTGCAAAGATATCCACCTCCAAATTCCCAGAACCTTTAAATAGGTTACCTTCATGTCAAAAGGTACTTTGCAGGTATGTAAACTAAGTGTTTTGAGATGGGGCTATTAACCTGGATGATCAGCATTGACCCAATGTGATCAGAAGCTTCCTTATAAGAGGGAGACAAAGAGTAATAGTCAAAGAAAAAGATGTGATGATGGAAGTAGAGATTGGAATGATGCAATTTCTGGAAGAGGGGCCACAAGTCAAGGAATGCCAGCCTCTAGAAGCTGGAAGGGGCAAAAAAAAAAAATTCTCCCTTAGAGCTTCCAGAACATAGTTCTAATGAGATCTTTACTTTATTAGCCCAATGAGACCCATTTGTATGTCTTACCTCTGAAACTTGAAAATAATAAATTAATATTTTTATAATCCCCTAAATTTGTGTTTCTTACATCAACAACAGGAAACTAACACAAGTAGTGTGATGCAATACCACATGCAATACCAGACTGCAAAGCTTTGAATTCCTCACTCACCAACTATGTGTGGCTTTGGCCAAATTAACCTCTCTGGTCCTCAGTATCCTCGTCATATCATCTAGGGTTGTTGTCAAGGTTAACTGAGTTTCTATACATGAAATGCTTAGAAATGTGACAAAAATCTACTAGGTGTTTATATCACTTAGTTTAAAATGTATAAAACTACTCAAGCAAGATATTCTAGACATTGGTCAGCTGAATGTCCATTGGTATTAGTTATTTTGAATCAGACAATCATATGATCTACTATACCAGAAATGACAAAGTGAAGAGGAATGACATTGCATTCATCATCAAAAAGAAAATTTCAAGATCTATCCTAAAGTACAATGCTGGCAATGATAAGATAATAACCATACTTTTACAAGAACAGTTAATGCTATTATTATTGAAATTTACACACCAACTACTAAAACCAAAGATGAAGAAATTGAAGATTTTTACCAACTTCTACAGTCTGAAATTGACCAAACATACAATCAAGATGCATTGATAATTATTGGTGATTGGAATGAAAAAGTTGGAAAAAAAGAAGAATCATCAGTAGTTGGAAAATATGGGTGGCCTTGGTGATAGAAATGATGCCAGAGATCACATGATAGAATTTTGGAAGACCAATGACTTATTCATTGCAAATATCTTTTTTCAACAACATAAATTGTGGCTATATACATGGACCTCACCAGATGGAATACACAGGAATCAGACTGACTACATCTGTAGAAAGAGGCAATGAAGAAACTCAGTATCTTCAGCCAAAACAAGTCCAGGAGCTGACTGTGGAACAGACAATCAATTGCTCACATGCAAGTTAAAGTTGAAGCAAAAGAAAATTAAAATAAGTGCATGGGAGACAAAATATGATCTTGATTACATCCCACCTGAATTTAGAGACTATCTGAAGAATAGACTTGACACACTCTGCACCAATGACCAAAAAAAGACTGGACAGGTTGTGAGATGACATCAAGAACATCATACATGAATAAAGAAAATGGTAATTTAAAATACAAGAAAGAAAGAAAAGATCAAAATGGATGTCAGAAAAGACTTTGAAAATTTCTCTTGAATGTAGAGTAGCTAAAGAGAATGGAAGAAATGCTGAAATAAAAGAACTGAACAGAAGATTGCAAAGGCAGCTCAAGAAGACAAAGCAAAATATTGTAAGGAAATGTGCAGAGACTTGGAATTAGAAAACTAAAAGGGAAGAACATGCTGCATTTCTCTAGCTGAAAAAGCTGAAGAAAAAATTTGAGCCTCGAGTTGCAATACTGAAGAATTCTATATGCAAAATATTGAACAATGCAAGAAGCATCAAAAAATGATGGAAGGATTAAACAGAGTCACTCCATCAAAAAAAAAAAAACTGATCTATTTCCAACTATTTCAGGAGGTAGCATATGGTCAAGAACCAATGGTACTGAAGGACGAACTTGAGGCTGCTCTGAAAGAACTGGAAAAACAAGGTTCTGTGAATTGATGGTGTTTTAACACACATTGAGGTGTTTTAACAAATGGTTGCAGCACTGGAGGTGCTTACTTGTTTATGCCAAGAAATTTGGAAGACAGCTACCTGGCCAACTGACTGGAAGAGATCAACATTTGTGCCCATTCCAAAGAAGGTGATTCAACAGAATGTGGAAATTATCAAACAATATCATTAATATCACATCCAAGTAAAATCTTGTTAAAGTTAATTCAAAAATTGTTGCAGCAGTATATGGACAGGGAACTTCCACAAATGCAAGCTAGATTCAGAACAGGACGAGGAATGAGAGATATCATTGATGTCAGATGATCTTAGCTGAAAGCAAACAATACCAGAAAGATGTCTACCTGTGTTTCATTGACTATGCAGATGCATTTAACTGTATGGATCATAACAAATTATGGATAACACTGCAAAGAATGGAAATTCCAGAACACTTAATTGTTTCAAAAGGAACCTGTACATAGACCAAGAAGCTGCCATTCAAACAGAGCAAAGGGATATTGCATGGTTTAAAATCAAGAAGGGTGTACATCAAGGTTGTATCCTTTCACCATATTTATTCAATCCGTATGCAAATAATCCAAGAATCTGGACTATATGAAGTATGGGTGATCAGGATTGGAAGAAGAATCATTAACAACCTGTTATATACAGATGACACAACATTGCTTGCTGAAAGTGAAGATTACTGAAAGTAGTTATTGACGAAGATCAAAAAGTACAGTCTTTAGTATGGATTACATTTCAACTTAAAGAAAATGAAAATTCTCACAATTGGCCCAATAAGAAACATCATGATAAATGGAGAAAAGATTGAACTTGTCAGGGATTTCATTTTACTTGGATCCTCAGTCAACACCCATTGAAGCAGCTGTCAGGAAATCAGACATCATATTGCACTGAACAAATCTGCTGCAAAACACTGTTTTATGTTAGAAAGCAAAGATGTCCCTTGGAAGACTAAGGTGCATTTGACCCAAGCCTTGGTATTTTCATTCATGTCATATGCATGTGAAAGCATGCATTTAATTAAGAAGACCAAAGAAGAGTTGATGCCTTTCCATTGTGGTGTTAACAAAGTATACTGAAAATGCCATGGGCTGCCAGAAGAATGAACATATCTGCCCTGGAAAAAGTGCAGCCACAATGCTTCTTGGAAGTGATAATGGCCAGATTTCATCTCATCTACTTTGATCCTTTTGTCAGAAAGGACCATTCCTTGGAGAAGGATATCATGCCTGTTAAAGTAGAGGGTCATCAAAGAAGGGGAAGATCCTAAAAGAGATGGATTGACACAGTGATTACAATGATGTGCTCAAGCATAGCAAGGATTGTGAGGATGGCACAGGACTGGGCAGTGTTTCATTCTGCTGTACACAGGGTTGATATGAGTCAGAGCCCACTTTCATCCCTGCCATTTGGCAGCCTAAACAAGCATTTTGCTGTAATCCTGATTCCTGGTCATTGTTTAAAACTCCTCTCCATTTCTTTTTCTCTCTGAAGGGGACCGAAGCGAATCACTGAGTGTGTCAAACCTCTGTCTTTGGGCCTTAACATCCATGGCTTCATATCTTAGATGTGACCCACACATGGGCTTCCCTATCCTCACAATGCACTCTCCTCTGTGTGAATCCAGACTGGGGCTCTGAGTTGGCAGGGGCAGCTGAAGGCCCACAGAACTGTCTGCCCATTGGGAGCCCCGACATTCTGAGCCACTACCCGCTTGGACAGATTTTCTGGTGGTTATATTCTGTGAGTGGAGTTCTGGTAGCATAGTGCCTAAGGCACTTGACTGCTAACTGGAAGTCTGGCGGTTCAAACCCACCAGCCACTCCTCAAAAGGAAGATGGGGCAATGTACTTCCATAGTGACACTGCCTCGGAAACCCAAGGAAGGGTCGCTGTGAGTCGGGTCTGACTCGACGGCACATAACAACATATTCTGTGAATTTCAATCTGTTCTTGGTATTGCACATTCACTGTTAACCAACTGTTTGCACCCCAAAGGACAACCCTTGTCCCCTACAGAGACTTTGTTTCTATACCTGGCCCTCCCTTCTGGCTGCAGTTTGATTCCCAGTTTCTGTGGCACTTCATTGGAGTTTCACTTCCCTGAAACTTCTCCAGGCCCCATCTACAGCTTTTCATCCACAGCTGTTTGTTCCTTTTGTAAAAGAATTACTAAGAATGGAACCAAAGTTAAAAATAATACTACAAAGATTAGAGGGTCAGGGAAGGCACAATATAATCCTTGTGTTGCAAAGAAATATGGCAGCATTGGAGTTATTATAGTCAAGGGAACAAAGAGGATATGAGAAGTCTGAGCGATTTTAGTCAGATTTTCAGAGGTTTATTAAAACATTTTTCAAAATCCCTCATTTTCTGAGATGTGAGTTTGGTTAAGAAGACAAATGCAGTTTTCCATGGGGGGTTGTCCATGGCTGCCAAGAGGCAGATAGCCTGGCATCTGGCTGTTTGGATTGCAAATAAATAGCATGAACTGTTGATTATGCATAAACCTACAGAAACAAGCTAATTCCTATTTCTAAATGTTAGGTTACTGTCTTAAACTGGGTTCTCCAGGGAAGCAAAACCAGTGAAGCACAGATAAATAGGTAGACAGATAGATAGACAGATAGAGAGATATAGATGATAGATAGATAGGTAGATAGATAAGTTGATGGATAGATAATAGATAGATAGATGACAGATAGATAAATTTATCTCAAGGGAATGGCTCAGGTAGCTGTAAAGGTTGGTAAGTCCCAAGTCCAAGGGTCAGATGTCAGACTTGAAGCTTCTCCTGGCTCACATAGCTACAGGGCTGATAAATCCAAGTTCAGCAGGTCACATGGCAGGCTGCTGGCTCAGGGGCTGTGCAGGCTGATGAATCCCAAGGACTGGATGTAAGATGATGAAGAGCCAGATGCAAGCTCTTGGGCAAGTAAGCTAACTTTGCTAAAACAGATGCAGAAAACACCCATAAGAAACTTCCCTTATAACTTTTGGCTGATCACAACACATTAGATCATAGAGGATGGTTATATCATTAGATAATTGCCAAACTATCATTACATAACTGTCAAACCACTGAGAAACATGTCCCAGTCAAGTTAATACACAATTTTAACCATCACTGTTACTTATCATCTCAAACTTTTGCCCTATGAAAACAGGTAGTAACCATGCTCTTCTGGTATGGCATGAAAGACTCGATGTTGCTTTTACCTTCTAGTCACACTTTCCTTGTTAAGGCTCTGTTTTGTTTGTTTTCTGATTTATATCATACCCTCCCTACCTACCTGGAATACAAACTTTTATACACACAATTATATTTATTTTTTAAATAAATAACCCAAACTGAGGTACACACAAACATTTTAAAACATCCAAGTAAGAAGCCCAGCATACATATATAGCAAAAGGCACTTCTAGAACATACTTCTACCTTTCTAAAAACAAACTGAAAGCAAAGCCTGACCTGGGACTAGACTGAGAAAAAAAGTTCTAATTTAACCCAAACTAAGGTCCCCAGGTATGGAACAGCCTTGCCAGTTACTCTGTATTCTTATGCACATTCTGAAAACTCAATGGGCCTCAAAATTGCTGCTCTGCTATGTCTATCTTTATGTTAAGTAAGATGTTATGATTTCATGTTGCTGTTAAAATGCAATAGTACTTTGGTAAAATGCTCTTAAGATAAGCATCTTCAATGGCACTATTTAAATCAACCAGAAAACTGCTTTGAATGTCCATTCTTATCAGCCACCAACTTAGGGCAGGATGAGGAGACAGACAAACAATGTCTTCTCAGAGCTGACAATTGTGTCTGTATACAATATCTCTGTGGTGAAATGTCTTGATGTGGCCTTTTGCCTTGATTATTTGGAAAAACAGCCCTGAGGAGTTACCTTTGCCATAGTTTTCTACGCCAGAGTGCTGTTACTTTTGTCTAGGTTGATTGACCTTTCCTGGGTAAGCTGTAAACAACTTGGTTTTCATTCTTTTTGTCTGGTCTTGGGCCTGTCTTACGATTGGTATGCACCTTGCAGAGATTGGTCAATAGATTATACAAATGAGCTGATTTATAGCCCAGCCATGTTTGCTTTGAAAATGAAGTAGCTGTGCCCTACCAAGAGGGGATTGGTCAGTTCATGGCTCTGGTTGGAGTGTCATGTCTTGAAATTGACATGGAGTTTGTGAAATTAAGCAGCTAGCCCCACAGAGGCTTGTCTAGCAGAAATAATCAAAAAGAGAAGCAGAAGGAAGAAAACAGAAAGAAGAGAGAGGAACCACACAATCTTCTACATAAGCTATACCACTAAAGACAGTGAAAGGCCCAAAAGAGGTCCAGTGGTAGAGCCAGTGGCAATAGGCTCAAGAGGGGTTCAGTGGCCAAGCCAGGGGTGACAAGTAGCAGGGCCAAGAGAAGGCTATTCAGAGGGAGTTTGTCACAGGGAGCCAAGAGGAGTCTGTCCTTACAGAGCCAAGAGGAGGCCTGTCCTGCTGAGATAAGCTGAGAGCTGTCCTGTACTTGAAGAAGGGAGCTTTTGCCTACATGCTTCCTGATCCTGATTCCTGAGTTGTAACCTGTTGATCATGATGCTGAGTTATACCCTATTCCTTAATAAAGCAATTGTAAGTATGGCCTGTGAGTTCTGTACAGTCATTGCAATGGAGTACCAAACCCAGGAGAGGAATAGAGAGTTCCAAGGAAGGAATATCTGGTTCCAGATTTGGTAAAATGTTGGAAGTGGAAGTATCTCTGACCTTTACTTCATGAGAATCAGCTTTGAGATGATCCTGGTCATTATCTCCTCTGAAGTTAAACCAGTACTGATATTAATATTACTACTCCTACTTGCATTCTCCATAAATGCAAATTCTTCATAGGTGGAGAAAATATTGAAGTTGTCAGGGATTACATTTTACTTGGATCCACAATCAACACCCATGGAAGCAGCATTCAAGAAATCAAATGTCGAAATGCACTGGGCAAATCTGCTGGGGGGAAAAAAAGCTTTAAGTGTTAGGAGCAAAGACATCACTTTGAAGACTAAGGTGTGCCTGACCCAAGCCATGTTATTATTTTCAAATGCCTCATATGAAAGCTGGACAATGAATAACAAAGAAAAAAGAGTTGATGCCTTTGAATTGTGGTATTGGTGAAGAATACTGAAAATACCATGGACTGCCAGGAGAATGAACAAATCTGTCCTAGAAGATGTGCATCCTGAATGTTCCTTAGAAATGAGAATGGCCAGACTTGTCTTGCCTCCTTTAGTCATGTGTCAGAAAGGACCAGTCACTGGAGAAAGATATCATGCTTGGTAAAGTAGAGGGCCAGGGAAAAAGAAGACCCTTAACATCATGGATCGACACAATGACTACAACAATGGGAGCAAGGATAACAAAGATTGTGAGGACAGGGCAGGATCAGGCATTGTTTTGTTCTGTTGTACACAGGGTCGCTATGAGTCAGAGGCCACTCTTCAGAAGAGAGGTTGGGCAATCTACTCCTATAGTGATACTGCCTTGAAAACCCAAGAAGGGGTTGCTATGAGTCAGATACAACTCGGTGGCAGGGGGTGGGTTTTAACAACCACAAAAACTTGTATTTTAAAACCTTAGGGAATTGTGGTGTCCAACCTCATTGATTTCTGTAACAGGTAGCTGTGACCCTGGCTCATTTTTCTTCTTCCTAGGAACATACAGACCCAGGAATAAGGGAGGTCTGCATCATGTTTCAATAAGCACTACCTTAACCCATATAAGCATATGATTCTGTCTAAAAGTCAATAATTCACTGAATTGGCATCCTGAAGTCAATGCTTCTCAAAGAACAGCTCTACAATTGAACTAGAAAATTAGAGCTTTTAGCTTGGCTCCCTGGAGGTGCCTATGTAAAACAGAATAATAAATGATTATCATTTCAGTTCAGAACATAGAATTAATCATGGCAAAATGGAGAGTCCTGAGTCCTTTGGGAAAGGCCACCATAGGTTACTGGCCATGCTCCCTTGCCAGTAATAAGGTCAGCAATGGAAGAAGCACATATCCTTTGTTACTTGGAGGATCTGTATAGAATATGCATTGTTGCAGGTAATGTTTCTAGATCCTACAGACAGGAAAATTATTTCCCAGTACAGTTATTTTTCTGCTGAAAAATTCAAAAGCTCAGCCTGGGGCAATGGAAGCACAGTCAGGCGTTAGCATGATGAACATAAGTGTCTGTCCTTCCTTCCAGGCAGGGAGTGGCGCAGGGGGAGGAGGTAGAAAATTACATTCCTGAGTCCTCCAAGCTACAGTGGGCAAGACAGAAGCTATGAAGGCTTCCTGGGGCCTCTTTTGACCAGTCCAATTAGGTCACTGGCTGAGAAATAGCATCAATCCAGAATCTTTCAGGCAGACAAAACCTAACAGCCACCAGCAACAGGAATGTGATGCATTTTGAGACTCATTGGAGAGTGTGTGTCTGTAGATATATCAGATTAGGGATGTGGGACTTCTAATGAAAACAGCATTGCTACTGAAAATGTGTTCCTAATCATTGTCATCAGCAGGAAAAAATGCAGACTCTCAGGTCCTAGCCCAACCAAACAGAACCAGAATCCTTATTTTGACAAGCTCACGAGACAGATCATATATGCAGTGTTTTCATTTTCTAGGGCTGCTATAACAGAAATACTGCAAGTGTGTGGCTTTAAAGAAGGGAAGTATATTTTCTCACAATTTTGGAACTAAAAGTCTAACTCAGAGTCTTGGTGACATCAATTCCTTCTGTTAGCCTCTCTTTTAGTTTCTGGTGTCTGCCTTTGATCTATTATATTCTTTGGTATCTATCTCCCCCATGTATTTCTGTGTCTCTTCTAGTAGTTTTGTAACTCAGAAGTGATTAGGTTTGAGTCCACTCTACACTGGTATGTCTTCATTAACATAACAAAATAAAAAAACATTCCCAAACAGGTTCACACCCATAAGTGTAAGGGCTAAGAACTCAATACTAAAAAGTATGAGAAACACTAGTTTAGAGAAGTGTTTCCTGGCCTTTGAGAGATATTTTACAGCTCTTCCGGTATTTATCTTGACTAAGCCTGGCTACCTACTTTTGCAAGAACACAGCCATTGACATTCCTCTGAAGTACAATTCTACTCTGACACACAAGCATCACTATGAGTCAGAATTTACTTGATGGCAACTAGTTGGTTACTTGGTTGGTAATCCTTATTAATTGGTTTTTGCCAATCCATGCATGCACATTGCAAAGCCTCCTGGATTTTTGCAGATCATGAGTCCATATAAATGCAGTGGTCTGTAGGTCAGTGTCATAGGAAGGAGGTAAACTCTGCTGCACAGTCCATCAAGAATGGCTGCCTAGAGAAGGGACTTTGTCTTCTCTACAAGAAAACCAATCATGTGGGAAGCAATCTGTGGAGGGAGGCTAGGGAGGCTTCTGAAAAAGGAACATTTGGGGTGTCTTTTGGAGAATGGTTATGAATACTGGAAAGATAAAGGGGTGGTGTGTGTGTGTGTATGTGTGTGTAAAGTCCCTCCATGGGAGCTCTGGGAAGCAGAGATGCACATTTCTGACTAGCCTCTGCATTTCTCCTGTTGCCAGATTTTGTCCTGCCTCCACCTGCAGTCCCTTTTTCCTCCAGGCCCATTCCTTCTCACCAAATCTCTCACTAAATACCTACCTTGTCATCTGTCTACTGATTTACTACCCCACATAGAGACTCTAAAATGTCCTCCTCTACTTCTCCAAGCCCAGAAAATCTCCCGTATACTCTCCTGAGGTACAGCAAACTGAGTTCAGGAGATGTTATAGGGCAGGCCTGTTTAAGCCAAAAGGATCTCCCTAGAGGCTTCCAAAGTCTCCCACCCTTTCCCCCATATCATTGCCACATCACCCTCCTCTTCCTTAAGCTTATAAATGCTACTGAGGAATGAACTGAAGGAAAGTCTGGTCTTGACAAAGGAGGAGGAAGAGCAAGAGTTGACTCTGCCTGAACAGACCTCAGGAGAAGAGAGAGTCTGAGAAGAGCATCCCTTTCTCTCCTCCTCAGTGAGTGAACTTTCTCTAAGACCCACCCACACAGAAAAATGACCTCTGGACTTTACCAGTTGTTTGTAATATTATATCCTCAGGATTCAGGAGTGGAAGGCTCCAAGAGTTATGATTACTTATGGGTTTAAAACAAAATCAAAACAATTATAATCTTTTGAAGATTTAATGCTTTGGATAGTCTGGGATCACAGAAAATAATTAACACGTGGAGTCAGATAGAACTGGGTTTGAGTCCCAGCTTCACCCTCTACTAACTCTGTGACCTCAGGCAAATTACTGAACCTCACATTGTCCTAAATTTCTTTTCTGTAAAATGGAGAATAATAATAGCAATCTTAGAAGGTTATTTTGATGAATTAAATAATAAAACACATTCCCTGCCATATCAGAAAGTCAATAAGGTTTTTTCATTTAATTTATTATTTTAAAAGAATAATATCTCCAAACATATTGCTCATACATCTGAAGCAGTTTCCTAAGCTTAAATGGTTTCTAAATATTTCAAGGCTAAAATGTGAACTTGAGATTTTATTTGTTGAATGGTAAAATAAAGCCTGACAATGACTTCCAATTTTGGAGACTTGTTGAGGATACTATTTTATGTTACAATTACACACCGCGCCACCACATACACACACCCATATCTAAATGTTCCATATCTGTAGATTCAACCAAATACAGATTGAAAATATTGGAAAAATTTAAAAAAAGCAATTTAGTGGTCAAAGGAATTCCTTAAAGACTAAGAGAGAGTATAGAGTTTATTTGCATAACATTTACATAGTTTTAGGTATTATGAGTAACTAAGGACAATTTAATATATATGGGATGATGTGCATAAGTTACACATGATTATTATGTCATTTTGTGTAAGAGACTTGAGCATCTGCTGATTTTGGTATCTGTGGGGGTCCTGGAACCAATCTCCCATAGATACTGAGAGACAACTGTATTATAACATTTTAAATATTGATTAAAAATAGGAAAGTCAAGAGAATAAATTGGTTAAAGGCAGAGAGGAGATGAGACAGAGGATTTTGTGACTTCTGTTTGTAAAATGCTTCTAGCACAACAAGAATGAAAAGAAATCTAATATTAACATCATGAAACAGCAATATCATTATTAATTTCCTTCTCTTTGAACTTCTACTATCAAAATCTTGCTTAGAAGACACAGCACATAAAAAAAACTATTTGCTGATATATTTCTTGGTAAAAAGTACACTTCTTATGTGATTCAAATATCCGTTTTGAAATGCAGACATTTACAGGTAATATCAGTAGTGAAGGAGCTCTGGTGGTGTAGTGGCTAAGGCATTTGACTACTAACCAGAAGGCTGGTGGTTCAAACATACCAGTCAGTCCTCAGAAGAAAGATTAGGCAATCTATTTCCGTAGTGATACTGCTTTGGAAACCCAAGGAGGGGTCATTATGAATTGGACCAGACTCGAGGGCAGTGAGTTTGCTTTTGGTATCAGTAATCAGTAATAGGAGGAATCATTAGAGTCACCTGCTTACACTGGGAATTTGGGAAACAAATGCTACCTTTAACACTTAGATACATAATCTCCCTGCTATAGTATTTACCAGAATTTACACCTGAGTGTAGTCAACTCATGGGCTAACATATTTACAATTAACTATATGCCTTGAAATAAATGATTAGGAGTTAGATCTAAAAATAAGTCATTGAATTCATGCATTCAGAACATGAATAAAATATAACAGCTAATAAGTGTGTTTTGAAAGTTTATCTGTCTTGAAAGCAATCCAAAGTTCAAAAACCATTCTTTACTGAATTCATGTCTGTGATAGTTAAGGTTATATGTCATCTTGGCTTGGCCATGATTCTCAGTGGTTTAGCAGTTATGATACAGTCATCCCCCATGATGAAATATGATAAAATGTAATCACCTCCATGATGAAATCTGCTATGAGAAGCCAATCAGTTGTAAAAGACTTCCTTGGGAGTGTGGTCTACTTTCAACATATAGTGAGAAATTCTGGCTAAACTCTGGCTTTTGCACAATCTGGATCCTGAATCTGTCTTTTCATCTGATCTCTAGTTCTTGCACTTGAACCAGAGGCCTGACATATTGCCTGCTGATCTTGGGATTCTTGCCTTTGCAGCCTTTGAGCCAATGGCCTGCCATCTTACCTACTGATCTTGGATTCATCAACTTTCAAAGCCAGCAGTGTGCTGCACGGCCTATTGATCTTGGGTTCATCAATGCTTGCAGCTATGTTGGGAAGAAGAAGCCTCTAGTTTTTCTTTTGCTTTCAATTTTTAAGGCTGTTGGTTGGGCTGCACAGAAAAGCTGAGGTAGTCTTTATCGTTCAGACATCTATGAGCTCTGGTGGCACAGTGCCTAAGGCATTTGATTGCTAACCAGAAGGCTGGTAGTTCAAACCCACTATCCACTCCTCAGAAGAAAGATTGGACAATCTACTCCCATAGAGATACCTCCTCAGAAACCCAAGGAGGGGTCGTTATGAGTCGGAATGGACTCCAGGGCAGTGAGTTTTGCTCTTTCCTATCTCTACACATGCTAATTAAGGGAACACACATGTCTGATGCAGGAACTTGTTATTTTCCAGCCTTTACAGCTGCATGAGACATTTCCTTGAGATAATTTTTTTTTCTCTCTCTCTCTATCACTCTAGCTCTTGTTCTCATTCTCACTCTTGCTCTCGCTTGCCCCTATATATATATATGACATTGGTTTTGCTTCTCTAGAGACTCCAGCCTAAGACAGAACAATAGCTAGAAATGTCTCACCAAGAGAGCCTAATTTTAACAAGTTTTCACTTGAAGGGAAATGGGGTTGGTCTGAAAAGAAGCATGGATGCATTTTCCACTTTCCTGTTATATGAAAGCCTAATATCTGAGGCACTTGCCTGAAAGCAAAGCCTCAAGTCCATCTTAAAGTCTTGATATGTGTCTAGAATACATGTTGAATTAAAATTATCTTTTTTAATAGCAGTTTCTCTAATCTTTGTGCTGACTTAACCATATACCCTATGGTCAAGGAGATACAGGATGTTACAATCTATTCCCAGGGAGTCTTTCTCTCTATAGTCAAACAGATACAGGATGTGATAGCCTATGCCTGAAGGGTTTTGATGCACAGCTGTTGGTCTGATTATCAATAAATCTTCTTTAAAATGGACCTCCCAGGAAATGACATGTTTAAGAGAGCAGTTTTAATAACAGGTTCCCAGTAAAATACGTCCTGCCATTGTCCTGTGCAAGCATATATACTTGTGACTATGCACCCATAACCAATCATATAACTCCACATGTGTTATTCACCAGTCCCTGCTAAATCTCCAGCCTCAGATAGTCTGCTTTCAACTTCCCTGATTTTATTTCAGCCAATTATGATTTCGTAGCTTTAGTTCCTTCTTCAACTGTATAGGAATGCTTGCTTCTTTACTCTTAGTAGAGTGCCTACCTTCACTCTGTGACTATGGATGGTTTCCCTGTCTGGACCATCTCAAAACTTTCAGTAAGTCTCTTTGATTTTACTTTTACAGACTGTGTGTTTTCACTGTAGAACATTTCTGTGGCATAGTTGGCAGGTTTCAAAGGCATCTGATCACTGACTAAATTGAAGAGTCATTGGACCCATGCTTAACATTGCCAAAGCAAGGGCTTCCCTTCTCCAGAGGCAGTCTGAGTTAAGTCCTCCCAAATACTGAATTATCTACATTGTTGTCTTTGATAGATTTTTTTTTTTTTTAAGTTAAGATCTATTGCAAAATCCTTTTCTTTTTGCTTTTATTTTTTTTAAGACTGTTGGCTGGGCAGCACAGAAAAGCTGAGTTAGGCTTTACTGTTCAGCCATCTAGAAGCTCTGGTGGAATAGTGCCTAAGGCATTTTACTGCTAACCAGAAGGGTGGTGGTTAAAACCCACTAGCCACTCCTCAGAAGGAAGATTGGACAATCTACTTCCATAGAGATACCTCCTTGGATACCCAAGGAGGGGTTGCTATGAGTTAGAATTGACTCCAGAGCAGTAAGTTTTTTTTTTTTTTTTTTGTATAGCCATCTACTGGCCACTAGCTGTCAGAGCAGCTGAACATTTTGCTCTTTTCTATCTCTGTTGTTGTTGTTGTTATGTGCTGTGAGTCGGACTCAACTCACAGCAACCCCTCCTTGGGTTTCTGAGGCAGTATCACTACGGAAGTAAATTGGCCCATCTTCCTTCCAAGGAGTGGCTGGTGGGTTTGAACTGCCAGCCTTCTGGTTAACAGTCAAGTGCCTTAGGCACTAGGCTAACAGAGCTCCCTTTCTATCTCTACACATGCTAATTAAGGGAAGACACAGGTAATTGTGCTTTGACAGACACATGTTGTTGCTTGATAAGATGGAGAATGCCACATCTAAAACTCAAGTTGGTCCTCCCTCAAGTGCTACAGTGGCTTATATATGTAAGCATTATGGCCTTGTTGCATCATACAGTGAATATTGGCATGTGATTACTAAGGGTTTATTATTATTATTATTGTAGTTTTGATTAAAGTTTACAGAGTAAATTTATTTTCCATTCCAAAATTTATGCACATTTTGTTCCATAACATTAGTTGCATTTCCTTCACTATAACAGCACTTTTCCCACTTCCTCCCCAGATTCCCCATTTCCATTCATCTTTCTTTCCTTCCCTTCCCAGCTTACCAAGGATTCTTTAGAAAGCCAGTGTTATATTGGGATAGTTCTGACCTGGTAAACTCAGCTTTCTGTGTAGAAAACCAGAAAATAAAAGTGTCCATGTAAAGGAGGTCCAGTGGGAGGCATTTTATAATTGTTACTTCGAATCTTTCAAAAATATCAAGAAAGTAAATTATCTTCCCTGCAGGACACTATATCCAAGCAAGTTAAGCAGATCAAGGAATTATAAGACCAGGTCTTCATAAACATCTAAACAGTTGTGGGTTCCATAATGCTGACTTACCCCTCCTGACTGCTGCTGTGGCCTCTGTTTCTTCCCCTGCTCCCTTTCCTCCATGAGGCTCTCTGACCACAGATTCTCTTTACTTTTCTTTACTATATTACTCTCCTCAAAATACTTGGTTCAAACATCCCTGCTATCCTACTGATCTTGAAAAACAGGAGAAACCCATTGCAGAGATGTCTTTTAAATTTTGTCCATCACCAAGGGTAGTCATCAGAAGCAAAGAAAATCCCAAAGAAACCAGTAGCATGTCCTTTGTCCCCTAGTCCTACAATGAGCTACATAATGAATTCCCAAATATGTGGAAAGATCCTTATAATTTATTAAAGAATTGAAGATCCTTACTGATGCATGCCACCCTGGATTGACTGATTTACATCACTTGATTCATATGACAGTGAGTCTGGAGGCTGCCCCAATATTGCTAGAACAAGCTAAATGAAAAAATGCCAAAACTAGTCTTCCTTGAGATCTCATTATGACTCTTTAGTAATGCTTACAGCACCTCAAAAGCAAGATAAATAAATAAACTATAATAAGCCCTTAGGAAGATTTTCCTCTTCCTCCAGTAGTACATTGGACTAAATAAATAAATAGAATTTGTTATATCCAGAAGAAAGGTGAAACCATTTATGATTATCAAGAAAGAGTATATCAAAATATTAATGAGCATTCTGGCCTGGACTTTAAAGATTTGGTCACTTCAGGAACTTTTAATGCAGCATTTGTTTCTGGATTTCATCCAGAACTATCATCCCTACTCAAGCAGAAATAACTAATTTGGAAAACTATTCATTGAGTTGACTTTTACCATTAGCTCACAAATTAGCTTAAACTTTAGAGATCAGAGAAATCACTACCACCAAAAGAGCAGTAGCTGCCTACATGGAACAAAGTAAACTCATGGCTTTGCAATTACAACAGCTTTAACCCCAAGCTACAAAGAGGCATTATTCCACAGGAGATCACTGAATCATAAATCAGGCTGCTCTCCATTTCATGCTTATGTTGTGAAAAACTTTACATTTTCAGGATTTCTTGAGTTAAAAAATAAAAAAGCTTGCATTTTTCTTTCAGCCTTGAAATTTGAAACTAAATGAAAGGGTTCCAAGGAACACATAGGTGTTTTTCCAGTAATGGCATTGAATTGCCAGTGAGAAACTTATTCAAATTAATGGAGAATCTTGGGAATTTTATATTGACACAGGTGCCACTCTTTGAGCTCTTAACCCCACTTTTTTATAAAAGCCTCTATTGTAGAGTACAAAAGCCTCTGAAGTTGTGGGAGTAACAAATAAAGAACAAATTTTAACCCATTTTCAATCGATCACTAGTTCCTTTGATTCTATAACAGATATGCACCCTTTTATATTTAGAGAAGTTACTCCAATAAATTTAATTGGAAGGGACCTTATATCAAAATAGAATTGCATTATACTCTTTAAAGAATGTAGGGAAATATTTTTAGAATTTCTCAAGAAATACATGGACAAAGAAGGAACAGAGATAGAAGAGGATATTTGTTTCCTCCATGCTATATGCTTACTTAACTCAAAAGAAATGTCCCCTGTTCATCTTTCTGTTGTTAATGAATTATCTTCATTTCTTGAGACTCTCTGAGATAAGATCTCCGCAGATGTCTACTGTGTTTTGTTGTTAGACCCTATTAAAATTCAAATTGATACCTCTAAGCCTCTTCCAAAAGTATCCCAGTATCCCTTGAAAAAGGAAGCTAAGGAAGGGTTAGTGTCCATTATTCAAGACTATTTGGACAAGTGTCTATTAATACCTTATACAAGCCCCTGTAATACTCTCATCTAAACCTGGGAATGAGGTATGGAGATTTGTACAGGATCTAAAGGCCATAAATAAAATAACAATTCCTCAGTTTCTAGTTCTTCAAAATCCTCATTTAATTTTTCCAGTATGCCACCAGAAGCTAATCAATTTTACAATGGTTAATGTTTGTAGTTCTTATTAAAATATTCTTGTACACTCAGCCATTATTTGTTTGCTTTCACATGGGAAGATAAACAATACATATGGACTGCCATGCCTCGATAGTTCACAAAATCTCCTACATATTTTTCCTCAAACTTCACATGCTGATATTCAACTCTTACATTTTGCTCATGGATGTGCTTTATTACAGTATCTTGATAACCTGTTGGTATGCTCAAATTCTTAACAAGTTTGTCTGGTGAATAGTATCCTACTGTTACAACATTTAGCTCTAGAATGCATTAGACCTCCAAGGAAAAGTTACAATTAGCCACACTTCTCGTAGAATATCTGGATATATGATTTCAGCAAAAGGAATCAATACCCACTTCAAAAGAAAGGAAGCTATTTCTTACCCTATTCTTACTACAAAAAAAAAAAAAAAAAGTATTTTTAGGACTTTGTGATAATGATAGAATTAGGTACTTAATTTTTCATTAATAGCTGACCTCCTTTACAGGTACCTGAAGGATTCAGAGTCTTATTCTTTCAGCTTGCTGAAGAAGGCCTAAATACTATAACCCAGCAAAAAGATGCACCTATTAATACACCCATTTTGAGACTTCCTAATTATAACCTGGATTTTTCACTTTTTGTTCATGAGAATTCTGGAAATGTTTTAAGAGTATGCATCTGAAAACATACAGGAAAGAAAATACCTTTAAGTATAGTGTTCAGTTGGACCCAATTGCCCAAGACTACCCCCCCCCATGCCTTAGAGAATTTTCCACAACAGCAAAATTAGTCAAACACACTGTGGACATAGTTTTAGGGAATTTCTTTGATGTTTATGTCCATGATGCAATGTCAGTCATTTAAAATTCAAGCTTAACACAGCATCTTTCAGCCAAAGATTGACATCTTATGAAATCCTCTTAGCAGCATTGAACATCAGATTATATGCACACAATAATTTCTCTATTTCCAGCTACATTGTAACCTTCAATCAATAATGATGATTTCCCACCATACAATTTTTTAGATCTAACTGATCAGCTTTTGCCAACCTAACAGGATTTACAGGTATTCCCCTCCTCACCTTTTCAACCCAATTTAGTTCTCTTGATGGATTTTATCTTACACCTGAACCCACCAGCTCTCTTAACCAGGAAGGATACACTGGAGTTATTTCTATGGCAGTCTCAGAAAGTAGCCCTCTCCCTGAAGTTACTTCAGTGTAACAAGATGAACTGATCATGTTCACAAGGGCTTGAAACTGTTTTCTAGATTGTCAGTTAATATGTATACTGATTCAAGATATATTTTTGGAGTTCCTCATATTTTGGGGATATTGGGTGGCATAGTGCCTAAAGCATTTGACTGCTAACCAGAAGGCTGGTGGTTCAAACCCACCAGCAACTCCTTGGCAGGAAGACTGGGCAACCCACTTTCCTACAGATACTACCTTGGGAACCCAAGGAGGGGTCACTATGAATCAGAACAGACACAATGGCAGTGAGTTTGTTTTTTTGGTTTTTATGGAAATGGGGTGTTCTTCACATTTTCTGGAATGCACATAAAAAGTGATCCTCTGGTGGCGGACTTCCTAAAAGCCCTTTTGCTTCCCTTGGCAATTGCTGTAAGAAAAACCCAAGCTCACTAACCTAAAGGTTTCCCTTGAACTGAGGAAATGAAGGAAACAATTTGGTCAACACAGCTGAGAAAATGGCTGTCTCACAAGTACTTACTCTTTTTTGCCCTAGTTCATTTGGATGAAAATGAGGGAAATAATAAGTCACCTGCCCTCAATAATATTATAAACAATAAAATAAACCTGTAGGTAACTCTAAACCTTCTTATACACTAATCAAAATCTGATCCCCAAATCTAAAATTGAAGTCTAGAAAGATTTCAATTGCAATCAAGTTGCAATCACTAATTTATGGTCTGTACTGCAGGGGAAGATAGTATTGCTATGGTGTTGTATGCTTTTATCATTAATATTGTTCTTCAGGATACTCATTTAATTTTGGAAGATTTAACTCCTATATGGAAAAGTATTAGTGGGCAATTTTACTGAGTCTGGTGGGTTTGAACCACCAGCTTTCTGGTTAGCAGTCAAGTGCCTTAGTCACTATGCTACCAGAGCTCCTTTAGCATAATTTAGTAGTTTGTTAAAGTCATGCTTCTAAATAACAAAGGGCTTGAAGAAAGGAAGGCTAAATAAATAAAAAGAATGATATGGTGGAATGACCCAGTGACAAGTCTGTTATACCCAAATCTTTGCCAGTGTTTCTTGCTTGAGCCTTACACTCTTTAGATCACCTGGGGAGAGATAAGCTGCTTAACCTAATAAAAAATATGATTGTGGACATTTTTGGAATGCAGTGGTCTATGAAGGTAAATACTTTTCATTGTGCTCCCATATCACCAAGATCACCCTTGTCAATCTTCACCGCAGAGCTTGCCTTTGCCTAGTGGACTTATGCTTGAGTAGAGACTTGAATTTGTGTAACTTCCTCCCTCCATCAGTTACAAGTATATCTTTGTAATGATTTGTGAATTACATTACTGGGTGGAAGCCTTTCCTAGCTGTAAGATGACTGCTACTTGTGTAGCAAATAAACTTTCGAAAAATATTATCCCCAATGTAGAGTCTGCAAAGCACTGCATAATGTGGATGAACTTGGAGGACATTATGCTGAGTGCAATAAATCAATCACAGAAGGAAAAATATAGTATTATCTCATTATTGTACAAAGTCAAGGAAACATTTATGTATGGAAGGAAACTTTCTTTGTTGGTTACCAGGGGTGGGAGGAGAGAGGAGGGAATACTCCAAAAAAAAAAAATTGACCCATGTCACTTTAGTTTTGTGTATTTCACTGTACATAAATTATATTCCAATAAAATGCATTGAACGATATTATCCCCACAAGAGGAGCTTCAAAACATCTTTGTAGTGGCAGAGGCACCCACTTTACTGGTTATGTTACAAAGGAAGTATATATGTTTGCTCCTATTTTTCAGAGACTCTATTGTTCTTATCATTCACAATCTTCTGGTTTTGTGAAAAGAACCAATAGGATATTAAAAATTCAACTAATCAAACTTTCTGTCTCTTTACATTTAATTTTAATCCAAGTAGTTCTTGTATTGTTAATTTATGATCTGCTCTTTTTAGACCACATAAGTGAAACTGTTACTGGAAGATTGTTAACGCTCATTTATAGGTCAACTAATTTAACTCAAACAAGTATTTTCAAATACTGTCAATTGATTCAGTATGCAAAAAAACTAATAATTCTTTAGTCAAGAAGGACTTTGTCAAAAGCAAAGATTTTGAGGAGGCTCCGGCATCACAAATACAATCAGGATACTATATGTACTTGAAAAGACATCAACTAAAACACTCTCAAGTCCCAAAGGAAAGGGTCTCATTTAGTTCTTTTAACTAATCCCTGTGCTGCTAAATTATAGTTAATTAAGACTTAGATTCTCTCCCAATTAAAGAAAACTGCAGCTTTTGAGTGGACCGTTCAGCACACTTAAACTTAAGTTCACACTTAAACTTAAGTTTAACATTTAAACTTAAGTTCACCTGGCCTGATGGACAGAAGTAGATGCATGTGTAAAAGGTAGAAAACTTGACCCAAGAGTATGGAATAAGATCACATTTGTAGAGATAAAATCCTTGGACATTTTTATATTGCTTTTCATTGTATTTGCTATCTTATTCCTACTTCTTATGCTTAAAATTTGTTTACATGGAACCACCTTTTGATAGACAAATGTTATTGGAGTTATTGCTTTATGTTTAACATTAAAAAACCAAACTAACTGCCGTTGAGTTGGATCCCACTCACAGTGACCCTTCCTTGGGTTTCTGATGCGGTATCACTATGGAAGTAGATTGCCCAATCTTCCTTCTGAGGAGTGGCTGGTGGGCTTGAACTACCAGCCTTCTGGTTAGCAGTCAAGTGCCTTAGGCGTTATGCCACCAGAGCTCCTATGTTTAACATTAATCACTTTTAAAATTGATCTATTTTGCTAATTGCACCTTATTGACTAGTAGTCTTTATGTGTAGCCCAGAAGTTTTATTATATATATTTTACTTTAGCATTGCTACCATATTTCAGTTGGTTTTACTAGCCAGTTTAGTCTTCTCTTATATGTAAACCCAGGTAATTTTCTGTCATAGCTATAATTTATATGCTTATTGCCATAATTTGTTCTCTTGGGTGATTTTCCTTCATTATGAAGCTCTTCTTAGGCATACTCCTGTTGCTAGTTGTAGTCCCCACTAAAACTTGGCATAAAAATGTTTTTGTTAAACAAGCCCAATCACTAGCTAGTGCTGCCAATCTAACTGAATGCTGACTCTATCACCCAACATCAGAAACAGTTCATGAAAATTCTAATTCACCAACTATCCCACTAATTATAGCCTGGTCCTAGAAGCCATTATCAATCACTCTGCTACGTTTAAAGAGGTGGTGGTACCCCCCTGGAACATCCACTCTACCCGAAGTACCCTTTCTTAATCTGATTTTTGTCATTGAACAGTATTAAATAACTATGCATCACTCATTGTAAACCTTAATCTCCTTACATTTCCTAGCTCTAAACACTAGAATGGAGATCACTTTTCAGTTCAACGTTCTACATTCCCCAGAAATTTTGGACATTTATCAATGAGCTATATGGGTAGTAATGCTCCCCTCTATACTAAATTAAGTAGTCTTACAGGACTTGGACAAATTTCTATTGGTAAAACTACTCATAATGAAGAACTCCTCAGTAACACCAATTGTTCTCTCCCTTTTCCAAACAATACTGGAAAAAAAGAAATTTGGATCCCTTATAGGTATATATTCTTTTTTTCCCTATTTTTAATGCATTTTATTGAAATATAACTTATGTATAGTGAAATACACAAAACTAAAGTGACATGGGTCAATGAATTTTTTTTTTCAGTGTTCCCTCCCCATCCTTCCCACCTCTGGCAACCAACAAAGAAAGTTTCTCTCCATATATAAACCTTTCCTTAAACCTCCACAACAACGAACTAATACTATATTTTTCCTTCTGTGATTGACTTATTTCACTCAGCATAATGTCCTCTAAGTTCATCCATGTTATGCAGTGTTCTGCAGACTCTATATTATTCTTTAGTGCTGCATAACATTCCATTGTGTGTATATAACATAGTCTGGTCATTCACTCTTCCATTGATGGATGCATAGGTTGTTACCATCTTTTTGCTATTGTAAACAGTGCTGTGATGAACATGGGTGTGCATATATCTGTTCCTGTCCTGGCTCTCACCTCTCTAGGATATATACCTAGTAATGGGATTGCTGGGTCAAATGGTATCTACAATTCCAGCTTTTTAAGGAATCGCCATACTGCTTTCCACAGTGGTTGTAACATTCAGAGTCCTACCAGCAGTGTATGAGATTCTCAGTCCTCCACATACTGCCAGCATTTATTTGTTATTTTCTGTCTCCTTGAACCTTGCCATCAGTGTTGGGGTGAGATTGTATCTCATTGTTGTTTTGATTTGCATCTCTCTGATGGTCAGTGGTTGTGACCATCTCTTCATGTATTTGCTGGCCACCTGAATATACTCCTTGGTGAAGCATCTATTCATGTCTTCTGCCCATTTTCCAATTGGATTGTTAATTCCCTTGATGTTGAGGCATTGGAGTTTTCTATAAATCTTAGAGATAAGTCCCTTGTCAGATATGTAATTATTGACAAGTATGAATTTGTTGCTGTCATTTTTGTTATGTGCTTTTCTGTGGTGTTGATTTCTTTGTCCCATATAATTTTCTGTGTGGAGCTTGTTTTGTTTATGAATCGTGTTATAGTTTCCTTTGTTGTTATTGCTTCAGTGTTTGCTAAATATTTGTGTTGGTCCTCTTTTTTATTTTGATGTGAAGGTTTGTCATTTTTTTTTGAGGTTACCCTGTGATTTATAGTTTTCTTCTCAAGTTTAGAACAGTCTGTTCTATCTTGTAGTTGTCTTGACTTCTTTACCATTTGGAAGTTCTGTAACTACACAATTTTTTTCCTCTTTTTGGTTTGTAGCTGTCCCTGTTTGTCAATTGATATTTTTGGTTCCCTGTTTACAATCTTGTAGGCCTATTTACTTTGGATACTTCCATAGTTGTGTTGGTTTCTGTGTTATGTCACTATGTGTGTTACTGGTCAATTGTTGTTTGCTGTTGCTGCTTCCCTGTCCAAAGGACTTCCTTTAGCATCTCTTGTAAGGTTGGTCTAGTTTTAACAAATTCCCTTAATTTATGCTTATTTGGAAATGTCCTAATTTTACTATCATAAATGAGGGATAATTTTGCTGGGTACATAATTCTTAGTTGGAATTTTTTCTCTTTCAGAGTTTTATACATATAATCCCATTGTCTTCTCTCCCACATGGTTTCTTCTGAGAAATCTGAGCTTAGTCTTATTGGTTGCCCCTTGTAGGTAACTTTTGTTTTTTCCCATGCTGCTTTCAGGATTCTTTCTCTGTCTTTGGTTTTGGTGAGTTGATGATGATATGCCTTGGTGATTTTCTGTTTATCCTGTTTATCCTGTGTTTATCCTGTTTAGGGTTCATTGGAATTCTTGAGTGGATATATTCTATTTTCATCATACCAGGAAATTCCCTTCCAATATATCTTTGACAATTTTTTATGTGGTTTTATTTGTCTCTTCCTGTTCTAGAATTCCAATTAGATGTAGGTTATTCCTTTCAATGGTATACCACATGAAGTTTAGGCTTTCTTCATTTTGTTTTGATCTTTGTTCAGATTGACCACTTTCTAAAGAATATTGAGGTATTTGCCTTCAATCTCATGAATTCTGTCTTCCATTGATTCAATTCTACTCTTTTACCCATTTGATGTCTTACCTATTTCTAAAAATTTAGTATTAATCTTCTGGATTTCTATGTGTAGATTTTGTTTCATTTCTAATTTTTCATTTATTTTGTCATTTTGTTCTTGATTATCTTTTGAAATTGTTCTAGGGTTTTCTCTGTGTTTTCCTCAATTTTGTCAGTGTTTTCCTTGATCTGTCTCTCAATTTGTTGAAGATACTTAAATATAATTCTTTTGAATTCCTTATCAGGGAGTTGCAATGCTGTTTCTTCCTCGGGGATGTGTCTTGGGTCTGTATCCTGGTCCCTTGATTCTCCTGCTTTATCTTGCTTCGATGTGTGGACTGTGATGCTCTGTTGTCTTCAAGGAGTTATGACATTTTTGTGTTTATATTTAGTTAGTGATTGTATGTTGAAGTGAGTTGCCCATTATTTTTGTTTTCTTTGGATTTTATCTAAGTAAGCAGGGTACTGTGCTCCTCTATATTGCCATTTGGCAGCACTTATACACTCACCACCTGCCCCCTTTCCCATCGCCATCCTCTCATATGTCCCTGCTGTCCTTGGCAAATGGAGCTTATTCTTAGGTCCCTGGAATCTGAATGAGAATGCCTTCATTTTAAAATCCAAAATGGCTGCCATTTGTAAAGATTCAAAATGGCTGTGACCTTAGTCACTGTAAATATCCAAAATGGCTGTCATGCATAAACAATCAAAATGGCTGTGCCCTCTGGACAGCAGAAAGCCCACAGCTCAGGTTGTCTCCCTCCTTGCTTTTTCCCTTCCTAGTCAAAGGCCACCACTGCAGTCATCCCTGCAGCCCTTGGTGACTAGGGCTGATCTTTAGGTCAATTCTCAGGTTCCAAAGCCAGTTGGAAATATTCAGGCTGTTGGTCCCATCAGAGTAGCTGACAGTCCACTGTTCAGACCATCTCTGTACTCATTGTTTTCATTCAGGCTTTTTCCACAGGTTGGTGCCTAATCCACTTCTGTATAGTTTCTTTTAAAGCTCAGGGCTCCAGGATTATCTTCTGTATCTCTGTCAATTGATTTATCTTTTCTTTGTTGAAGAGGGTCTGTTTAGCTTGTTTGCCTATTCCTCCATCTTACCGAAACTTAGGTATATATTCCTATGTGAAGGTTGCTACCTTATACTTGGGGATTACCTGCTTAGAGAGTTGGAGAATGACTGGCCAATCCACATTAGGACATTTAGGGGTGAATGCCTAAACAGTCACCCTTGTAATGAAAATCTTCATTGGACTGATAATTTAAAACTTTTAGAAATAAAAAGAAGTAAATGATCAAGAGATGAAGAAGCCTTACAAAACAGGAATCCTTTAAAAGAAAATCCTGGCCCACCTTATTCTTTTTTAAGAGCCTTGTTTCCTTAAGTCACTGATATAAAATGTGGCATTCAGAATGTATCCACCACCATGGAAGGAATAGGTGATGACATTATCAATTCACTAGAAGCCCAGGAAAAAAAAAATCCTTAAATTCTCTTGGAAATGTATTTTTTGACATAAAAATTTCTGTAGATTTTATACTGGCTCAACAAGGAGGAGTGAGTACCATTGCTAACACCTCTTGTTGCACTTGAGTAAATACCTCAGGTCAAGTAGAAAAGAACATCCAACAGAGCTACCAAAAGACTACCTGGTTTCATATTCCTAACCTACCAAGTTCCTCTTTCTTTGACATTTTTAGCTAGTTGCCAAAATGGATTAGATTAATTTTGTTAACAGGACTTATGATATTTATGGTTATTGTTATTATAATTGGAACAATTAAATGTTATATAAAAGTTTCTGCCAATGCTTTGACTCAGAGAACTAACATGTTACCAGTGAGACAACTCATGTATGTTAATGATAGTTATTTCATCAATGGACGTGAGCCCTTACTCCAATTACAAAACCAAGATGTTCCTCTTATGTAGCCCTACTCCATATTAATCTTTCAAAAAATGATCACTGAAGATGGGGCTAAATCTAGGCATGGTGAATATAACAGATGGTGGGGGCCTTACAGACTTACACTAAAGCAAGTGGCCATACAAAAGGTAAATGCCATGAAGGAGTCCATGCAGACAACACACACTATCCTATGTATTATCAAGGAATCTAAAAGAAATACTTGATCAAAAGGGAAGAATATGTTATGGGAGTCTAAAATCTGAAGCACTTGGTGTGTGTAAATAGAGCAGCCTAAAAGTGAAGTCTTAACTTTATCTTAAATTCTTGACATGAGTGTAGAATTCATGCTGCATTTTAAAGTGTGCCTTTTCTAATAGCAGTTCATCTAACTTTTGTGTTGATCTAAACGTATACCCTAAAGGAACTTTTTTTTTTTTCCTCTATGTTCAAGCAGATGCAGGATGTCACAACAATTCCAGGGGGTCTTTTCATCTACAGTCAAACAAATACACAGTATATGATAGCCTATGCTTCAAAGGTCTTGATACACAACATTATCAATAAATCTTCTTTACAATGGACCCTCCAGAAATGACATGTTTGAGAAAGCAGTTTTAATTATAGTTTCCCACAAAATAAAATATGTCCTGTCCTTGTCTTGTAATCATCCTGTCAGGAAAGCATGTACATTTTCAATTATGCACCCATAACAATCATGTAATACAACAAGTATGTTATCCACCCATCCCCACTAAATCCCTACTCTCAGACAGCCTGCCTTCAACTTCCCTGACTGTTTTTCAGCCAATCATGATTTTGTAGCTTTAATTCCTGCTTGAACTGTATAAGAATGCTTGTTTCTTTACTGTTTAGTGGAGCAGTCATCTTCACTCTGTGAATCTGGATGTTTTTCAGGTCTAGTCTGTCTCTGGACTTTCAATAGTCTCTTTAATTTTACTTTTCAGAGGGTGTGTTTTCACTTTAGGACACTGTTCATTGTTGAAAACATGACAACAACATGTTGAAAATTAAGAAGAGAAATAACTCAGAAAAAGAAAGTAAGAACAGATGAATCTAAGCCTTTTCTTCAAACCAACACTATGTCACCAGCAGAGTTTCTCTCTAGGGACACAAGAAGACAGACAGATGCTCTAAATCTACTGAAATGTAAGCACAAATGATCGATTTTGCTGCCTTAAACTCTACTTTTCACACTTGCCTATCTCCAGGTGGTGAGCAGCTCCTGAGGGAGGGACTCACCTTTTGTTAAGAAACTGTTTTAAGCATGAAAATCAACATCTTCCAAAGGGGCTCTGATCCACTCTGTGATGCCTTGGGCTGAAGGGCTAGAACGCTCACTGGTGGATGGGGAAAAAAAAAGACATGGCCGAGTACC
Source organism: Orycteropus afer afer (assembly GCF_000298275.1). Classification (NCBI taxonomy): domain Eukaryota; kingdom Metazoa; phylum Chordata; class Mammalia; order Tubulidentata; family Orycteropodidae; genus Orycteropus; species Orycteropus afer. Next base: position 5,315,968 of record NW_006921645.1, on the reverse strand, counting down.
TCTGGGAGATTTTTAGCAACTCATTTAGAATATGCCAAACACAAATATTCATTTAATGCCTAGTGTGTAAAATGGTGTTTCCAGCTGTAGGGAGACAAAGAATAAGAGAGCACCCACTTCCCACAGAGAACTAGAAGACTACCATCTGAAGGGTTCTTTCTCATTAAAATTATATCATGAAATAAGTATTTTGTCAAGTGGGCTGAGTTATTGCATCTTTTTCCAAGTGCAATAGACCATCCCTTTAGCAGTATCTGCAGGATATAGCAGTGCTGATCATCACCATTTATTAAGCATCTGCCATCTTAGTTCCTGAAAGAGAATATAATGAGTGTAAAAATTAAATTCTGATACTTATTCAGAGATTTGACTTTAGAGGTGTTCTGATAACTTAGTGCCACTCTTTTGGTACCATATTCTCTCTGGGTACCTAGTGCCACTCTGACGAGAATATGCCACAAATGAGATGCTTGAACAAACAGGAGTTTATTCTTACAATTTGGAGGATTTAAGTCCAAGTTCAAAGTGCCAAGTTCTAGGGGCTATGTGAAAGCCCCTCAACCTTGGACTTCAGCTCTGCCTCTTGCTCCTGGCTTACTGAATCTAGAGGTATCTCTTCATTCAGGCAGCTACTGCCTACTCAGGCTAACAAGCCCAAGGTTGACAAATAAAATGTCACAGTCCTGATGTTACCAAACCACACAGCAGGCCATTAATATTAGTCCATTGAAAGTTGCAAGATCAGAAAAGCATGGCAGGCTGCTGAACAATGGCACAGCTACATGCATGGTCCAAGTGTGCCATAGTCTAGAGACCATTCCCAAGGCTTCTCCTTATATATAGGAAACAGACCACATCCCAAAGGCAGCTACTCAGCTGCTTGTGGTAGATCTCACCATGGAGTTGATTGCCAGTCTCATCATGGGTAATAACTACCACCAGCTGCCCAGCCATTCAACCAGGCCCACCCAAGTGGACATACAAATTTAACTACCACAAGAGGTGAGGGGTTTGTTGGTTGCATTTGGATCAAGATGAGTATGAAAGCCTAAAGAAAACACTTTATCTCCATTGAGGATAAGACTGGATGCTAACATGCTCAGTAGAGCATGGAAGTAAAGTCTATGGAAATAACACCCACTCTAGTGCTGAGGCTTTGACATCCATGCTGAGCTCTGCCAGCTGTGACCCATTTGAAAGTTTCTGACTATTCCATCTATCCCATGTGACTTTGTAATTAAAATCACAAGCTACTGTTGGGACAGGAGTGGGCTTCAAAGCTTACTTTGGGTAGTTATTCTTCTAGGGGCAGAAAACAGTTATTGATGAAGAGTCCAGTGGTTGCTAGGCACAAAAGACCCAGACTTTACTCAGTACCACACTGTTTGCAAGTCTGGTGGTAGCTGAGTTGACAACAGATGATCCAGCACCAATGAGTTCATCAGTGTTGAAAGTTATATTATGGGGAAGGAAGGTTTAATTATGTAAGCAAATGAACCAGTGAAGTGACCAGGTTTCTCCAAATGATTTCTCTCTCTCCTTCCTTTTTTTTTTTCTTTTCCTCTAAAAATTTCTTGGACCCATGTTACTTGGAAAATTTCCTAACCACAGAAGATACCACATTCAAAGAAAAGTACTGTTCCTGTAGTTACAAGCTACAGTGGGTGCCAGTGTTCTGACGGCCACCCTCTGACAAGGAGAAAAGATTGGGATGAGGGGTTAGTAGGGTGAATGGGAAGGGAATACTCTGGGATATAGGAAAGATGGCTATCCCTGCAGAGCTAGGGGAAGGAGGACTTGGGACATGGATACAAACTAGTCTCAAACTTACCCAGACTGAGTAGCTATTATCTTCTAATCGGTTCAGAGATGTAATATGTCATGCATTGTGCCGGATGAAAGGCAAAACTTAAACAAGAAGAGAGAGCTTATTTTTCAGTTTTGCCAGAAGTCAGGCTTTATAAGTATACTGCAAAATAAGCCTTTCATTGAACCTGTATTTATCAAGCAGCTGCTACATTCCAGGCTCTGTGTGAGGAATAGAAAATGAAGAGATGAATGAGATAAATTCTTGCCCTCAAGGAGCTAGTCATCTAGCTTGGAGACAAACTTTGTAAATATGTAACCACCATGAAACATTTTGAGTACTAACAGAGGGGAGTAAAGCACAATTGGGAAGAGGGAGGAATATTCTTGTCAGATTCTTGTAAGATGAATGAGCATCAATATATAGGAGTGTGTGTGTGTGTGTTGTGCAAGTGAAGGGGAGGAGTGTTCTAAATAATGGGAACTGTAGATACAAAAACCAGACAGACATCAAGTGCATAGTGTGCCTAAGGAAGAAGAGGAAATTCACTGTGGTACATGTGCCATAGTAAGTAGTGGGAGATGGAGCTGCAAGGGAGCTTGGCGCCATTATGAAGACCTTTGTGCATCATGCTCAGTAGTTGAGATTTTATTCTATAAGTGAATAAGGGCCACTGGAGGTTTTTAATTGAGAAATAACATGCCTGTTAGAGACACTCTTTGAGGGCCCACCAAAGAGATTGGAAAGGATGGGACAGAATTGATGCCAATAAAAGAATGACCTCATAGACAAGCCCTTACTTTGACTCCATTCCTCCCTATCTACCCTCAGAAAATGGTCTCCCCAACATACACTCAAAGGGGTGTAAAATTTGGCCAAGGGTCTAGGCCAGATCCGTCAGGGCAATACCCATTACAGCAGGTTCCAACCAGTTTAAATCATGAAGGAAATCCTGGAGGTTTCATTTCAACTCATGTGCCATTTACATTATATGTTATTAACTACCTTACCCCTAAAGAGAGGCGAATGGTATTAGAGAAAACTAGAGCAAAAGACAGACTTCACAACCTCCAGCCTGAAAACCTAGTCAGGGGCCAAAGCCGTCAGGCAGTGCCAGGAACAGATCCAGAGCAGGACCCTAACAACCCAGAGGACAGAACAAGGTTGGAGTACATTGTCATTAGGGCTCCAGAAGGGGGGCCCCAAAGCAGATTCAAAAGTTCAGGAAATACAACAAGGCATCAAGGAAAATCCTTCTGCTTTCCTCCAATGGGTATATAAAACTTACCATCAATGTACTGACACTGACTCAGATGCCAAAATTAGAAGGGGTATTGGGTATGAATACTTCTCAACTTGTAGAGGTTGCTTTCAAGGTCTATAAAAACCGGGACCAGGAGCAGGAGAAATAGAAGCAAAGGGACATGAAGCAACAAACTGCCTTGCTGGCTGCTTCTCTGGGAGACCTGCCACTAAGTCAATCCTACCAGGTAAGTCTTCATGGCCCCCAATGGATATAAAGGGAGTGACTCAAGCTCTTGCTCCAGGAGACCAACCAACAAAGTTTGAAACTCAACAGTGTGCTTACTGCAAGAAGGATGGGCACTGGAAGAGGGAGTGCCCAGAACGAGCCCTCCAAAAACCAACCAAAGAGGTCCCAGCAGATGGTAAGCACAGCTGACAGCGATCAAGAATGATGGGGTCCAGGGGCTCCATTGCAGACTGGGAAAATTCCTATCTCCTACTAGGAGCTTGGGTGGCAATAACTGTGGGAAGACAGCCCATTAAATCTCTACTGGACACAGGGGCAACCTCAGTCCTAAATATCCTGAAGGCCCCTCTGTCCCAGAAGACTACTAGCATTACTGGAGTTTCAGTAATGTAAAAATTTTCTTCAATCTCTTGAATGCCAGGTTGAGAGTACTGCATTAACTTGGAAATTTTTTCTACATGCCTGAATGCCCTGTTCCTCTGTTGGAATAAGATGTAATAACCAAGTTAAATACTCAGGTTACTTTCTCAGCTAACAAGCTACAAGTGGATGTTAATCCTGACCAGGCATGGGCCTTACAGACAACGTCCTGCAATTACCTGCTGCTATGGACTACAAGAGCAACAGACAGAACAGAACTGTCACTGCAACCAGTACTTGTTATAGGAAAAGATACCCTGTATACTTGGCTGAGTAAACTTATTGCAGGACAGAATCTGTACCAAACCATTCAAAAGCTTACACAAGGCTGCTTGACCTATGCCAGAAACAATCCAAAGGGCAGTTCACTTCTAGTGGTAAGAGGAATTCAAACAAGAGGACTGAACCTATACAAGGACTGGCAGGTAAAATTTATAATCCCTGAAAAAAATCAAGTACCTGTTAATATTTATAGATACTTTCACTGGATGGGTGAAAACCTTTCCCTGCAGCATGAAAAAGCAGTAGAGGTGAGTAAACCCTATTAAAATTATCCCCACTTTAGTTTACTAGTCTCAGTTCAAAGTAATTATGAGGGAAAATTTGCATCTCAAATAGTCCAACAAGTAACAGGTCTAGCCTATTGACAGGAAAAAAACTGAGAAGGTGAAGCACACTTTTAAAAAGACACTAGCTAAAGTGTTCCAAGAGACCAGCTTATCTTAGATAAAACTTTGACTTCTTGGCCTGTTGCTGATCTGGGTTACCCCCAGAAGCAGGCTTAAGTTAAGCGCATATAAAATATTATATGGGAGACCATTTTCTAGAGTGTGGCATCCTAGCTATGTAGGAAACAGAGACCTTAAAATTGTTAAGGAGTTGGATATTTTAAACATGCAAAATATGTCTGCAACATTAAAATTATTAACCAGTTTACTTCCAGCAGGTTGTTGTATCCTACAGATACTCCCCATTCATAGCTTCTGTCCAGGTGATTGGGTCCTGCTAAAAGAGTAAAAGAGTGGAACAACCGGATTCCCCAGAGCCAACTCCAGGCCAAATGTATTGAGCCTTATGAAGTATTGTTGGCAACACATTCTTCAGCCAAACTGAAGGGAGTCCTCCCTTGGATACATCACACCAAATTGAGAATAACACCAAACTGCACTGGGAACTCTCCTTAACCTATGCATAAGTTTTATTCTACAGGGAACAGCCTTGGGGAATAGGGAGACTCAAGAGAACCTGGGCAACTGAATATTAAGTAGCCCCAACAACCTGTAGTGGAATATACTTGTGAGCCCATCCAAGATCTTAAGATTTTATTTAACAGGAAACCTATTCTGGGATAAGACATAAATGCAATTCTAATCAACTCCATGATTGTCTTATCCTGAACACCTTCTAAAGGAGGAAAGTAGTCTAACACTCTTATTAAAACTCCAACAAAACCTATTAGACCACATTCCTGGGGCTAATAATTATCGAGTGTGTGCATACTCTCCTTGACACAGAGGGGTATGTATATATGACAGGATTTAACCCCCACCTTTGGGATAGACTTTTCTTGGCTCACCTCTTGGTTACCCAATTTAGGGTGGTTGAGAACCTTATTTGTGACAATACTCATCTTATTAACAATAACATTCTTTACTTGCTGTTGTATTCAATGTCTACCTAGGTGCTTACCTGTCTTCAAGCCTCCAGAATTACAAGCTACTCTACAGGTACCCCTAGTCTCTTCTCCCTGGACTATGGCCAGAAGATTCCATGAACTGTCCAAACTACAAGAAGCTTACTGACCAGGTATTGAGTTCCACCATATTCACCCCTGGTCAGCAGGAAGCAGCTAGGATGAGTCATCACCCCATTTCCCAAAATTGTGGAACAGTAACCATTCTAAGGGGGAGTTAGAAAACTGAATAAAGTGTTCCCCAAGAATGTGGAACGGTTTCTATTCTAAGGGGGAATTGATACCAAGTAAAGTAAAAACTATTTCCCGCACCCTAGCACCTGGATGGGAATAGATAAGTAAACTAAATTACCCTCAACTATTTTCCCACCCCTTGCGAGCTCTGGTAGCATAGTGCCTAAGGCACTTGACTGCTAACCAGAAGGCTAGTGGTTCAAACCCACCAGCCACTCCTCAGAAGGAAGATGGGGCAATCTACTTTCATAGCGATACTGCCTCAGAAACCTAAGGAGGGGTCACTATGAGTCGGGTCCAGCTCTGGGTACTGAACAACCCCTACTCTTTGCATTGCCACTTTGCAATAAATAATTTTCTCTCTTCTCAATTTTGGTGTGTAAAATGTTTTGGCCTGACTGTGCACTGGGCAGGGACTCGCGTTTGGTCTAATAACACTTACACATTTGTAAGTAAATAAACTAGGATTATCCATGCTTCCTGTGCAGGCCTCCATTCATTGCCTTCCATAATGGTTGTAGGCTGCTCAGCAAGTGAGAGGTTTCTAGCCAGTCAGAAGGGCAGCATTCATCACCAGGTGATTTGTTTACAGCTCTCCATCTAAAAGGCTCCCAGTTGCATTGTAGAAGAAGCACTAAACCACAAAAAAAAAAAAAAAAAAAAAAGTGGCCACTTCCCTGCTAGTGCTCTGGAGAAACCCTCTATAAGGAAACACTGGTGGTTGGGTAGAGAAGAAATTCAAAACCCAGGTTCCTGAGACCAGTGTTGCTAAGGATCTCCAGGCTGGACTCTACTATAAACCCATGAGGCTGGAGGTTCAAACCCACCAACCACTCCTAGGAAGGAAGGTTGGGCAATCTACTGCCGTAGTGATACTGTCTCAGAAACCCAAAGAGGGGTTGCTATGAGTCGGGTCCAACTCAATGGCACATAGCAACAACAACAACAACAATCCAGAAAATTCATAAAATCTAAAGAATTTCCTCTTGATACCTGAAAATCTTGATAAGGCCTCCACAATAACTTTCTACACTCTGGGGTGTATTTTCTTCACTTAAGGGGGGGTGGAACCTAGTAAACTGGATTTCATTGCAGGAATTACTAAGAACCCAGCTTAAAATCAGATTCTGCAGGCAGTGAATACTTCAAAACTCCCTTGGCCTGTATTTTCCTTTACTTTGCCTCTTTATGTAGAGCTTTGATAGTTCTCTAAGATACGTTACACCACTCATATATCAGTTTGTCTTTCTGTGGTAGCTTGCATGCTGTGCTGCGATACTGGAAGTTATGTCACCAGTATTTCAAATATCAGCAGGTCACCCATGGTGAACAGATTTCAGTGGTACTTCCATACTAAGACACACTGGGTAAAACAACAAGCCATCCACTTCTGAAAAAAAAAAAAAAAAAAGAAGAACTGCCACTGAAAACCTTATGAATAGTAGTGAAACACTATTGGATATATTACTGAAAAATGTTATGAATAGCAGCTAAACATTGTCTCATATAATGCCAAAAGATGAGCTCCTCATATTGGAAGACACTCAGAATATGACAGAAGAAGATCTGCTTCCTCAAAGTAGAGTCATGCTAAATGATGTGAATGGAGTAAACTTTCTGGACCTTCATTTGCTGATGTGGCACAACTCGAAATGAGAAGAAACAGTTCAAAAAATCCATTAATAATGAGAATGTGGAATGTACAAAGTATGAATCTAGGAAAACTGGAAGTTGCCAAAAATTAAGTGGAATACATAATGTTCAATATCTTAGGCATCAATGAGTTAAAACAGACTGGTATTGGACATTTTGAACAGGACAATCATGTAGTCCACGATGTCAGGAATGACAAATTGAAAAGGAATGGTGTTCCATTCATTGTCAAAAAGGATATTTCAAGACCTACCCTGAAGTACAATGCTATCAGTAATAAGATAATATCCATAGGCTTACAAGAATTATTAGTGAATACGACAATTATTCAAACGTACACAACTACTAAAGCCAAAGATGAAGAAATTAAAATTTTCTACCAACTTCCACAGTCTGAAAAACATACACTCGAGGTGCATTGACAATTACTCATGATAGGAATGCAAAAGTTGGAAACAAAGAATAACCATTGGTAGTTGGAAAATATGGCCCTGGTAATCAAAATTATTCTGAAGATCACATGATAGAATTTTGCAAGACCAACAACTTATTCATTACAAATACTTTTTTCCAACATCATAGACCCCACCAGATAGAGTACATGGGAATCAAATGCACTGCAGCTGTGGAAAGAGGTGATGGAGGAACTCAAATGCCATTAATCAGACAGGGCTAGGAGCTGACTGTGGAACAGGTCATCCATTGCTCATATGCAAGATCAAGTTGAAGCTGAAGAAAATTAGAACAAGCATACATAAGCCAAAATGTCACCAGATTATATACCACCTGAATTTAGAGATCATCTGAAGAATAAATTTGACACATTGAAGAAGACCAGACCATAGTGAGATGACATGAAAGACATCATACATGAAGAAAGCAAAATGTCATTATAAAGGCAGGAAAGGAAGAAAAGACCAAAATAGATGTCAGAAGAGACTCTGAAACTTGCTCTTGAAAGGGGAATAGTTAAAGAAAATGGAAGAAATCATGCAATAAAAGATCTGAATGGAAAATTTCAAAGGGCACCTCCAGAAGACAAAGTAAAGTACTGTAATCAAATGTACAAAGACCTGGAATTAAAAAAAACCTAAAGGGACGAATGCGCTCAGCATTTTTCAAGCTGAAAGAACTGAAGAAAAAAGTTAAGCTTTGAGTTGAAGTAGTGAAGGATCTATGGACAAAATATTGAATGATCCAGGAAGCATCAAAAGATGATAAAAGGATTACACAGAGTGATTCTAGCAAAAAGAATTTATCAGTGTTCAACTGTTTCAGGAGGCAGCATATGATCGAGAACCAATGGTACTGAAGGAAAAAGTCTAAGTTGCACTGAAGGAATTGGGGGGGAAAAAACGTCTCCAGGAATTGACAGAATACTCATTGAGCTGTTTCAACAAATGGACTCAGCACTGGAGACACTTACTGGTTTGCCCAAGAAATTTGGAAGACAGATACCTGGCCAATAGACTGGAAGAGATCCACATCTGTGCCCATTCTAAAGAAAAGTCATCCACAGAATGAGAAAATCATACGACAATATTAATATCAAACACAAGTAAAATTTTTCTGAAAATAATTTCAAAAGAGTTGCTGCAGCACATTGATAAGTACTATCAGAAATTCAAGCCAGATTCAAAAGAAGTCGTGGAATGAAGGACATCATTGCTGATGTCAGAAAGACCTTGGCTAAAAGCAATGAATACCAGAAAGATGTTCTCCTGTGTTTTATTGACTGCGCAAAGGCATTTGAGTGCATGGATTATAAATTATGGATAACTTTTCAAAGAATGAGAATTTCAAAATATTTAATTGTGCTTATGAGAAACCTGTACATAGACCGTACATACACTGTACATAGGCAGTCATTAAAACAGAATAAGTGGATAATGAATGGTTTAAAATAAGGAAAAGTGTGTGTCAGATTTGTGTCTTTTCACCATATTAATTCAATCTGTATGTTGAGCAAATAATCTGAAAGCTGGACAACAGAAAAAGAATGTGGCATCATGATTGGAGGGAGACTTACTAACAACCTGCATTATCCAGATGACACAACCTTGCTCACTGAAATCAAAGATTTGAAGCATTTACTGATGAAGATCGAAAGCTACAGCCTTCAGAATGGATTACACTTCAACCTAAAGAAAACAAAAGTCCTCACAATTGTATCAATAAGCAACATCATGATCAATGGAAAAATTAATGAAGTTGTCATGAATTGCAGAAGTCAAGGAACAAATAGGCTTAATGCATTCTGCAAATGTGTTGAAAAAAAAAAAGAAGAAAGAAAAAGAATAAACCTCTGTAAAGCATGTCACTTTGAGAACTCAGGTGTGCTGGACAGAATCCATGGTTTTTTAATTGGTTCATATGCATGTGAAAGGTGAAAAATGAATAGGGAAGACTGAAGAATTGACTTTGAATTGTGATGTCCACGAAGAATACTGAAAATACTATGGACTACCAGAAGAACAAACAAATCTGTCCTGGAAGAAATGAAGGCAGAATACTCCATTCTAATTTGTCTCACCTACTTTGGTCATGTTGACAGAAGGGACCATTCCCTGGAGAAGGATATCATACTTGGTAAAGTAGAGTCAGGGAAAAAGGGGAAGACCTTCAGTGAGATGGATTGACACAGTGACTGAAATGATACACTCAAAAATAGCAAGGATTGTGAGGATGGCACAGGACCAGGCAGTGTTTTGTTCTGTTGTACACAGGCTCACGGAGTCAGAGCCTACCTGATGGTACCTAACAACAATAGTGATAAGTCGTCTAGTAAAACCTTAAATCTTTTTTCAAATTGCAAGGAATGACTCAGATGGGTATTTAAAGGCAGACTGACTGATTGAGCATATTGTTGTTGTTAGGTGCCATCGAGTAATCTCCAATTTATAATGCCATCATGTACAGCAGAATGAAACAGTGTCTGGTCCTTTGCCAGCCCCACAATTTTTGCTATACCTGAGCCCAACGTTGTAGCCACTGTGTCAATCCATCTCGTTGAGGGTCTTCCCCCTTTATCATTGTCCCTCTACTTTGCCAAGCATGATATCCTTCTCCAGGGAATGGTACCCTTTTATAACATGACCAAAATAGGTGAGACGAAGTCTGGCCATTCTTGCTTCCAAGGAGCATTCCATCTGTACATCTTCCAGGACAGATTTGTTAGTTCTTTTAGCAGTCTGTGGCACTTTCAGTGTTCTTCACCAACACCACGACTCAAAAGCATCAATTCTTTTGCAGTCTTTCTTATTCATTGGCCAGATCTCACATGCATATGAGGTGATTGAAAATACCAGGGGTTTGGTCAAGTGCACTTTAGTCTTCAAGGAAACATCTTTGCTCTTCAGCACTTGAAAGAGGTCCTTTGTAGCAGATTTTCCCAATGTTGTATGACATCTGATATCTTGACTGCTGCTTCCATTGGTGTTGATTGTAGAAGTAATATGAAGTCTTTGACAATTTCAATCTTTTCTCCATTAATCATGATGCTGCTTATTGGTCCCATTGTGAGGATTTTTGTTTACTTTCTATTGAGGTGTAATACATACTTCAGACTGTAGTCTTCAATATTCATCAGTAAGTGTTCCATGTCATCCTCACTTTCAGTGAGCAAAGTTGTGTCATCTGCATAATGCAGGTTGTTAATGAGTCTTTTTCCAATCCTGATGCCACATCCCTTTTCATATAGTTCAGCTTCCCAGATTATTTGTTCAGTGTACAGATTGAATAAGTATGGTGAAAAGATACAACCCTGACACTCTCCCTTCTTGATTTTAAGCCATGCAGTGTCCCCTTGTTCTGTTTGAATGACAGCCTCCTTTTCTACATAAAAGTTCCTCTTGAGCACACTTAAATGTTCTGGAATTCCCATTCTTTTCAATGTTATCCATAATTTGTTATGATCCACACAATCAAATGTTTTTGCATAGTCAATAAAACACAAGTAAACATTTTTTCTGGTATTCTTTGCTTTGAGCCAAGATCCATCAGACTTTAGCCATGTTTTCCCTCATTCCACATCCCCTTCTGAATCCAGCTTGCATTTCTGGAAGCTCTCTGTCAATATACTGCTGTAACTGTTTTTGAATTATCTTCAGTAAGATTTTACTTGTGTGTGATATTAGTGATATTGTTCAATAATTTCCACATTCTGTGGGATCATGTTTCTTTGGAATGGGTACAGATATGGATCTTTTCCAGTCAGTTGGCCAGGTAGCAGTCTTTCAAATCTCTTGGCATACCCAAGTGAGTGCCTCCATTGGGGCATCTGTTTCTTGAAACATCTCAGTGGGTATCCCACAATTCCTGGAGCCTTTTTCACCACTTCCCCCAGTGCAGCTTCAATTTCTTTCTTCAATACCATTGTTTCTTGATCATATGCCACCTCCTGAAATGGATGATCATCTACCATATCTTTTTGGTACAGTGACTGTGTATTCCTTCAATCTTCTTTTGGTATTTCCTGAATCATTCAATATATTGCCCATAGAAACATTCAATATTGCAACTCGAGGCTTAAATCTCCTCTTCAGTTCTTTCAGCTTGAGAAATGCCAAGTGTGTTCTTCCGTTTTGGTTTTCCAACTCTATGACTTTGCACATTTCATTACAATAATTGAAATTGTGTTTTGAGATGCTCTTTGAAATTTTCTGTTTAGCTCTTTTATCTTGTCATTTCTTCCATTTGCCTTAGCTACTCTTCATTCAAAAAGGCAAGTTTCAGAGTCTCTTCTGACATCCACTTTGGTCTTTTCTTCCTTTCCTATTTCTTTTTGCTTTCTTCATGAATGATGTCCCTGATGTTATCCCACAATTCCTCTGGTTTTCGGTCATTGGAGTTCAATGCATCAAATCTATTCTTTAAATGGCCTCTAAATTCAGGAGGAATATAATCAAGGTCATAATTTGGCTCTTGTGGACTAGTTTTAATTGTCTTCAACTTCAAGTTGAACTTGTATATGAGCAGTTGATGGTCAGTTCCACAATCAGCTCCTGACCTGGTTTGGCTGAAGATATTGAGCTTTTCCATCACTTTTTTGCCACAGATGTGATTCCTGTGTACTCCATTTGGCAAAGTCCACATATATAGCTGCCATTTCTGTTCTTGAAAAAGAGTATTTGCAATGAATAAGTTGTTGATCTTGCAAAAGTCTATCATGTTATCCATATTTGTACCCATTCCAAAGAAAAGTGATCCCACAGAATGTGGAAATTATTGAACAGTATCACTAATATCGCATTATTATTTCTATCTCCAAGGCCAAATTTCCCAACTACCAGTGATTCTTCTTTGTTTCCAACTTTTGTGTTCTAGTCTCCAGTGATAGTCAGCACATATTGATTGCATGTTTGGTTAATTCCAGATTGCAGAAGTTGGTAATAATGTTCAATATTCTCATCTTTGGCTTTGGTGGTTGGTGTGTAAAGTTGAGTAATAGTAGTATTAACTGGCTTTCCTTATGTTGTTGTTGTCTTTATGTGCTGTTGAGTCTGACCCAAATCATAGTGACCCCTCCTTGGGTTTCCGAGGCAGTATCACTAAGGAAGTAGATTGCCCCATCTTCCTTCTGACAAGTGGCTGATGGGTTTGAACTGCCAGCCTTCTGATTAGTAGTCAAGTGCCTTAAGCACTATGCTACCAGAGCTCCCGGCTTTCCTTATAGGCATATGGATATTATTCTATCACTGACAGCACTGTACTTCAGGATAGATTTTGAAACATTCTTTGGGACGATGAATGCCATGCTATTCCTCTTCAATTTATCATTCCCAGCATAGTAGATCATATAGTTATCTGATTCAAAATGACCGAAACCAGTCCATTTCAGCTCACTAATGTGTGGATTGGCCCTAGGGGATGGCCTCAGGGCTGCAGGCAGTCAGCTGCCACACCCAAGCCTGGTAGTTTAAACCCACCAGTTGCTCCCCGCCAGGTAGCCAGGCGGGAGCTCTGGTAGCATAGTGCCTAAGGCACTTGACTGCTAACCAGAAGGCTGGCAGTTCAAATCCCCCAGCCACTCCTCAGAAGGATAATGGGGCAATCTACTTCCATAGTGATACTGCCTAGGAAACCCATGGAAGGGTCGTTATGAGTCAGGTCTGACTCGACGGCACATAATAACAACAACAACGTGTAGAATATCAATCTTTTTGTGTTCCATTTCATTCTTGACAACTTGACAACTTCCAATTTTCCTAGATTTATACTTTGTACATTCCATGTTCCAATTATTAATGGATGTTTGTAGCTGTCTCTTCTCATATTGAGTCATGCCACTTCAGCACATGAAGGCCCTGAAAGCTCTACTTATCCACATCATTAAGGTAGGCTCTACTCTGATGAGGCAGCTCTTTCCCAGTGATATTTTGAGTGCCTTCCAACCTGAGAGGCTCATTTTCTGGCACTGTACCAGACAATGTCTCAGGGTATTCATAAAATTTTCCAGTCATGTATCAGACAGTGTTTCACCACTATTCATAGGTTTTTACTGGCCAATTCTTTGAGAAGTGGATAGCCTCTCCCTTCTACCAAATCTGTCTCAGTCTGGAAGTTCCATTGAAACCGGTCCACCAGGGGCATCCCTGCTGACAGCCTCCAGACTCACAGCAACATGCAAACCACCACATATGACAAACTGACAGAGAAGTTCATCTCCCTTAGCTGTTCCAATTGTTCCATTCACTTCCTGGACTACCTCCTACCTGTTCCTGTTGACTGTCTGCTGCTGCTCCTTGCCACCTGGGGGCTGCTCTCCACCACCATTACCTGTTCCAGCTGCTGGCCCTGTCTGATGTTGTCCCTGCAGCCTGGAGGCTGTCTCCCTCTCCCCCCCCCCTGTTCTGCACACACACCTTACCTGTTCCGGCCGCTGGCCCTGATTGAGCATAATAAAAACTCATTGCCGTGGAGTCAGATCCAACTCATAGCAACCCCTCCTTGGGTTTCTGAGGAGGTATCTCTATGGAAGTAGATTGCCCATCTTCCTTCTAAGAAATGGCTGGTGGGTATGAGCCACTAGCCTTCTGGTTAGCAGTCACCCTTGGTGTCATTAAAGGTGCACATGCCATCCATTTTCACCAACACATGCTTAGGGGCCCACCTCCATCAGCTTGTTCAATCATTGGTAAGATGGAGAAAGGTATGAGGTCTAGAGCACAAATCATTCAAATTGGAGGAAACATTGCAGAGTTCTGGTCTGTGGTTAAAATTTTACACCTTCATGTCAGCAAAGCAAACATGACTCAGGTCCTTTGATGGAAGACATAGTAGAAGCAGTGTCCACTGAAATGTCTGACCTCAAACATATTCTAAAACAGCAGCTAGACCCAATATTTTTCAGAATTTCAAAAAGCATAGGAATGTAGGGCAGAATGGAGGTCCAAAACTCTGTTTCTTGCTCTTCAAACTCTAAGATTTACAGATAGTGTTTCAGTCCAAGTCCTCCTTACAGGAGAATTGTTGGCTATTTTTGTTGTTGTTTGGTTCTGATGACTTTTCTACATTCTTTCTTATTGTAATGTAAACTAGAAGCAGTATATGAGTGATAGTGGGTGATGGTTGACAAGCATTATGCTAGCTGATGGTACTTTGTCTCAGTCAAGCCATCCTCTCCTGTGCTCTATCTTTTACTGTTCCACTATTGATATTTTCCCCAGACACAGTCCCTGCTTTGATCACAGGCCCCAGAGAATACAAAAGCATACCTGATACATGAACTCACTCTGCCTGGGAAGAATAGGAACCCCTGTCCTACCTCATCCACTTCCTCTAAATTCAGTATGTCATTTATATGGCTCCTATGTCATAATTGCCTGTAGTACAGTAAATCTATGGTTAGTGATGCCATAATCTATGTATCCATGGTATTGCTTTAAGTCTGTACAAAAATCAGCCTAACTGTAATATATTTTGAAGATGGGTCACTAATAATATAAATGTTGAGGCACTTCTTGTAAGCATATTTAACTAAAAGACAATTCATGAATAGATGTGAGACATTGATATTTTAGATTTTCCCTTACTGTAACAAAATAAATTAAATTGAAACTAATCATTATACACTTCCCATATTGTGACATTCTCAGAGTAGATTTAATATTCCTTAAAACTGGTTCAAAGAGGGAGAGAATACAAATAACACGAATAAGAAATGAAATGGGTGACATCACAACAGAACCA